>NC_091157.1:8067417-8437417 GCF_040958095.1 Procambarus clarkii
AACTTTGCTGCCAACCAATGAAGATATCTCCCAGTGTCTCTTTGGGACAGTCTTGTGACATGGCTTCGCAAAGCAGCAATTATATCAAGGTCGATATAAACACCCTATGTTAGTGGCTTTGCATTAATGTTGACCAAACCCACACACTAGAAAGTGAAGGGACGACGTTTCGGTCCGTCCTGGACCATTCTCAAGTCGATTTGCAGTAATGTATCATTTAATGGTCTAATACCACGTCAAAATGCGACGTGCTATTATGAGGACGCGTTGCTTAAATACCTTACCAACCATTAATTTTGATTGTTGCCGCCGGAGCCGGCTACTTTATTGTGCACCCCATACTCATCCTGTGAGCGGTAGCGCAAAAAGCATTACAGAGGGCACAAAAGGTCTTTGTCAGCAGTCAAGCCCTTACCTGGGGTGTCGCTGATGGGTTTGTAGTTGAGAGTGGTGATGACAGTCTCTGAGCGGCGGCGCTCCTCCTCCTTCTCCTCACATCCCAGCAGTGTTTCCTTCATCCTTGCCAAGTCCTGCTTATCGCGCCCGTAGCCGGTGTGTCTGCCTGTGTTCAATGGTCTCTCCACTTGCTCCTGCGGTGGTGGTCTGTCGCTCGCGCTAGTTCAACGTCTGTAAAGACAAATGTATTAGGCGCATATGTTTCATTATTTGCAAATTTCAATATTGTTATTTTTGGTTACGAAATACACGCGAACTACAGCTGTGACCTTGTTTCTAGTTCGAACCCCGACTTATATAATAATAATTTATTCACACGAAGGTACAATGGGTTGGCGAGATTACACAAGATTGGTATTCTTACATTCATGCAAAGACACTAACACGCATAGCCTTTCGGGCAGGTCCTTAAAATTACATGTCAGGTAAGATGAAAGGGTACGTTGTAGTAAGGTTTTTATATCAACAATGTTCAAGTGGTTGGGCACCATTCCTTCCGTCCGTACCATCTTGTTCCTTCAATGTCGTATTGGATTAACAGGTCCTTCCTGATAATTACCTTGCCTTACTGATAGATAAAGATTAAGCCACCCAAAAGGGTGCACGGGCATGAATAGCCCGTAAGCTTGCCTTACGTATAAGCAAGCAATTTATAACTGAAATTTCTACCCGAGATACGCACCAATTTATTTAAAAGCACAGCTTTCATATTTGTGTATACATTTCCGTTCATAAATTACGAAGAAGCGTAGCAGTTGTATATAGTGACAAGAAAACAATTAGTAATCACAAGAAGGTTTATGTAAAGGTGAGAAGTCTCCGAGCACCGCTCCTGTGCCAAGTGCACTGCCACGGGCTCACCATAGCCTGTGTTACTTGGAACTTGTTCCGAGTAGCTGAATCTATAACAACAATCTCCAAGCAGCAGCTGCCACTTACCACCAAGCACCAATGACCTAGAAATTGGCAACTTAAGCCCACAAGTACTTCACTCTTTCTTTTCCCTATTCTTAATTACTAACAAGTCTGAGAAATTTGAGAATGTTAATTTTCTTTAAGAACACTGGCTCTACTCACTGCCCCATCATCAGTGTCACCAGCAATAGTCAGCAAGATAGTCTTTCAATTACAATCAATCCCTCATCCAAAAATTATAGTATTTAGTCGAAAATACCAACAAGTACAGTATTATCAGTATAGGAGAATGAGCTTGTTAAAATGCTAAAAAAAAGTGACAGTTAATTTGGTTACAGGATAATTAACCTGGCCCGTTTGAGTAGCGAAGATTTTGTATCCTGTACCAAAACTGTGCAGTTATAACATAGGATAAATTATAATATAGGATATAATGGAACACTATCAACCAATTAAATTATTTCTTATTAATACCTGTGGTTTCTTCTATTATTATAGTCCATTGTCCAAGCTACAACAAATAATATAACTCAATTATCTAAACTATTGACTTACAGCCGCATACACTTGCAGCTACATTATAATTGCAAGTTGGTCAGTAAGCACTTGTCTGGCCTAATGTTTAAATACTGTATGACTAATCCAAGAATGAATCGCTATACTTTGTTTCACCCATTCTGATATCATCATAGACTGAACGAGGTTCTGATAGCAAAGGGCGAGACTACCTGCACGGTCACCCATCCCGTTACTGGCCAGACAAGTGTTTAACCTCACTGACCATGTGACACGGGAATCACCACGTCCGTGGTTCATGACTCCTGTTCTAAATTAGGGTTTGTACATCAGTACGTAACTGGTGTACTTCAGTTATGTACTGTTCATCGGTTCTTTGCAATAACCTATTCTATACATAAACTAACAGTTAAGAATTGAAGTATACTTTAAATATGTATATCTTAGTGCGTATATAAAAAAAAATTACGAACTGAAATATAGAAAAGCTTTAGTTTCTGCTTCAAGCCTTGCGAGGCACTTTAGAGAAAACGGGTATATTTTGTTTAGAGGGCTAACTCAAGTAATCATGTACACCTTTCAAGTAATAGATATTTCAGATCAAATGGTGTGAGGTACTTTGAGCTGTGTAATTACTTCATACACTCACAAATATTGGAAGATATTCTTGTATTGTACCTAGATTTTGCTAGTGGGGGGGCGGCTGAGAGAGGGGGGGGGCTAACAGATCACCCTTACATTCCATGTTCTCTCCTGATTCCATATATGACTGGCCGGCCTGTGAAATGGGGATATTAAATAAACTTGTACCTAGTTTTTTATCTACACTGTGTAATCTTTGATATATAATAGGGTAGCAGTACACTGCTGTGTATACCTAAACTTAATACAAAAATAGATACGGTCATATCGCATCCCGGAATTTCAATTATACAAGACTGCCATCTGATTAAAAAATGTATTAGGCAGGATTATGTTAAGTAAGCTTTAAAACCTGCTGGCGAACTTATGTTCGGAGATACAAATATCCTTCTTGAGGCTATTTTTGTATAATTGCAAATAATTACCATTGTCGAGGGCAGGAAGCCTAAAATTATTGAAGTCCCCCCTCCCCCCCTAGGCCAACTATTGATTTAACCCCAGGATGCAACCCACAACAGTTTATTTCCCTGGTACTTGCTAAGTGAATAGGTGCATCAGGTGAAATAAATCTTATAAATAAATCAGGGCAAAACCGGTTTAGCCTTGCCCGGGGACTGAACCAGAGTCCCTTGATTGAGAGTCGAGGACGTAACACATTGTGAACGGTAGTTTATTGTACACCCGATACTCATCGTGTGAGCGGTAGTTTATTGTGCACCCGATACTCATCGTGTGAGCGGTAGTTTATTGTGCACCCGATACTCATCCTGTGGGCTGTAGTTTATTGTGTACCCCATACTCATCCTGTGGGCTGTAGTTTATTGTGTACCCCATACTCATCGTGTGAGCGGTAGTTTATTGTGTACCCCATACTCATCGTGTGAGCGGTAGTTTATTGTGTACCCCATACTCATCGTGTGAGCGGTAGTTTATTGTGTACCCCATACTCATCGTGTGAGCGGTAGTGTATTGTGCACCCCATACTCATCGTGTGAGCGACAGTGCAAAAGAATATAATAGATGCAAAGGTTTACAAACGGCAAGAGATCATTAGATCCAAACTAAGGTAACCATAGTGCCTATGGTTATACAGACCATTGTAAAGCGTGGGTTTGAAGTGACACTTAAAGCGTATTTTTTATATGAATAACAGTACAATTATATAATGTGGTAAGCTGTTCAATAGTTTTACTATTCATTAATGTGTTCTGTTTCGTTTGACTGAAAAAGTTTCGCTTTTAGTTTTAAAGAGTTTCGAGCGATATCAAACACTACGAAGGTAATGCATTGTGGAGGGTGGTCACGGGGGGGGGGGGGGGGGATAAGGATTATCATGCTCGTTAATGATATTAAATACTTTCACTACATCTCTTATTCGTTTAAAACCGAATTAGTTAGAATTAAAAATTAAATTAGAATTAAAATTCGCATTAGTTTTTTATTTTTAGGCCTTTGGTCAATTTTTTGGGGGTCTAGATACACTACTTTCTCAATATATGTAATTTCTCCACCACCAACATTACCTACAGATCATTACCATACATCACAGTAATGGTTTCAGATCATTACGCACATGACACCTAACAGTCTATTTCATAAACTTTTGTTCAAGTATTTTTTTTTATTTCCAGTGTATTAGTGCACATTTGTCAGCTTTTAAATGCATTTGCTCGTTAGATCAATATAATTTTTTTCTTTAAAATTTTGTTGCTCAATTATGTAACTGCTGTTTCATCATTTTAGATATAATACAAACATATGTAAATTTACGCATATTAGCTAATTTAGTGATGCTAAAATGCGTCATCCGATTCCTATTCACAAGCCCTAGGGAACTATAAACTACACCAAGCCCAAATCTCTCTGAAAATTCATTTGTAAAAAGCCGTATACGCCATCTGTTAACTATATACCCCTTGAAGCCCCTGGATGTACAACACTGGCAGGATTTCACCACAAGCTTAAGTGTCCATGACAATGCAAACATTCCAGCCATCCACAACGTTGGAAAAACAAACAAACAAATCGACAATCGACACACCATGAACGCCACAACTTTCCTAAACAATACATCCAAACGACCTAGAAAAACACAACCTCTTCAACACAGACATGACTCAACACCACAACCGAGGTACACATTTCTAACAGACGAACCCAGTACAATATCCCTCTTGTGGGTGGTCATTTTTTTGACACTATATATGAAAACAGCTCTGGTGTATAGTACAATTCTATGCAAGAACGTGCTTGGTAATCTTAGAAAACATCCTTAAACAGTTACTTTGCCTCATACCAGTCACCAATAGACAATCAACTGGCCTATTACGCCCACGCACACGCTCTTCCACTAATGGAATCAATCCACTCGAGTCTTCTCCCACCACCTCTCACCAACTGGGTAATCTTGGCTATGCAAATTATTACCAAACCACGCATCAGAAAATGATAAAACGACGTTTCGGTGCCTCGTGGACCATTATCAAGACAACTTTATAATGGTCCAGGACGGACCGAAACGTCGTCATTTCTTCATCTTCTGACGTGTAGTTTGGTTATCATATCTTCCGTCACATTGTGACTCGTCGTCTGCATTTGGCTATGCAAATCTAGTTCAGTCACGGTTCCCAACGCCTCGCGTGCGTCCTAGTTGACCAAGGGATCAATAGGGCATCAATAGTGATCTAGGGCATCAAATAACATTAAATGACAAAACGCAGACTTATTGCTCGAGGAAGCTGGCTGGGAGAGCATTGCTGACCGCAGTGTTTCACTCTATACATCATATCTGAATCTCATGATCTCCCACTAGTAGTGAAAAAACTACATTAGTTAATACTCAACATTCATGTTCAGAAAGTAAGTAGATATTTAAGAGTTGACAATTCATGAGTAACTTATCATTACTGGAATGTTACTAAATTTAATATCTGAACTTAATATTACATAAATGTTTATTTATAGAGAAACTATCAGTCTTGTACAGTAAAGCTGTCAGCATGAGGCCAGTGGGTTGATCGACCCACACACAAGACGTGCAGCCTAGCGCGGTCCGCTATTACGGCTATCAAATAGTTGGGCAATTTTACCTCAGTTTCCCGTGCAAAACATACAACAACATACTTTTAATCTTGTCTGTATGTGTACAGTTGTTTTGGTCTCAATGTGCATTACGGGCTATTCCTGCCCGTGCCACCTCTTGGGTGACTTAATCTTCATCAAATCATCATCCACGTGCAGTCATATCGTGACTGTTATTAATAGGAACGAAGAAATAATTAAATTTTAAATCATGGTCACGGTGGGTAAACGTCATCGATGTTCAATGAAAAATTCTACGTTGAATCAACGTCGTTTCCCCCAACATGTGCCCAGGGAGGTATACAAAGTTCATGGCATTGCGACATTACTGCCCAAGGCTCGCACTGCCTGCAAATTGTAAGAATTACTTACCATATTACCCCTTAAATATATATTATAAATAATATATAAATTTAGCAGTTCTATGTTGGTCAATCTAGCACATGCCGCCATGATATCCTCATGATGTGGACTTCTGGGGACAGGTTCGGTGTGATATCAAACCCTTAGATCTTTATATTTGACTCTTGCAGGATTTCATCTCCCAGATGGTACCTTGCGTTCAGCCTCCTGCTTCCTTTACCTAATTTAATTACTCTACACTTTCCCGAGTTAAACTTCAGTAGCCATTTGTATGTGCGTGTGTGTGTTAGGGGGCGTGCAGACAGGAGCATGACTCAATAGTAACCTGACACGGATGGCCAGCCCCCACACAGGTCGATACCTCCGTGCCTCAGCTCCTGACAGGGACAGTCTGCAGCCTTCCTACGCTGCCGCAGGAACTTGAAAACAATAAGTTTGTTGTGGCCAGACAACTGTGTATCGTGACCACTCCGTCACTCACGCATTTGTTCATTTTGCAATTTAATGTCATTTGTCAACGGTTGTTCATCAGACTACTTGAACATCTCTCAGTTATTATAAGCCCAATAATTTTTTTTTGCAATGTATCTTATTTTATTAATTCTGCTAGAATTTACCTACTTAAAATTATCTGTTAGATTAAGGACCTGCCCGAAACGCTGCGCGTACGCGGCTTTACAAGATTGTAAATCTGTATACATAGCATACTATGCTATGTATTCTCACAAACCCGATGTACATTCTTGTATATAAATAAACAAACAATTATCCTGCCCGTTCACATTTTTTAAACGTACAAAATCCTAACCAAACCAGATACAGTACATACAAACCCAAGCAACCCACCTAACTTATTGATTTATAGAAAACGTTAAGATCTTATTTTAAGAAAAATGGGGACTTGCTACAAGTCGCCGGGTTCCTGTCCCAATAGATTTTTGTAGTACTTTTGGAGGCCATAAGGTACATAATGAGACGTTCTAGTTGAGAGAAGAGGTTGAGTAAGGTACTCGTCAAGCTGGATAATTAACTCTGATCTCGCCTAAAACAACAATTAATTTAGTCACGTGAATTGTTTGTAACTTTAACACATCCACAAGGGCCGTGACGAGGGTTCAAACTTACGTCCGAGAGGATCCCAGACGCTGCCTTAATCGACTGAGCACCGACATGGCTGCTTCTAACACTGTCTGTAACTTGTTCCATTAAACTACAGTATGTAAACATTGTAAACATTTCAACTAGTTAAGATACGATTTATATCTTATGATAATTTTGAAGTATCTACATATACCCAACACTGAGGTGACGCATGAGGTCAAACTACGTAGTAATCAAGTTATCTCTATATGTTCATATTAAGTAACTTTATTGAGGTACAAATACACACGTTGGGATGAAATAACGCTCTATGTCGTTCGACATGAATAATGGCCTTCATTACTGTTTCTAGCCCTCTCACACAACACCGCTCCTGTGCCAGGCAAGTTCACTACGGGGTCACCATAGTCCGTGCTACTTGGAACTTGTTCCGAGTAGCTGAATCTATAACAACATACTTTTAGCACTGAGTACGACGCCTCATTGTTATGATGTGATGCTCGACATTCTCAACCAGTGATCAAGCTGACTGTGGTGGGCCGCCTAGTTCATATCCGCAGCTGTACACACGTGTCCTCTGTTGCCCCCCCCCCCCATCCCAGTAACAGGTGTTCACTTTACGCCACTTACAATGTAAACTCACGCTGTATGAAAGGACACGAGATTAAGGAACAAACAGTGTAGTGTGAAGACAAACAATAATAAACAGATTTCCCATGACCCTGTAATACCTCTATAGTCTTAGACATGTCCTACCAATAATGCATAATGATTAATTGTAAATATATAGCTATTGTATTCTAGATTGGAACAATATCTAAATGGCTGATAGTATAGTTACACGGCGTGCAAGACAGACGTAACTTTATGTAATACTCCGTTGAGGTCTGATAAAGACCTTTTGTGCCTTCTAATCCTTTTTGCGCTACCGCTCACAGGACAAGTATGGGGTGGACAATAAACAGTTGCGGCTGGTGGGGCGGGTAATCACACCACGGTACGCCTGCACCTCAAGCCAACAGTGACTCATGAGTCGTCACTGCTGGATGAGCAGAGTCTAAAGCCTCGTCCGTCTATCAAGTATTCAATTTGTTATTACCTTAACCCACATTTCCATAATAGTTCTAGTGCTGTGGCTACAGTGACTATTTAACACACACTGGGTAGTGCATGAGGTCTCGTGTTCCAGCACACACCTGATTGGTGCTACTGAATCAAGAACACAATTATAGATATTGCCCCATACAAAAGTATGTAATATGTAAGAGCAAGTTATAGTTACTTGTACCATATTACCTGTATTATAATTTACTATTTATTCAACAAAACAAATCGTTAGCTCGATATCTAGAGACAGAACAACATGCAGAACGAACTAAAATTAGCTGAAAAAAATACAATACCTCAAACATGATTTACGATATTTTAAATCTACCCATAAGTTGACTGTCGTTTCTCTGGAACCCACTGAATGAAATTTTTCCCCACCCGAGAAGGTGGGGGACATGACGTAGACATGACGCGTCGAAATGAGGTGACCTCGTTCCGGAATGGATCGGTGACCTGTGGCAGCAATACTGGCTTGTGGACGTTAATGTCGTGGGACCCGCAGGCAGGCAGGCAGGCAGGCAGGCAGGCAGGCAGGCAGGCAGGCAGGCAGGCAGGCAGGCAGGCAGGCAGGCAGGCAGGCAGGCAGGCAGGCAGGCAGGCAGGCAGGCAGGCAGGCAGGCAGGCAGGCAGGCAGGCAGGCAGGCAGGCAGGCAGGCAGGCAGGCAGGCAGGCAGGCAGGCAGGCAGGCAGCCAGCCAGCCAGCCAGCCAGCCAGCCAGCCAGCCAGCCAGCCAGCCAGCCAGCCAGCCAGCCAGCCAGCCAGCCAGCCAGCCAGCCAGCCAGCCAGCCAGCCAGCCAGCCAGCCAGCCAGCCAGCCAGCCAGCCAGCCAGCCAGCCAGCCAGCCAGCCAGCCAGCCAGCCAGCCAGCCAGCCAGCCAGCCAGCCAGCCAGCCAGCCAGCCAGCCAGCCAGCCAGCCAGCCAGCCAGCCAGCCAGCCAGCCAGCCAGCCAGCCAGCCAGCCAGCCAGCCAGCCAGCCAGCCAGCCAGCCAGCCAGCCAGCCAGCCAGCCAGCCAGCCAGCCAGCCAGCCAGCCAGCCAGCCAGCCAGCCAGCCAGCCAGCCAGCCAGCCAGCCAGCCAGCCAGCCAGCCAGCCAGCCAGCCAGCCAGCCAGCCAGCCAGCCAGCCAGCCAGCCAGCCAGCCAGCCAGCCAGCCAGCCAGCCAGCCAGCCAGCCAGCCAGCCAGCCAGCCAGCCAGCCAGCCAGCCAGCCAGCCAGCCAGCCAGCCAGCCAGCCAGCCAGCCAGCCAGCCAGCCAGCCAGCCAGCCAGCCAGCCAGCCAGCCAGCCAGCCAGCCAGCCAGCCAGCCAGCCAGCCAGCCAGCCAGCCAGCCAGCCAGCCAGCCAGCCAGCCAGCCAGCCAGCCAGCCAGCCAGCCAGCCAGCCAGCCAGCCAGCCAGCCAGCCAGCCAGCCAGCCAGCCAGCCAGCCAGCCAGCCAGCCAGCCAGCCAGCCAGCCAGCCAGCCAGCCAGCCAGCCAGCCAGCCAGCCAGCCAGCCAGCCAGCCAGCCAGCCAGCCAGCCAGCCAGCCAGCCAGCCAGCCAGCCAGCCAGCCAGCCAGCCAGCCAGCCAGCCAGCCAGCCAGCCAGCCAGCCAGCCAGCCAGCCAGCCAGCCAGCCAGCCAGCCAGCCAGCCAGCCAGCCAGCCAGCCAGCCAGCCAGCCAGCCAGCCAGCCAGCCAGCCAGCCAGCCAGCCAGCCAGCCAGCCAGCCAGCCAGCCAGCCAGCCAGCCAGCCAGCCAGCCAGCCAGCCAGCCAGCCAGCCAGCCAGCCAGCCAGCCAGCCAGCCAGCCAGCCAGCCAGCCAGCCAGCCAGCCAGCCAGCCAGCCAGCCAGCCAGCCAGCCAGCCAGCCAGCCAGCCAGCCAGCCAGCCAGCCAGCCAGCCAGCCAGCCAGCCAGCCAGCCAGCCAGCCAGCCAGCCAGCCAGCCAGCCAGCCAGCCAGCCAGCCAGCCAGCCAGCCAGCCAGCCAGCCAGCCAGCCAGCCAGCCAGCCAGCCAGCCAGCCAGCCAGCCAGCCAGCCAGCCAGCCAGCCAGCCAGCCAGCCAGCCAGCCAGCCAGCCAGCCAGCCAGCCAGCCAGCCAGCCAGCCAGCCAGCCAGCCAGCCAGCCAGCCAGCCAGCCAGCCAGCCAGCCAGCCAGCCAGCCAGCCAGCCAGCCAGCCAGCCAGCCAGCCAGCCAGCCAGCCAGCCAGCCAGCCAGCCAGCCAGCCAGCCAGCCAGCCAGCCAGCCAGCCAGCCAGCCAGCCAGCCAGCCAGCCAGCCAGCCAGCCAGCCAGCCAGCCAGCCAGCCAGCCAGCCAGCCAGCCAGCCAGCCAGCCAGCCAGCCAGCCAGCCAGCCAGCCAGCCAGCCAGCCAGCCAGCCAGCCAGCCAGCCAGCCAGCCAGCCAGCCAGCCAGCCAGCCAGCCAGCCAGCCAGCCAGCCAGCCAGCCAGCCAGCCAGCCAGCCAGCCAGCCAGCCAGCCAGCCAGCCAGCCAGCCAGCCAGCCAGCCAGCCAGCCAGCCAGCCAGCCAGCCAGCCAGCCAGCCAGCCAGCCAGCCAGCCAGCCAGCCAGCCAGCCAGCCAGCCAGCCAGCCAGCCAGCCAGCCAGCCAGCCAGCCAGCCAGCCAGCCAGCCAGCCAGCCAGCCAGCCAGGCAGGCAGGCAGGCAGGCAGGCAGGCAGCCACCATCGCGCTTGCGGTGCTTCAGATGTCACAGCGTTAAGAGAGCTGACCCCCTCCCCAGGTCCTGATGAAACCTAATGGGTACAATCGGAGACTTGTTCTAAAATATCCTTGGCTCATGTGCCACGTGTTCTGTGTAACTGGGGTTCGGAACGACACTGGTGCATTCTTTAGTATCTATCCGTACGCATGATCATTAATGTGGTCAGGAGAATTGAGTGCGCATCATCAGGCCTGAGGAGATAATTTTTAACTATTAGAAAAAACTTAATACATTCACTTTCACGGTAACAATTTTCTCTTTTGGCTTTTTAATCACGATATAAAAACTGGGAAAAGTCAAAAGGCGGGCAGCAAGAAACTCCCGCTTTGGGCGTGACACTTGTAGAGTGGATATCACAGTAACAGCTATCCTCCAACCTTTTAACAAACCACTTGGGCTAGTCGGTACAACTACAGCCTCGCTTCTTGCAGGACAGCGTTCGATCCCCTGATAGTCAAGGTTGTTAGGGACCATTTCTTCCCTCCGTCCTATCCTAGCCTCTTATCCTCATATCCCTTCCATGTGCTACAGTCATACTGCCTTAGAACCATCTCCTGATAATTATTTTAGGCTTATCCAGCACCCGCCCCTCCCCCTAGTGCTTAGGCCTATTACCGACATTCCCAGGATGCAACCCATACCAATTATCTAATTTCGGGGTACCAATTTTACAGCTAGGTGAACGGAGGCATCAGGGGATAGGAAGCGCGCCCAACCGTTGCTGTCCCAACCTGTCCAGCTCGGGATTGAACCAGGGTCTCTGGATTGCGAGCCGCAGACCACTGTGCTAATGAACAAATCCACAAGGGCCGTGATGAGGATTCGAACCTGCGTCCAGGAGCATCCCAGACGCTGCCTTTTGTTCATTTGATGCATCACGCTATTGTGATTTGTGTGTGTAATGACCACTGTGCTAGTTATGAACTAATACAGGAGGTGGTTAAGGCCAACTACGCAGTGTGTGCAGGTAATCGTCACAGCTTCGGCTGACAGCATATGTAAACATGCTCGACCCACATATCCACTAGAACAGGGTTGTAGTGGATATGTGGGCCTGCGGGTGTCTCCAAGGCAACAGTCTGTTGGGTCAAATCACAAATTAACTTGTGATAAGAAGAACTCTGAGAACCCAATCCAGATAAACAGACAACTTCAGTAGACCCACTACTGACAGCCGAGTCCCCAGTCGCTCTCTCCCCTCCCACTCCGTAACAAATGTGACCGTTTTACCTAATAATGAACGTACAAACCCCAGGAACCCACCAAACCTATCGAGGCCGATGCATAGAAAACGTGAAAATTATGGTGCTTGAATTTGTACAAATACGTCGTATTTTTAACCGTTTGGTCAATTCTGTAACAAAAAAAAAATAAGGCAAGGTTGCTGACAATTGTAACCTGGATGGAACCCCGCTCGAGGTGAGCCAGTTCTCTCTCACTGCTTCACCAGTCTTAGGTTTTAACACTAAATACATTAACATACATTTAATAATACATTTTATTAGGGACATGAAGTATTTTAAGTATACACACACACTTGTCTCGATGTCCCCCCCTCAAAAAAAAATGCAACCCCAGAACAGTTAACTAACTCCCAGGTACCTATTCAGCTAGGGTGAACAGAGGCATTAGGTGAAAGAAAACGTGCCCAACCATCCCCGATTGTCAGTCAAGAACGAAACCAACTATTAGTGGAAGCAGCATGGTCACCTAAAGTACGCCGTCAGTCAGTTAAGAACTTATAAAAGTACACATCATTCGACTTGAGAATGGTTCAGGACGGACCGAAACGTCGTCGTCCCTTCACTTTCTAGTGTGTGGACTGGTCAAAGTACACATTATTCCTTCATCGGGAGCTACGGAAGACTGGAAACCACGTATAGTAAGTGGTTTCCAGTCTTAGATGTGAAACCAAGTGACAATTAGAGGCATGGAACGCCAGTCAGGGTTCACAGAGTCGTTCACAGAGTCATTCACTTTCACTTCCAATCTCCACCCTGTTCCCTCCACCCTGTTCCCTCGCTCCTCTCAACTCTCTTGTTCATCCACTCGCCTAAACCCCACCCCCCCTAACTCTTGTTCACCTAAACCCAGATGATTGATTAAGATTAAGCCAACCAGGACGTGGCATGGGCATGAATAGCCCATAACCTAAACCCAGAAGACGAGGGTAGAAAGAGCCTAGGCTTCTCTATCCCTTTGGTGGATAGTCATCCTATTGGTGGATAGAATATTGTTTTCTTGTCTCAATAAACATACTTGATCTTGACCCCCATCAGTGGCCCCTCAATCGCGCTTGACAACTCAATATGAAACAAGAGGATGTCTGCTGTGGTTTCCCCGACCAACAACCCAGAGATAAAAAAAGTTTCTGGAAATACAATTCTTTGCCAAGCCTACATGAAAGTTTTCATGTAGGCTTCGGACCGGAGCAGCCACAATATATATTTGTGTCTTTCCACTTGCCTATACTTACCTATCAGTGAATATAGGGTGAGGTGGTGTAGTTCAGTGCCTGCCCACTTGCCTTGGGTTAAGGGAAAGATTTGTGGAATATGTAAACGTGTTTATGACGGCACTTAATTATAAGAAACAATGGAACAGCTTCGACGCTGACAATCTTCAGTCAACTCGTCCTCAGGAACAATACATCACATTTTGACGTATTTAGATTTAGATTTCTATTTAGATAAAAGTACATACATTGAAGACGAGTTACAAACATAATGCTGGATTTAAAGATACGAGCTAGTATATATATAATACCTAAAGCCACTAATACGCCACTAGTAGAAATCCCCTAAAGCCAACAACTTGTGTATAAAAATCACACTCGCAAAATTGACGTGATTCCCGTTTTCTATTCGCGGGTCCTCGCGTAGGTTCCGGCAGTTTAGTAAGTCAATTTAGGGACGTTGTGAACGCTGTAGAGGACGGACTGCTTCAGTGGGGTAATACCACACCTGCCGAAGTGCGTTAAATTCTATATTCACAACTACGTATGAATGGATCTTGTTTTTCCTAACCAGGAACTTGGGAACCCAAGCAACCCACTTAACCTATCAGCTCCCAAGCTAAAAAACGTCAAAATTATGGAGCTTTTAAATTTTACCAATACCTGGAATTTTTAACATTGGTCAATCCCGCAAACACGCACAAAATATATATATTGTGGCATGAAGTGAACGGACGGACTGTTACCGAGATGTTCATTGCTACGTTCGCGCAGGGAACGGCAATTCTGAATGTTTAGTCTCTGGCGGGCTGCAGCCTCTCTAACGGACCCCACCCAACCACCACTCACCACAAAAACGACCAGTGCAATTGTTGGGGGGGGGGGGAGTGTAGTGTACCAAGGTGACCTCTCGTGAATAGTGGCCACCATCGTTGACTGGTTACACACACAGCTATGGTGTCATAACACACCCACACACAAGTGATTAACGGTGTTCTGGCGCCAACACTATATTGACACAACTAGAGTAATGAGCGTCCCAGGGGACAGTAGGATATCGTAGGACACGCCTATCTTGGCTGCACCACAACAACCAGAGAGAAACCCCGCCCACGGGATGGGTCTGGGGGTCCACAACCGCCCACGGGAAGGGTCTGGGGGTCCACAACCGCCCACGGGAAGGGTCTGGGGGTCCACAACCGCCCACGGGAAGGGTCTGGGGGTCCACAACCGCCCACGGGAAGGGCCTGGGGGTCCACAACCGCCCACGGGAAGGGTCTGGGGGTCCACAACCGCCCACGGGAAGGGTCTGGGGGTCCACAACCGCCCACGGGAAGGGTCTGGGGGTCCACAACCGCCCACGGGAAGGGTCTGGGGGTCCACAACCGCCCACGGGAAGGGTCTGGGGGTCCACAACCGCCCACGGGAAGGGTCTGGGGGTCCACAACCGCCCACGGGAAGGGCCTGGGGGTCCACAACCGCCCACGGGAAGGGCCTGGGGGTCCACAACCGCCCACGGGATGGGTCTGGGGGTCCACAACCGCCCACGGGATGGGTCTGGGGGGCCACAACCCTTTTCTTGTATCTAACAAAACAATTACTGTGGGGACTAATTAGTCTTAAGTAATTCTTATCATAAATTAGCTCTACCCTCAAAAGCGAGATTAAACTGATAAGTTTACATATTCTCTTAATTGTAAATTTGAGAGTTTGACAGCAGACTGGATGGGAGTGTTGGAGGAGATATCGATAGGAACATGGTCAAATATTTGATTTAGTAAATTGTAACCGAGTGCAGACATGCTTAGGTACGTAGTGCGCGCAGGTGGGGGGTGAGGGGACCTGGGACCAGATTCACGAAAGCACTTACGAACCTGTACATCTTTTCTCAATCTTTGGCGGGTTTGTTTCCAATTATTAAACAGTTAATAAGCTCCGAAGCACCAGGAGGCTGTTTATAACAATAACAGTTGATTGGTAAGTTTTCATGCTTGTAAACTGTTTAATAAATGTAACTACAGCCGTCAAAGATTGCGGAAAGATGTACATGTTCGTAAGTGCTTTCGTGAATCTGGCCCCAGAGGCTTGGCACCAGCGTACGAATGGAGGGGACGTGCACGGGCAGGAAGAATGGGGGGGGGGGCCCTTACCATCACCACCTGACAGCGAGGTCTGAAAACAAATTTTAAAATAAAAGATTGTAAGAAAAGAGAAAGGACGGGAAGGTGAGCGTCAGACAGCGCAAGTCCTCGCCAGGTGTGGGAGACAGGTGGCTGTCATGTGGTGGAGACGACTGTTACGTACCCTTATAAGATACGTAAGTGAATATATTAATATGTACATTTATAATTGTATGTAAATTACAAGCATGTATATTGTTATACTTATATGTTCTATGCAAATGCACATTCATGTTACAGTGTTGGCGTTAGGCCCAGCGTATCGTGGGAATGATTGTTTATTTCTTTGTGTGATCAGTTTTCCCACGGGAACTAATGATTTATATGTGATCATAAGTGGGTAACAGAGTGAAATAATAATTGAGTGAACTGTATCTGGCAAATTGTCGTGGGATCGTCCGTTGCTGGGGTGTGCATGCCATTATGCTATTCTGTATGCATATTTTAATTACTATGTAAAGAAACACGTACTTTTGTTGTCTATATCAATATGTACTAATTATTCATTAAGTTAGTTTAAGATTACTCTTGTCACAATATAGTGCTCCATTGCTGAAATAATAAATATTGTAACTTTGGCAATTTATTCGCGGGGCAAGGCAATGTGTTTTTTGACTCGCATATTGTAGTTCAGTAGCTGAGCAGAAACCAGGGAGATATCATCTTGGAGTTAAGTCATTCTTTTGTTCTAGCCATATAATTATTCTTAGTATTGATTTAATGTCTGGAAGTTACAGTGATATTTTTAATGTGATATATTGTGACCATATAATCATCTGTTTGCCTTTGAGATTTATTTAATATAAATGATATATATATGCTTAGTCTTTATTCTTCAGTCCTATGAAGATTCTATTTTATGCTCATTACCCATTAAGGGGTTATACTGGTGATTCGCTATTGAGAACAGCAGTTGTGTCGTATCCCTAGACTTATTAAAGTTTGGCTGCTGTAGGATCACGAGCCGTAACGTACGATAGGTAACAACGACCACCAGCTGATCCACCCTTCCCCCCTCTTCCTCCTCACCCCAAACAACCACCACCACAACTAACACCTAACAAGCCGGTAGGAGGGTAGAACTAGCTAATCTATCCTTGGAGATGTATTTTATTGTCTCAATAAACTTGTTTGAACTAACACGCCGCTTTCCTTTGCCCAAGTGTCTAGGACCTTGGATAAGTGCAAATCATTCACTCAATAATCCAGGCGTTTCTTTATTTCCCTTGACAACGTATCCGGAAACGCATCTTCTCTAATCCAATACTAAACATTCCAGGTAATATTTTTAAATAATTTAATGGCTTTAAAATTTAAAATATGATCAGTATAACTAGAAAACTACTGTACACTAGGAGACTAGCCACATTGGTGAGGTAAACTTTCCAGATTACAGGTAGAGTGTGAGGGCTCTGACACCTGTGTGGCCGCGGGCGCGCACAGCGGTCAGCCACACACCGGCCGTAATGATGGCAGTGGCCGGAAGGCGGGAGACTCCCATCCACACCCAAAGAAAGGCAACGGCTGCAGAGAAGGGACTTAGGAAGGCTGGTTAGGAGGAAGAGAGTAGCACGGGATCACCATAGTCCGTGCTACTTGGAACTTGTTCAGAGTAGCTGAATCTATAACAACGGATGAGTTGTAGGAATAGACAAGAGGGACGGAGTGAGAGACGTCAACCTGCAGGCTACTTAGTTTATAACGCACACCACTAGGCAACAACCATTCTACCATCACAATTATCAACTGTTGTTGATAATTGGAATAATTCACCAGTGTAGTGTTATTTCCTTAAGTGAATAGGTCTGCTCCGTAACCTTCCACCTGCGTTTAAATTGCAGAGCTTAACATATCCTCTTCAGCTGTAGGCTGGGTTGGAGGAGGCTGGCTCTCAAGTGCCAGCAATTATAACAACCACCAATATAATGTCCGTAACGTCTGCCAAGCTTAACGAGACTGTCCATGAAATATAAACATTTCTGTAATTCCATGAACAGTATTTGGTAAAACTTCTAAAAAAATGTGAGTATTTAACCTCAGAGTAACAACTATATACTACAAATGGCATAAACCAAAGTTCACACATTGGCAGACTTATTGAGGCAAGCTGTTGTCCGTCTCAGAGGTTAAGGCTTAAGTAAATATAAGCAGTGACTGGCAACCCAAATACGGTAAGTGGGACAAGCCACCATGGCAAGCCACACATGGTAGGGGGGACAAGGACAAGCCTCATGGCAACATTGCCTCCTTTAGGTTCATGACACAGTAAGGACATCACCGTGTGACATCCACCCCCACAACCCACCCCTTATCCAAGCTTTCACTTTCCTCTACGATTACCTCTCTGTTAACATTGACTATCTCACAAATGTACACACAACCGCTCCCGCCACAACTAACCATCACTCCTTCTCTACCAAATCTTTATAATTTCCAATTAGGGGTTAAATTTAAACCCTTCTTCATTTTTAACAATTTAGCGTCCATGTAGTTTTATGGAGGTCGTGACCCAGCTGCATGGGTGTACACGTACAAGATCTACATGGTGGTATATACACACTTCAACCCTTCCGACACCACAACCACGCCCTCTCTCTCCCCCTTCCGACACCACAACCACGCCCTCTCTCTCCCGACACCACAACCACGCCCTCTCTCTCCCGACACCACAACCACACCCCCTCTCTCCCTTCCGACACCACAACCACGCCCCCTCTCTCCCTTCCGACACCACAACCACGCCCCCTCTCTCCCCTCCGACACCACAACCACGCCCCCTCTCTCCCTTCCGACACCACAACCACGCCCTCTCTCTCCCTTCCGACACCACAACCACGCCCCCTCTCTCCCTTCCGACACCACAACCACGCCCCCTCTCCCCCTTCCGACACCACAACCACGCCCTCTCTCCCCCTTCCGACACCACAACCACGCCCTCTCTCCCCCTTCCGACACCACAACCACGCCCCCTCTCTCCCTTCCGACACCACAACCACGCCCCCTCTCCCCTTTCCGACACCACAACCACGCCCTCTCTCCCCCTTCCGACACCACAACCACACCCTCTCTCCCCCTTCCGACACCACAACCACGCCCTCTCTCCCCCTTCCGACACCACAACCACGCCCCCTCTCTCCCTTCCGACACCACAACCACGCCCTCTCTCCCCCTTCCGACACCACAACCACGCCCCCTCTCTCCCTTCCGACACCACAACCACGCCCCCTCTCTCCCTTCCGACACCACAACCACGCCCCCTCTCTCCCTTCCGACACCACAACCACGCCCCCTCTCTCCCTTCCGACACCACAACCACGCCCCCTCTCTCCCTTCCGACACCACAACCACGCCCCCTCTCTCCCTTCCGACACCACAACCACGCCCCCTCTCTCCCTTCCGACACCACAACCACGCCCTCTCCCTTCCGACACCACAACCACGCCCCCTCTCTCCCTTCCGACACCACAACCACGCCCCCTCTCCCTTCCGACACCACAACCACGCCCTCTCCCCCTTCCGACACCACAACCACGCCCCCTCTCTCCCTTCCGACACCACAACCACGCCCCCTCTCTCCCTTCCGACACCACAACCACGCCCTCTCTCCCCCTTCCGACACCACAACCACGCCCTCTCTCCCTTCCGACACCACAACCACGCCCCTCTCTCCCTTCCGACACCACAACCACGCGCCCTCTCCCCCTTCCGACACCACAACCACGCCCTCTCTCTTCCGACACTACAACCACGCCCTCTCTCTTCCGACACTACAACCACGCCCTCTCTCTCTTCCGACACTACAACCACGCCCTCTCTCTCTTCCGACGCTACAACCACGCCCTCTCTCTCCCCCTTCCGACAACACAACCACGCCCACTCTCTACCTTCCGACAACACAACCACGCCCTCTCTCCCCCTTCCGACACTACAACCACGCCCTCTCTCTCTCTCTTCCGACACTACAACCACGCCCCCTCTCCCTCTCCCTTCCGACACCACAACCACGCCCTCTCTCGACACCACAACCACGCCCTCTCCCTTCCGACACTACAACCACGCCCCCCCTCTCTCCCTTCCTACACCACAACCACGCCCCTTCTCTCTCCCTTCCTGCACCACAACCACGCCCCCTCTCTCTCCCTTCCTACACCACAACCACGCCCCCTCTCTCTCCCTTCCTACACCACAACCACGCCCCCTCTCTCTCCCTTCCTACACCACAACCACGCCCCCTCTCTCTCCCTTCCTACACCACAACCACGCCCCCTCTCTCTCCCTTCCTACACCACAACCACGCCCCCTCTCTCTCCCTTCCGACACCACAACCACGCCCCCTCTCTCTCCCTTCCGACACCACAACCACGCACCCTCCCCCCGGGACACCAAAACCACGCCCCCCCCCCGCCGGACACCAAAACCACTCCCCCATACCATACAACCACGCCCGCCCACCCACCACGCCCACCCACCACCACCACCCTCCCATCAAGACCAACCACGCCCCAGGCATGGCGGCGTCTCACTCACCTGGATAACCTTGACTCCGGGTTTCTAATCTGACAGCGAACACTTCTACAAATTCTTGAGGCACAATACTGTATACTTAAACAAGTTTACACCAACACTAGTCGCATAAGCTTTAACATACGAACGTTTTTATCCAGTCCTTGAGACATTGTGCAGTAAAATACTATATATTCAACTATAACTAGCTGATCAAGGTTTTAAATTGCTTTGCAAACATGAATTTTAGAGTTCAGTTTCTACGCCTATAATACATTTGACCTCACTCACAGGATGAGTTAGGGTGTATAATAACTGGGATCACCAGCTTACTTTGGTAGAGTACCGCTCCTGTCCCAGGTAAGTTACGGGCTCACCATAGCCCGTGCTACTTGGAACTTGTTCAGATCGAGTAGCTGAATCTATAACAGCTTACTTTGACATTCACACTTATCGCTAATTTCCGTCGAGGAGGAAAATATTAACATCCACTTAGTGTGGCAAATATGTAATATATAAATTTCAGTTGGTTAAAATGGTTTTTAATACGTGCCAATTTTATTGTATTTTAATTTATCGTGCACCCAATACCTATCCTGATAGCGGTAGTGGAAAATATTAAGAGGCACACAATGGGCTCAGGAATATAACACTAAAATTTATTTAGGTAAGCAGGTTTGTCACAAGGTGTTTATACGCATCGTCCAGTATAACATTATACTGCGCATTTCTGGCGTCTCTCCTAGGGATAGAACTAGACAGGAATACTACAGTAGGCCTACTGGCCGCACCGGTATGCCCCTACCATGAGACTCCTGCTAGAAAGTTTACACAGGTACACAATTGGTTCAGGAACCACGCCTCAATGTTTAATATGCAAGTTACAATACTGATACACTAGTCCACATAACAGTCCGCTTACTAATGGGGGTTTAAACTCATTTATATAGCATCAGGTCTACTGGTGTGTGTGTTACTGTGATAGTTTATTAAAACAAATGTCTTAATTAGCGTTAACATTTAAAAAATAGCTCCTTTAATAATGATTTTATTAAAGCTAAGGGTGTGAATAATCTGTGAATAGGTTTTATATACCTCCTGGGCTGGGCAGGTCAGTTGCACTCCTCAAAGTAGAACCATATTTAAAAGTATTAACGTCAGCATAGTTAGAGCGCTTATGTTAACATTGGTAACTTGCACTACATTATAATAGACACTAACGAACGATTCTGTTGAACATTTAAATGTCCATCTAAAGGCAAATCTTCATGTTCACTTGAATTGCCAATCACATTACTCGCGCTGTAACAAGTCTTTAATAACAAAATACTAATACTCTAGGACACAAATTGAAGATAACATTCTTAATCTACTGGGATGTTTGTAATAAACGAGTGATGGCAGCGTATAAGGCTTATAAGGTGGAGGGAAGACGGTAGAGAAGACTGGAGGTAGTGAAGGGCTCACCTGGAGAGAGCGAGGGCAGTTAGGCAGTATCCCGCACCACATGACAGTCAGCTCCACACTGTCTCACCACCCGGCTCTACACCACTCTCACCCTCCCCCCACTATCCATACCCCTCCCCCATCACCCCCACCCCCTCTATACACACGCCTTCACCCACCCTGGCCTAGCCCCATTACCTTAATACACCCCCTTACTATCTCCGTCCTAGCCTCCTAATACACTCCTTCCTTTCCGTATCCTAGCCACCTCCCCTTTCCCCAACATACTCTCCTTTTACCCCCCAATCCTAACCTAGCTCTCCTTCCCCCAACATTCCCCCACCCTGGCCTACAGCCCGCCTTCCCCAATACTCCCCCATTTCCCTACCATAGCCCAGCCATCCCCTGCCCTGGCCTAGCCCCATTAAACCCCTTTTTTCCCTTCCAACCCAAGAGCAATTACTCTCTTCACCCTCCCCCCTCCTCCCCCATCCCTTGCCCAGCTTCTCCAACACAGTACACTCCCTCCTCCACCATTACATCTTCTCCCTTCCCCACTATCTTCCCTTCCTTCAAGCAAATCGTGAACCAACATTTTTCCTAATTTAATTTTCCTTACAAATTTTCAAAATGTAAATTTAGGTTCATTTGCAGTTTTCAAAACTGAAAATTTAGGACTATGAGGTTAAGTTCATAGTTTTATGAGTTCAAAATCCAGTCAGGAAAAAATCCTCGGGAACAATGGGGAGGGGAGGTGATCTTTGAGAAGCCGCTGGCATCTTGTCCCCGTCGAAGTATAGATGGCGGGGCCTGAGGTAAATTCCGAGGTTGCTAGTGTACTATGTGGGAGAAATACGCCGCCCACACACCACCCACCAGGTCCTGGGGACTGACTGCCTGGAGCTGCTTGATAAGACACGGGTGAGAACGTAGATATTCCTGGCCGCTGACGACGTTCTCAAACACCGGCGGGTCATGAAGTCCTCCTCCACTACTGCTCTTCAAATTGACGCACCTATAATGAGGTTATTTACTCTCCTTGAGTGTGTGTTGTCGTTCCCACGCAATTTTAGTCGTAAGTGAAGACCAATATTCACCCAATAATCTTCAATCAAGACATTTCTGCAACCCGGTCACAGGCTTGCCTCGTCTCTGGTTGCTGACGATCAAAGATACATTCGTCAATTTCAACGTACTGTGCATTTAAAATTAGTATGTTTTCTAATATAAATAATTATTATTATACATTGTATTTTCGTATATAGTTTGGACGAGTTTAGGCTAAGAGTTTAGGCTCTCTTGGCAATTATTTGCATTTGCAGAGGACGAAAGCTCACGAAAGCTAATCTCCGGTCGAATAGCATCTGTCTAAATGCTTCCCAATGTATTACAATACAAATAATTGCCAACAGAACCAAAACACTTAACCTAGCCTATCAAAGGTATAAATAACTAAAATTATATTCAGGAAAATACCGTTTTTAAGCTGCATAGCATGATAGAACTGGCGAATAACACGGCTGGAACGAACACATCCTGGCGGTGGCTGGCAGCAAACACGATGGTCAAATACTTTACATAATTTGCACATAATTATAATATATATATATATATATATATATATATATATATATATATATATATATATATATATATATATATATATATCTTTCTTTTCCAGCGCCTCAGTGTGGCGATACAGAGGGGAAATGCGCACTGCATCCAGGGTTCCTGCCCGCCATCTGAGGAGCTGGAGGAACTCGACAACCTATGATAACTATCTTTGTAACCCATATGTAACTCCTTTTTTGTAACAAAGTTCAAATAAAGTAAATATATATGTGTACATACAAAAGAATGGGGGTGGTAGGAGAAGATAATATTAGTGTCCAGTGAGAAACCACAAGGTCTCCTCTGAATACTTTTTATTTTCTTCTCCGAGGCTATGGGTCCCCACATTGGCACCAGAGGTGGTACCCTCACAAACTTATATATATATATATATATATATATATATATATATATATATATATATATATATATATATATATATATATATATATATATATATATATATATATTGGTGTATACTGACAGCAGGTTTTCTTTCAAACATGTTTCATTGAATATGACCGCATATTCTGTATTAATTATTTTCTGGTTTAGGGCTTCTATCCCTCTAACTATTTTCTTAGCATCAGGGCTTTTCAACTAAGCCCTGATGCTAAGAAAATAGTTAGAGGGATAGAAGCCCTAAACCAGAAAATAATAAATACAGAATATGCGGTCATATTCATATATATATATAAACAAAAATAGGTGTAGTAGAAGAAAACACTAAACAAATATTCAGTGAAAATCTGCAAGGTCGTCTCTGAATGCCTTTTATTACCTTCACCGAGGCTGTGGGTCCCCATAATTTCACCAAACACTGATTTTCTGTGTGTGAACATATATTGATGAAACGTCCCGTTTTCTGTTCGTGGGTTAGGATAAGACCCTTTAGTACGGCAGTTTTTTGACGTTGGGAACGCTCGCGACAACAGCCTGGAATATCAAATCCAGCATTGATGGCACATCACCTTCCCTCAGACCGCATCCTGTCAACTCAATGACCCTCGTGTTACTCTTCTATGCAGTCAACAACTCTCCCCTTTAATATTCGTCATGCCAACATCCCCCTACTCTCCCCCCTCCACTTCCCCCTCTCACTTAGCGCCTCCCTGGCCTCCAAAACCCCCTAGTGTGCCTCTCTGCCCTTCAAACCCCCCTTAGTGTTCCTCTCTGCCCTCCAAACCCCCCTAATGTGCCTCCCAGCCCTCCAACCCCCCTAGTGTGCCCTCCAGCCCTCCAAACCCACCCCCCTAGTGTGCCTCCCAGCCCTCCAAACCCCCCTAGAGTGCCTCCCAGCCCTCCACACCCCCCTAGTGTGCCTCCCAGCCCTCCAAACCCCCCCTAGTGTGCCTCCCAGTCCTCCACACCCCCTAGTGTGCCTCCCAGCCCTCCACGCCCCCCTAGTGTGGCTCCCAACCCTCCACACCCCCCTAGTGTGCCTCCCAGCCCTCCACACCCCCCTAGTGTGCCTCCCAGCCCTCCACACCCCCCCTAGTGTGCCTCCCAGCCCTCCACACCCCCTAGTGTGCCTCCCAGCCCTCCACACCCCCCTAGTGTGCCTCCCAGCCCTCCACACCCCCTAGTGTGCCTCCCAGCCCTCCACACCCCCCCTAGTGTGCCTCCCAGCCCTCCACACCCCCTAGTGTGCCTGCCAGCCCTCCACACCCCCCTAGTGTGCCTGCCAGCCCTCCACACCCCCCTAGTGTGCCTCCCAGCCCTCCACACCCCCCCCTAGTGTGCCTCCCAGCCCTCCACACCCCCCTAGTGTGCCTCCCAGCCCTCCACACCCCCCTAGTGTGCCTCCCAGCCCTCCAAACCCCCCTAGTGTGCCTCCCAGCCCTCCAAACCCCCCTAGTGTGCCTCCCAGCCCTCCAAACCCCCCCTAGTGTGCCTCCCGGCCCTCCACACCCCCCTAGTGTGCCTCCCAGCCCTTCACACCCCCCTAGTGTGCCTCCCAGCCCTCCACACCCCCTAGTGTGCCTCCCAGCCCTTCACACCCCCCTAGTGTGCCTCCCAGCCCTTCACACCCCCCTAGTGTGCCTCCCAGCCCTCCACACCCCCCCCTAGTGTGCCTCCCAGCCCTCCACACCCCCTAGTGTGCCTCCCAGCCCTCCACACCCCCCCCTAGTGTGCCTCCCAGCCCTCCACACCCCCCCTAGTGTGCCTCCCAGCCCTCCACACCCCCCTAGTGTGCCTCCCAGCCCTCCACACCCCCCTAGTGTGCCTAGGGTCGTCCTTGAGATGATGCAGGTCTCCGCGCATCGTGATGGGCAGGCATAACAAAGTGTGACCATGACGTCATCGATATTGACGATGACGTCATGGCGCTGACCACGTTGATTGGTCAGCGCGGTACCAGCCTCTGTTTACCTACTTACCTATCAGTACTTACTTATCAGTGACAACAAGAAGTGAGGGATAGCTTTACGCCCCTGCCTACTACCCTTGTACCTATGCTTGAAGATAATTGTTAGTTGTTATTAACACCTGGTAATTTCCCAGAGTAATATATTTAGCTGGGTGGCTGTAAACTCGTTAATTCCAGCCCTCCTGATTGATAAGCACCAGGGTTCGAGCCCCACGTGAGGCAGGAACGTGGTGGTACACAGGGTCACCTTCCTGGCTGTATCCTAAACATCAGTCGGGATAATTGTTATTACATATCCCTCTTTCTACAATTTGGTTATTTGTGTTCATTTATTGACCACCCGTTACCTATTCTACATGGATGTAATTCTGTAAAAATAAAATTATAATTGATAATTATATTTATTAGTTTTATTAGTAGCTGATTGTCAAGGAATGCTTGGCCATATTCTTTAATGTTTGTTAAGGTTAACTACGCAGTGTAGTTAACTGTATGACTACTGTTACAGTTGGACTGTATGACTGGTGTTCCCAAGCCGCTCTTCACAACCTCTCACCCATCTGGGTCTGGTTACCTTGTGGTGATTCCGGGGCTCAACGTCCCCCACGGCCCGGTCCTCGGCCAGGCCTCCTCGTTGCTGGACTGGTCAACCAGGCTGTTGGACACAGATGCTCGCAGCCCGATGTATGAATCACAGACTGGTTCATCAGGTATCCTTGGGTCGCTTGGCCTAATACCCCATTTTGAGCAAATGACATTGATTCGACGTTGATAACGTTTATTTTACGTTACTCTTAGGTATTCCGCACTCTGAGAATGATTGATTGATGAAGATTAAGCCACCCAATAGGTGGCACGGGCATGAATAGCCCTTAATATGTGAATGAGTTTGACTATAATATATATATATATATATATATATATATATATATATATATATATATATATATATTAACAAGTTGTACTGAACGGGGTGAGAATAGCTTTAGCTACCTCATCCCTTTGTGTGTATTTATATCTCAATAAACTTATTTAAATTTCAATTTAAATTTCAATTACTGACTAATCAACATTCTACAATGCAGCGTTCCACATCAGCTTTATCGGAATGCTGACCAGAGTTCATTGTTGTGATGTGACAATTGGCCAATGAGTACACAAGAAACTCTACTTCAGTTCATAATACGCATCTGACGCTATTAACCTTACATGCTGACACTGTCAGCTGTCCTGAGGCAGTACCACCATCAATATTGCCAGCACCTTCAACAAGCCTAAGGCCTACTCTCCACTACCTTTTCCCCGCACATTATGTCAGAGTTAAAACATCTATCACTAACGTCAAATATATCTCCCTATTCTGCCACAGATAGTTAAACGACGTTGACATAAAAATAAATTAACATGCAGGCGATGAGTCACAATAACGTGGCTGAAGTATGTTGACCAGACCACACACTAGAAGGTGAAGGGACGACGACGTTTCGGTCTGTCCTGGACCATTCTTAAGTCGATAAGTCATTCTCATCGACTTGAGAATGGTCCAGGACGGACCGAAACGTCGTCGTCCCTTCTCCTTCTAGTGTGTGGTCTGGTCAACATAAATTAATATCCCAGTGGACCAAAATATGCACAAGCAACGTTTATTCAGCGTTGAAATAACGCCGATTCTACGTTGACATGACAATGACTCAATGCTGAATCAACGGTAATCTTAGACAGTGTGCCCACTGGGTATGAATCAACGTCGTTGACTCAACGTTAAACAGACCTTACTGGAGCATGTTTGCCCGTCATGCCCTAATGGGCAAAATATGCACGAGTTAATTCAACGCTGAAATTGCGTTAAATTAACGTTACTCTTGGACACTGTACCCACTGGCCGCAGAGTAAATCTGTATTAACGACGTTGATGTAACATATAATAAGTATTCCTCGAGTATGTTATAATACAGTCCCACATGAAGATATTCCCCGAATCTCAAACTGCAATCTTTCTTAACACCAAGATGGCCTTGACTCCCATTTAGTCAAAATAAAGAAATTAATCTAGCCAATGTCAGACGAGGGTAGCAATGACTAACCTGACAAACGTGGCGGATGGTGTCACATATAATATACCAACAGGATCACAATATACTTTTGAAAAAGAATTTGAGTAGTTTAGGCTATTTCTAGCCTCCTGTTACAGGAGGGTAGAAATAGCAAAACCATACAAATACTCAAATAATAACCGTATTTTACATTACAAATATATATTTACATTAATTAAATAGTTATCATAAAGTTATTATTAAAGTAATTTATTACAAAATAAATTAATATAGTATTATATTCTAGTTGCAAAGTGTTTGAACGTCCTAAGAATTGTCTTTATCATCCCAGGACTCAGTTCAAGTAAGTTTATTGAGATAATAAAATACATCTCAGAAGGCTAGAGCAGCTTAGGCTACTCTACCCTTTGAACTCCTGACTTGGCCACAAACTGGGACATAATCGCTATAGGCTCCTCCCAGGGAACCCCTCCCCGCTAGGTTAGTATGTCTCTCACTACCTCATTACCCTAATACTTATCAGGATTTATCTATCGGTGTCTAAGAGGAAGTGAGGTCCCGCCGTAGGTCCCATGAGCGACCCCTGTTATACCTGTTGTTGTTATAATTGTCCTGACGTTCGAAGTCTTTGTTGAGTCTGAAGTAAAGTTGTGGATACACCAGTCACTATAGTGCGTGGGTCTCCTGTATTTATTGTCATGTACTAAATATTCTTATCGTGCACTGAATATTATTCTCCTACGCTGAATATTCTCAGCATGCACTGAATATTCGTGTCATATATTGAACATTCTTGTTATACACTAAACATTCTTGACATACATAGATTATGAAGTTATTAAATATAAAAATTCAAGTCAGTTCAGTAGGCACAATATCGACGATAAATCAACGTTAATTAAATGGTGATCGGACGATGCTTTTGAAAATTGTGTCCATGAGAGACAATTTCCCCCCAGGCTGTAAAAGGGTTGTTAAAATAATGTTGGCATGAATGATTAGCGTGGGCCACTTACTTCCAGTAAGTGGCCCTCGGTAATGAACCTCTCTGTTGTTTTACATTCAGCTACTCGGAACAAACGTTCCAAAGTAGGGCGCCTGACAGCTGAGTGGACTGCTCTTCGGATTCGTAGTCCTGAGATTCCGGGTTCGATCCCCAGTGGAGGCGGAGACATATGGTAAAAAAATTCTTTCACCCTGATGCCCCTCTCTTACCTAGCAGTAAATAGGTACCTGGGAGTTAGACAGCTGCTACGGGCTGCTTCCTGGGGGTGTGAAACAAAAAGGAGGCCCTGGTCGAGGACCGGGCCGCGGGGACGCTAAGCCCCGAAATCATCTCAAGATAACCTCAAGAAGTAGCACGGGCTATGGTGAACCCAAGCTCTACTTTCCAGGCACAGGAGCGGGACTAACTTGTCTGAACCTCAAAACTAAGGGAACCACTTGAGCGGTTCAGCTAATTAGTCCAATTAATTTCACGTCAATTGTCGGAAAGTTACTTTAAGCATTAATCACAAATTACATCATAAGTGTATTTTTAGTAGATTTAACAACATGAAAAACGTAAGTTAAATAAAGATTAATAGTTTGGGCTTACAAAGGACGGTAATTGTGAGAAGAAAGTGTCAGTATACTTGTATATACTTGTATTATACTTGTAGAAGGCATATGAGGACAAGGAACTGGGATATGAGAACAAAGTGAAGATACGGATGGACCATTGGGGATCGAACGCCGACCCTACAAGACACAAGGACCTCTGTCAAATTTATTCCCGTTCTTCAAGACGAATATGAAACGGTAGACAGTGGTAAAGATTGTGATATTATATACCAAAAATTCAATAAGGCTTCAGACGTGGTTCCGCACGAAAGGATGATAGAGGTGGGAGAGAGTCATGATACTGAATAATGGCAGGAGGATCTAGTGCATTGTGGGACAGTGCTTCCCATCGTACTCAGGCTGGAGTTTGTTGTGATATGCATTTAGGTTTTGCAATCTATTTGTTATATCATTAAAATTCCAACGCCTTATTTTATTTCTTGTTTCCTTAATCTTTATATAATGAGCTATCATGGTCAAAATTATCAAATGATTGTGCGAAATGCGTGTATACGTCTGCATTTTTGTTAGATTATAATTATCTTTGCCGTAGTAGTTATCAAGTGAATGGATATCCTGAAACATGAATACAAACGGGAAGATAAAAATAAGAAGCTTCAAATGAGAGGAATGAGAAATGAAAATGAGAAGACAAAACACCTTCAAATGAGCGAGATGAGAAATAAAATGCTGATAACAAACAGGAAAAACTAGATGCGTGATAAGGGAAGGAAGGATACTATCAGGGAAAAACGCCAAGCCATTACGACTATATAGCACTGGGAAGGGGACAGGATAAGGATTTGGGATGGGACGGGGAAAAAGAAATGCTGCCCAACCACTTGGACAGTCGGGGATTGAACGCCGACCTGCATGAAGCGAGACCGTCGCTCTACCGTCCAGCTCAAGTGTTTGGACATCCGTGATAAGGGAAAGTATATATAATTATGCTATGACAGGAATGTTTCCAAGATTCAAAATGCTTCAACCTGTCTGACTGTACTCGGAATTAGATATTATATTTATACTGGATTCCTTTACTAGATTTCAAAACCAGTGGAACGGACGTGTTAACCCAGTTTACAAATTCAACATTATACATAGAATAACTCTGGAACACAAATGACTTGTACTGATCTTGTACGCAAAATACAACAGCCTATTTAATCACTACAACATGTAAAGATCTTACTAACAACCTATATCTCTCTGATTATTATTATTATTATTATTATTATTATTATTATTATTATTATTATTATTATTATTATTATTAGTATTATTATATAGATTTTACTGGGAAAACATACTGAGATTAAAACCTTACTTTAGAATATTTTTGGAATAACTTTAGGCTAGATATTGTAGAAAATATATGATTCATATTTAGTTCATAATAAAATGATCAGAGATAATTGTTGAGCATCAAAAAGCTACTTCAGTAAACACAAAGCCCGGTTTAAAAGCATCAAAAAAGAAACTAATTAAGTTGACACCCATAGAATAAGTAATTACAATTTAAAATTCTATAGCAGCAAGGTCGCATGATTTCACCAAAGGTTTCTTAGGAGAATTTGAAGAGGCTTCTAAGAAATTTAACTGGGCTAGAATAAGAATGTGTGTCAATGTCCCACTCAAACAAGCCATCGTTTTGCTGATGTAGTACTGTATTATATACATTAGACAAGACAAGATCTTAAAACCACCACTGAAATAGGCAATCGAGGTATTCAGATGATGCTATAGCCAGACCCACCCAGGTATTCAGAGGTTGAATCGAAGACACGCCTAACCAAACCTATTTTTCAGGGACACATAAGCACGAATGTATGCATACAAACACGCATGTGCATGAACGCAAACATAAACACACGTGGGCACGCATTCAAACACACACCTAGACACGCATGTATGTATACAAATATACATCCAGGCATTCAAACGCGTATTTAAGCATATAAACGTAAGCATGCAAACATCCTATTCCCACAGAGACACTAGAAAGAACTTTTTCAGTGTTAGAGTAGTTAACAAATGGAATATGTACAAGGTAGTGATGTGGTGGAGGCTGACTCCATACACAGCTTCAAATATAGATATGACAGAGCCCAATAGGCTCAGGAATCTATACATCAGTTGATTGACAGTTGAGAGGCGGGACCATAGAGCAAAAGCTTAACCTCCGCAAGCAAAACTAGGCGAGTACACACAAACATGCACGCCCACACGCAAACAACATTTCCAAACTTGTCTCCAACAGAACTCGTCAATGGAGCTATCCATTCTCCCGAATCTCACATATTTCAGAAACGCAAACGACTTGTAACATGAGGAGACCAAAGCCAGGAGACGAAACCCAGGAGAAACTTCCACTGCTGGATCATGACACTGAGCCGCAGAACCTGTGTCACCTTGACTGCCTTCATAGTTGGTTACGAAGGTATTGTATTCTTTATGCTTCCTTTGTCTCGTTACGTCATCACGGATCTTTATTGCTGTAAACGTCAATATTCTGTTTTTTTTTTAAATATTCATATATACACACAATAATAATATATCAAACATTGTATTTAAAATTTTGATTTAATCATTTTTGAAGGGAAGAACATTTTATATATAAGATAAGCTCTCAATGGTCCAAACAGCCTAGTTTGGACTGTTACTGTTTGAGCTCCTTTGTAATCCTTTGTAATGTCCGTAAAATAACTATTAATAAATATAAATAAATATCACTCATTAATAGCTTAGGTAATGCAGTTCAACTCAGCCATCAGATAAACTCGTTTCAGGGGCTCACCATAGCCCGTGCTACGTACACCTTTTTGTTCAGAGTAGCTGAATCTAAAACAACAACACCAACATCAGGAGATAAGGGGGTCACCTCTCATATACACTTATAAACACTACAATATATATCTTTATAAACCTCTCGGGGTAATTGTATTTTCTTAAATAAAGATAAAAAAAAATTACGGGCTCACCATGGCCCGTGCTACTTGCCCCGCTCCTGTGCCAGGTAAGTCCACTACGGGCTCACCATAGCCCGTGCTACTTGGAACTTGTTCCGAGTAGCTGAATCTATAACAACAAACAACTTAATCCTGGACTAAAGTACTTTTGCTGGTTGGTCAGTAGATTGTGGCCTTAATAACCTTCCATTATTTGATAGGTATTAAGCCCAACACCAAACAAAGGGTTAAAGTAAACTGAAATTAGAGTCTGAGGCGAGGCTTGGGGGCGGCCGTACCAACGCCACGCTGGTATATTCAGGCACGAAAAGAGATTTGAAAGTCAAAACTTCTTTTTGGGTTCATGTATAAAACAGGATATCGATTTGCTATGGGTTAGCAGAACGAATCTGTAAGTGTAAAGGTTTCGACTGGTGTTGAATATGATGAATAAGTCCAGGATAGCAGCCTAAGCACACCAAGCAGTAACTTTAGGGGTGATAACACAGTCATACCGGATACAGCAAGCAGGAAGCATGTGGCTTTACAATTCTACTCACGTTCTGAGAACTGGAAACAGTGTGCATATCTTGGTCAGTAAAACTATTGTTATAGACAACATGTACAGGTTAAGCGATACTAACACACTCGGCATAATGACTCAGCTTCCATCTGTGTTTACAATTAAAGAATGACATAACTATCCTGTAGAGCGTCTGGGATGAACTATCTGTAGCGTCTGGGATACTCTCGGACGTAGGTTCGAATCCTCATCACGGCCCTTGTGGATTTGTTTATCCTGTAGAGCTCTAACTTAGTCCAACTGTCAGGAAGTGAGCCAGAGACGACGAGAAGGGGGTTAATTTGGAGGGGAGAAGGTTGGGAGACGGAATGGGGGAAGGTGAGGAAGGAGTGGGAGGGAAGGAAGAGGGGGGGGGGCAGGGCTGGGGGTGGGAATCAGGTGGAGTAAGGTGAAGGACGCGGCCACAACGTCACCAGGTAGGCAGTGAAAGCAGCAAGGCGAGGATACATCCTCCTGTGGGCTCCATCACCTGTGGGCCCCAACACCTGCGGGCCCCAACATCTGGGGGTACCAACAACTGTGGGCTCCATCACCTGCAGGCCCCAACACCTGCGGGCTCCATCACCTGCGGGCCCCAACACCTGAGGGCCCCAACACCTGAGGGCCCCAACACCTACAGGCTTTAACATACACATTACTGAAACTGTTGAACACACTTAAAGTTGCATTTCTCAGTGTACATAAACTGAACGTTTACTTTAAGCTTTAAAACTTAAAAGAAATTAAGGTACACTTTAAAGTTATAAACTGTGTAGCTATCCTTAATGATGGCCTCACGTGGAGCCTAAACCAGAGTGTTACTTTTAAGTGTATATCCTACCCTTGTCTCAGAAGGGAGACAGGTAGGAAAGGTAATGACCCATTGATCCTCGGAACTACCAGGAAACAGGATTTATCAAGCATTTGCTTTATCTACTTACGAAACCTGTACATCTTTTCTTAATCTTTACGACTTTGTTTACATAGTTTATGACCTCTAAAGCACTACAAGATTGTTTATAGCAATAATGACCTTGGGTTAGTCATACATAATAAACATATATATTTTGTCTAACCCATAAACTGAGGAGAGTGAGTCTGGGAGAGAGGTGACATTTTTCTTATGTTTGGCCCTAAGCTCAGCAGGTCATGGCCAGAGTGATGTCTCTCATAACCTTCCATGAGCTGAAGCAACATGGAAGGCAATATATATATATATATATATATATATATATATATATATATATATATATATATATATATATATATATATATATATATATATATATATATATATATATATATATATATATATATATATATATATATATATATATATATATGTATGTGTATATCACGAAAATAAACACGTGATTTAAGAATGTGACAATGTCAGACCACGGAGGAAAATGAAACAGGAATTTCCTTAAGTACTTTCGTATATTAAATACATCTTCAGAAGGAATGAAGTATGAATGAAACATATATATATATATATATATATATATATATATATATATATATATATATATATATATATATATATATATATATATATATATATATATATATATATATATATATATATATATATATATATATATATATATATATATATATATATATATAGTCGTACTAGATCGTTATTTTTTATTTCTCGTGAATCTTCAAGAATATTCAGTGCAGTCAGGTCACAGACGAAAGGTCCTGGGTTCGATTCCCACGACAATGTTCAGGACTAACGTATACTTGCTGGTTGGTCAGTAAACTATTGTTGTGGCCTTAATAACCCTCCAGTAATGATTGACCTTAAAGTTAACACAACTCTAAAGAGGAATCATACATTACCCTGATTAGAATCTTATTGAATTAGTGTGACCAACATGCAGGTATAGTGAGAGTATATCTCCAGGGAGTATACTATGCAGGCATAGTGAGTGTATGCCTCCTGGATATATTCAAGGCAGGTATGCAGGACAGTATATCATGGGTTCAATAAACAAGACAATCTTGTTTATTAAACCCGCTATCCGAGGTAGCGTTGCTGGAGTATAATTGACTGTTTATCATATAAACATAATAAATTAAAATATGTTAGACTGACAAACAATTCCAGTATTGATGTTAAAATACGTCTTGACATCCAAGAAATTATTGGGAAGGTAAGATGAGGTACGAGGAGAAAGCACTAAACTAGTAGGACAATAACGCATGGAAGGGATATGGAGACAGTGTGAAGAAACTGTGTTAAACCACTTGGACCCTCGGGGATCGAACGCCGACCTGCAAGAAGTGAAGCCGTCGTTGTTCCGACCAGTCCAAATGGTTGGACAAACACAACAAAAAAGTCTGTTTCTATGTAGAAATCTATATTTCCTGTACAGCTCTGAAGCACTTCTCTAAACCGAGGATTTTCTGTTTAATCCAAGCTTATAATCCGTTGTGTGTAGGATATCTTTGATTATATCTAGCCTCGCAATATCAAATACTTTGACAAATATAATTATAATAGCTGAGCCCATAATATAAAATTGTCAGAACCTATAACAACTATTAAATCACAAGAACGAAAATTGACTGTTGGTCTCAATAAACATTTGTACTATTGAATTACCACAAATGACATGCTTTAAAGATTTAACAGTATGTAAAAAATAAAAATCTGTCTGAGGCCTTAATTAATAAGCAATCCTAGGACTAATAAATGCTGTTTTAGGTCTAATTTGTTACATATATGCGTACTAAAACCAAACCAAAACCTTTTAGGCCTATTGTGTTTCAAGCGCGGGTTGGACATGTATATGAGTGGGATTGGGGGGTTATAGATAGGAACTGCCTCGTATGGGCCAATAGGCCTTCTGCAGTTGCTTTTGTTCTCATGTTCTTATGTTCTTAAGAAGGTTTTCGTTTGGTTTTTAGTTGTTTCATGTACTCTACAAAGTTAGAAATATATAATGTTTAGTTTGTCGACTGTCACAGTCCATTTTTGTACGTTCAGCCAAAAAGTTTCTATAGGTGGCTTGGTCGACGACCGGGCCGCGGGGACGCTAAGCCCCGGAAGCACCTCAAAGTAACCTCAAGGTGATACAACTTAAGTGGAAGGAAGTGTTGCTAACAGCTATACTGCCCTTCAGTCATGGGGTGCTGTAGCAGCCTTGACTTAACTTTCCACCGAAGCACTGATGAGCACATTTAGAATCATGAGAGATGCATCCCTGCTTTAACATGCCCGGGAACACCCACACACAATCACCCATCCTTGTTATTCTTAACAGGTAAACTATCTGACTCAAAATGCGCACATGTTACTGAGGCTTTTCGACCTAGATATTATAGAGGCTTCTTGGCCTAGATATTATAGAGGCTTCTTGGCCTAGATATTATAGAGGCTTCTTGGCCTAGATATTATAGAGGCTTCTTGGCCTAGATATTATAGAGGCTTCTTGGCCTAGATATTATAGAGGCTTCTTGGCCTAGATATTATAGAGGCTTCTTGGCCTAGATATTATAGAGGCTTCTTGGCCTAGATATTATAGAGGCTTCTTGGCCTAGATATTATTGAGGCTTCTTGGCCTAGATATTATTGAGACATATCTTAGCTGTTCAGTTACCGGCCAGACTATATCTACTAGCCTTCTGAGCAATCAACTACATTTTGGGTATATTGGAAGCTATCCTATAAATCTACCTTAAATTTACTTGCCCATGTTAGTAGTTTTAACTGCATCTCACCAGTCATCCCCCGATCTGTGTGGCAGCAAGCAATGAATGCTTAAAAATGTTGCAAATTAAAACATTTACTGTATATGTAATGTTGAAAGCTGTCCTCAGAGCGATTAGATTGTTACAATTTGTCCTGGTGACGATTAATATGAGCAGTCCGTACTGCTCTGTGTGACAGTGAATATGAGCAGCATCCTCAGTGTTGTGTGACTGAATATGAGCAGCATCCTCACTGTTGTGTGACAGGGAATATGAGCAACATCCTCAGTGTTGTGTGACAGTGAATATGAGCAGCATCCTCAGTGTTGTGTGACAGTGAATATAAGCAACATCCTCACTGTTATGACAGTGAATATGAGCAGCATCCTCAGTGTTGTGCGACAGGGAATATGAGCAGCATCCTCACTGTCTTGTGTGGCAGAGAATATGAACATTAAAATCACTCTCTTGTGAGGCAGTCATTGAATATGAGCAGCATTCGCACTGTCAAAACTTTCAGAGAGGTCTATCAAGAAATTTATATACTCGTACATATTGAAAACAAGAAACACTATCAACACACACACACACACCTTGTACAATGTTAATCGAACCAAAACAAAAACAAAGTAATTTTCAAACAAATTATCATAAATGAAGATAAATAGCATATCAACATTGTATGTAGTAAAACACTAAGTCGTCAGTAACGAGGAATATATCCATATCAGATGCCAGTATGCTATGGCATACTGGCATCTGATCTGATATGGCAAGTTTTGATCCACTAGCAGGTTACAAAATTTTACTCCATTTTTCCTTACTTCATTGTGACCATTATGGAAGCACATTGCAGTTATATGAAGGAAAAAGAACGGGTCATTCAACAATTGTATCCTCAGAAGGAGACATTAAATACAGTTTATTGTTATTTAGCATTCATGGTTACAAGGGATGGTAACGTAACTAAAATGGTTCAAAAGGATGAATATATACATATATATATATATATATATATAAATCCAAGAGATGCTTGATAAATAATCATATAATTAATGTGTTATAAAGGATGAAAGAGTGATTCAACATATATAGTTCCAAAAACAGCTCTTCCGAAATTAAACGAAACGACTTGAAAAAGTCGAATTTAGTTTTTTGATTTGCAAGCCCATGTGGAGACTTGTCAGTTCTAACGAAACACTGTGGAGAAATGCCCGACAGACCACTGGAACATTATCTAAAACAGTGCACAGTTACAAACCCATTAAGATTTCAACTTAGATTCAACAGAGCAGAAGTTGTTAAACACATATGGCAAAATCTTACTGAAGCGACCATACGAGTAATAAATACTCATACTCCGCCCAAGTAAAACAGAAACAATCAACACTTAGTGGGCCAGCCAGAGGCTTAGGGCCCGCGCAGGAATATCCCTGCAAAAAAAAAAAAAAAAAAAAGTTCTAACGATTTTAATATATAGGCAATACCACAACACCTCTTTCAAGGTGCCTAGCAATACACAAACAACGACTCTATCAAGGATCAGATAATTTATATTTACAACCATCACCAGAGATATTCTGACCAGCATCGCCAAAATAATCGACAGATAGGACAATAGAAGATTAGACATAACTGAAACACTACATATCAAACACACTCATCCAACTATGAACAGCTAACTGACATACAAGCATATTCTACCACCCACAAGAACAAGACAGAACTGCCCCAACCAGCATCGACTGAGTAAACGCCTCGTATTGCATAGTGTACATTATGTCAAACCTGCCCCCCTTAGCTGCCCAGATTCACGAAAGCACTTACGCAAGCACTTACGAACCTGTACATCTTTTCTCAATCTTTGGCGGCTTTGTTTCCAATTATTAAACAATTAATTAGCTCCGAAGCACCAGGAGGTTGTTTATAACAATAACAACAGTTGAATGGAAAGTTTTCATGCTTGTAAACTGTTTAATAAATGTAACCAAAGCCGTCAAAGATTGAGGAAACATGTACACGTTCGTAAGTACTTGCGTAAGTGCTTTCGTGAATCTGGCCCCTGGAGTGGAATGCACCAAGCAAAATATAATTGTAACTGGATCCCTAGAGTCATTAAACAATCGAAGCTTCGTTAGATTTGCGCTCTTGATAATATGAAAGAAAATTCAAACTCATTTAGATTTTGAAAATTGAAAGAAGTACAAATATCTGAGAATGAGGCAAACTTTGGCTGGAATGTGGAACCGGTTGGACTTGTTTACTCCACAGGTAAACCTTCCACTAATGCTCCAGCGACTGGCGTTAGTTTACATATAACATGGTTTTTAGGTGATCTTTAATTTCCACAGGTCCTTACAACACTCATATCAAATCATAATTCAATTATAAAATGCTGAGGAAATGTAATGTGTATAAGTAGTTGATAACTTATCCACAGGGGCGCTCCAGGACGATGACGTCACTTGCCACAAGTGATGATCTCACCAGTGATGTCATGGATGAAGTCATCACTCAGTTCACACGGCGAACTGTTTTATCTATTATCAAAGTCTTAATAAACAAAGAATGTAATTTAATTGAAAACAAAACTATCTGTTATTTTGTTCTAAAAGTCTTTTACATTACAATTTGCTTAAATATTTCACCAAATGCTTGATATATTATCATTTGAAAAAATATCTACCTGCCAACTGTTGCAGATTAAATATTTGAACTTTGTTTCTCATTTAAAATAATATATAAACATTATTCTGCTGTGTGCCGGTGCATTAAACAATATAAAACACGATATAATTCTGGTTTAATTTCTTTATATTGAAAATTTTCCAGATATATATGTAAATGTTAAGATTAACTGCTTATTGTAGCTGCTAAATTGTTAAGATGTCTTGGGTGCACAGACATCCTTGGGAGCCCCTGGTCACGTGCTACACAAGACCAGTCGACAAAGCTCATTTTCTGTTCATTAAAATATATATTATTAGGTTAGGATGTATTATAGTAGGTTAGGCTGTTTGCTTTGTTTAGGCTAGGCTGTGTCTGGTTTGGTAAGGTTAGTAGGCAGGTCGTCACTTACGAAACCTGTGCATCTTTCGTCGATCACGGCAGCTTAGTTTATATTTGTGAAACAGTTTATGAGCTCAGAAGTCCTGTGATGTCGTTTTTAATAATATTAACCTTAAGTTGTGAAATTTCCAAGCTTGTAAATTCTTTAATAAATACAGACTAAGCCTCCAAGATTGAGGAATGATGCAGAGGTTTCGTAGGAGGATATGGAATCGCCTGATCTAAGAATGCAGAATAAGCAAACCGTCCTCCTAATAGCACGTCGCATTTTTGACGTATACATTACCTAAGGCCTAATTGGTCAGGCCTAAAAGGTCAGGGGCGCCTGACAGCTGGGTGGACAGAGCTTCGAATTCGTAGTCCTGAGGTTCCGGGTTCGATCCCCGGTGGAGGCGGAGACAAATGGGCAAAATGTTTCTTTCACCCAAATGCCCCTGTTACCTAGCAGTAAATAGGTACTTGAGACTTAGACAGATGCTTCGGGCTGCTTCCTGGGGGTGGAGGCCTGGTCGAGGACCGGGCCGCGGGGACACTAAGCCCCGAAATCATCTCAAGATAACCTAACCTAACCTAACCTTAGGCCAAGGATAAGGCGGCAAAAAACTGTCGTACCGACAAAATTGACACTGTCCCGTTTTCTGTTGGTGGGTCGTCTGGTAGGTTAGGATAAGGCACGTTAGTACGACCGTTTCTTGACGTTGGAAACGTTGGCGATAACGGCCTGGAATAAGACGTTGTCAAGGGCACTCTGAGGGGCACGTTGACGGCCTACGTGTTGAAGTATTACTAAAATGCACCAGGAACGTGTCTTGGCGCACAAGTGTCATCGACCAGTTTTTACAACAGCGTTCTTAATTCTTAATAAATGTTCAAGGTGAGGTCACTGGTGAAAGGATTGTCTGACTTGTGTTTAATGAAGACCACGGTTCAAGTCCACGCTCGACTAGTGGATTACATATATTTATTAATGCTCGTGTTGAAAAGCTTGTTAACAGACACTGCTAAGCAATGCTAATAAAATGGGAAGTGCTTTGTGTAAAACCTGTTTCCATATTTTATACACTAGATGTGATCAAATCGTGACCAGACATAATGTCACCATGGTTGCTGAAGTATTTTGTCACCCTCGAGATTTCTGTCACCTTTGTCACGGTCAAGACAGGAAACTTTCCAGAGTTATGGAAAAAGGCAACTGTAGTCCCAATATTACAAAAAATGGGATACATAGCAGGCAATATATTACAGACCAATGTCACTGACACGTACTCCGTTTAAAGTGCTGGAGAAAGTAATGAGGCAGAAAGTGGGCACCTAGAGAGGGCCAACTGTGTAAGGAAAGGCTCCATAGGTTTATAAAGGGTAAATGGTGCCTCACAAGTTTGAGTTCTATGACAGAGATGATCCTTTTGAAGACATATTGACACTAAAGTACTTAAGGAATTTCCTGTCCCATTTTTTCCTTCGTGATCAGACGCTGTCTCATAATAAATAAATATCTCCTGTCCCTCCACTAGTTAACCTACTTTCTGAGGTGTTCACCATCCTAAAGTAGCCAAAAACTAGGTGAATATGTCCTCTTACGGAAATCAATGTTATAAAAGCCCTTAACCTATCTCAATGACCTACAATGGCAACACGCCTCTCTTCCAGTAAGACTTGGGGGCCTCGGAGTTTTAACAGCAACACAAATCGCTGTACCAGCCTTCCCTTCCTCCTCCTCCGCATCCGACAACCTTGTGAAGGACATTCTACCTGCTTACCTAGGTCACCTGGCAGGTGTACACAATCCCAATTTTATACACTGTGCCACCGAGTGGGCCTCTCGTGCTGGCCAATCACTTCACCACCATCAAAAGTCCACAAACAATCCAGCTGGGATGGCCCCATTGATGTAGACCAAGTTGCTGCAGAGTACTTACCTGGTTGATGGGGTTCTGGGAGTTCTTCTACTCCCCAAGCCCGGCCCGAGGCCAGGCTTAACTTGTGAGAATTTGGTCCACCAGGTTGTTGCTTGCAGCAGCCCGCAGGCCCACATATCCACCACAGCCCGGTTGGTCCGGCACTCCTACTTAGTTGCTGCAACAACACAACACGACATTGCTCGCCTCACATCAGTAGCAGCCCCACATGCAGGGGAATTCCTGTTAGCAACCCCAATGTCAGCCACTGGTACACGTCTCACACCACACGCCCCCCGAATTGTATTGGCCCTCCGTCTTGCTGCCTCAATCCACAATAATAGGTGTACTTGTGACAAGGTGGTGGCCGACAGGTACGGCATTAATGGCCTACTCTGGACCCCGAGCCTATATGCAACAGAAATATGTAATATGCAAGCTTGTTCACACAAATGTTACTCACGTGGCGACAGGAGCCTACGGCCTGAAAGATATTCCAGCGTGGTCGATGGGGATATAACCAATAGCATCCACAGTATGTCCAGGGAAGTGAACTAGTATATCCAGCTGACGAGTCACAATAACGTGGCTGAAGAATGGTGACCAAACCACACACTAGGAGAGACGCGATGTTTCGGTCCCTCCTCGACTGAGTCCATTGAGAACTAGTATATTGTATCAAGTGGATTTTATATGGTTAAACACACTATTAATGCAACAAGAAATATAAAAAATTTAATATATATATATATATATATATATATATATATATATATATATATATATTTATTTATTTATTTATTTATTTATTTATTTACACACACACACACATAATACACGAGAAACATTATATTTTGGGTAAGTAGCCCCTATGGTGTGATAGTGTAAACAAAGTCACGTGGGAGCGGACTCAGAATAATCACAGTATCCATAAAGTAATAATAATAATAATATTAATAATAATTTATTGACAAGAAGGTACAATGGTTTTGTGAGATTACATAAGATTGGTATTTCTACATTCTTGCAAAGCTACTAACAGGCATAACATTTCGGGTAGGTCCTTAATCTAACATATCAGGAAAGATGAACATTAGAACAATAACAAACTGTCTTCACACAACACACAGACAATGTTTAAATCCCTAAACATGATAAACATAAACTCACTCCACACATTCTCTTGTGCTATTTATATCCACAGAGTTATTAACCACAGGTGCTTTTTCACTCACAGAGGTATTAACCCATTGAACCGCCTACCCGCCGAAGCCGTAACTGTCAAAACTGTGATGAGTTTTATAATACACTGTACCTGGAAAAGATCATCAAGGCAAATGGTGGAGATCTTCGACAAGCCGCCCTCTTCCTGTCCTCGTCGAGGCCACCAGGGTTAGTTGCCCTCAGGTAAATTAAGTAAATATTGTAGCTTCTGTGGTTTTTCTAAGGTAGTCTTACCTAAGGAAGCAACCGAATTGTTCAGCTCAGAAATAAGCCTTTGTGTAAAGGTGAAAAGCTTCTTTCTGACCAAACCACTCATTTGCTCCCATTATCTCCCATTTTTTTTTTTTTACTTACCTCTTTTACCTGAGGGTCACTAACACTAGTAGCCTCGATGAGAACAGGAAGCCGGTGCCTTGTCAAAGGCTCTCCCCTCCCCCCCCAATTTGCCTTGATGATCCTTTCCAGGTGGATTTTAAAACCTAACAGAGTTTTGGCATTTGCAGCTTCAACAGGTAGACAGTTCCATGGATTTATAACCCTGTGGGTGAAAAAGTATCTATTTTCAGTCCTACATTGAAGTTTGTTGAGTTTGAAACCGTTGCTCCTTGTTTGTTACATTTGATCTTTTGAAGAATGTATCATCCTCCATCTTGTTCAATATTTTAAAAATTTCAATGAGATCTGCCCTGTCATGCCTGGTTTGTAGTACTGTATTGTTAAGCCTGTGGTCCTCAACCATTCTTGATACGAGAGATTGCTTAGCTCTGGAATGTCCTTTGTTGCCCGATGTTGCACTTCTCCTGAGCAACTATGTCTTTCTGAAGATGAGATTTTTGTTCTGATTTTCCTTATAGTGTCTAGGGTTCTAGTTGGATGAATTGTGAGATGTAGGCAGTGACATCTAGTGTTGGTTTCTGTTAGTGGCCATTGGGCCAAGTAGCAGAGTGCTCTTCAGCAGCATCTAACACCGAGTAGTGCTTGGTAAGGGGTTTGATTGTAGAGGAATGATCCTTCTGGAGGTCAGTCCAGACTAGATAGTCTTCTCCAGTGTTTTCCTTGCTCCAGTATGACCTGACAAGGACATTTGAAAAGACCATGCTGGGGTAAAAATTGTTGACCTACCTGACTATATTTAGCCAAGTCCTGTGACTGGCAAATGCAAGGCATTGCCTGAGGGAGCAACTGAATGGCCTACTCATTAAGTTTCCTTCTACACTCAAGATCTTATTTTTAACTTTACTTACAGATGGATGATTCCTGCAGTTTCCAGAAGGCTTGCTGTCTCTGAGACAAGGTAGTACTGTACAAATGAAAAGTCTCACAATGGCTGCCAAAGTTCTAAGATCCAGTGTACAAGAAAACATCTTAAGAATTCAAAAGGCATTCTTGGATGGTGTGAATGCTGTTCAACCACATGAGCTTATTGGAAAATATTTAAAACAAGATACAGATAAGTTGTTCATTAATGGTACACAGTTTGACCTTCAGCAAAATGTGTATGTGGTTGGATTTGGAAAAGCTGTTATTGGAATGCTTCAGCCCATTCAGTTAGCATTGATGACTTCAAAAGGTGAATCTCACCTGAACAGAGGGATCTTAAGTGTTCCATTTGGGATTCAGAGAACACTTGTTAATAAACTTCCTTTGTTACCAAGTGAGACGTCATACATTGAAATTTTGGAAGGTGCCAAAGAAAATATTCCTGATGAAGCTTCATTTGCTGCTTCTAAAAAAATAGTTTCACTAGTGAAGGAATTAGGAAAACAAGATCTTTTATTGGTTTTGATATCAGGCGGAGGCTCGGCTCTCCTGCCGTACCCAGTTCCTCCTCTTACATTAGATGAGAAAAGTGAAATGATTAGATCACTAAGCCATGCAGGAGCATCCATCACTGAGCTCAATACTGTTAGAAAAGTCCTGTCTGTTACAAAGGGAGGGGGATTGGCAAAATTAACCAATGCAAGAATTGTTTCCCTAATTCTGTCAGATATTATCAACAGCCCCATTGACATGATTGCCAGTGGCCCTACTGTACCTAACAGAGATGCTCCTGGAGCTGCTGAGGAGATTCTGAAGAAATACAACATATCAACTCCAGAATGTATCTCAACAATTATTCAGAAGAAAACAATAAATTCTTCGTTGTCACAATTTCCCCATGTTACTAACCTCATCATAGGTAGTAACGAAACAGCTTTGGTAGGTGTTGAAGCTTCAGTAAGGGATGATAGCAACAGCCTCTCATTGGTCCTCAGTTCGGCTCTCACCGGTGAAGCCTCTACTGCGGGTAGAAATATAGCGGAGCTAATAGTGGCCATGACTCACATAATGTGTGGCCATCAAAGTGAGCTCTCAGAGCATTTACTCTTGGATTTGTGTGTCAGTGTGGATAAAAGAAAATCCATCACAGAAATCTTATTAAAGAGTTCAGAATTCAAATATCCTATATGGTTAATTTTTGGTGGTGAGACTACTGTTACTGTCAGAGGATCAGGCCGAGGAGGAAGAAATCAAGAAATGGTCCTGTCTACCAGTGTGGCTCTAGAAGAGGTAATAATTTCTCCCATGGAATTTCATACACTTCTTGAATTATACCCTCTTTGTCTTTACACAATACAGAATAATATTGTGTTAGTTAAATTATTATGTTTTTGTATTTGTTAATAACTACAGTAGGATCCCAATTTTATATAAGGAATAAATTTAGAGTATTTGTTCTTTGCAATTATTGAGAGCTTTTATGTCCGAGCCTGACTTGCTCTGCCAGTAGGTGGGTGCTTACTGTAGCATTTCCTCATCATCTGGTTTCCCTCACTTGACAAGCCAGTTTTACATGCTAGTATACAAGTTTCAAATTATATTTTAATCTATTAGACCACTCCATTAATACACAATTTTGTTAAACAAAATTACAAGGCAGGAACTTTTATTTATTTATATACAAGAACATACATTGGGTTATCTTGAGATGATTTCGGGGCTTTTTTAGTGTCCCCGCGGCCCGGTCCTTGACCAGGCCTCCACCCCCAGGAAGCAGCCCGTGACAGCTGACTAACTCCCAGGTACCTATTTACTGCTAGGTAACAGGGGCATTCAGGGTGAAAGAAACTTTGCCCATTTGTTTCTGCCTCATGCGGGAATCGAACCCGCGCCACAGAATTACGAGTCCTGCGCGCTATCCACCAGGCTACGAGGCCCCGTCCCGTTGGGTTGTGAGAGTATGAAATATTGGGCTTCTTACATTCTTGCAAAGTCAGATGCATAATGATTTAACCAGAAACGTTTTAAGGCCTAATAGTCTATTATGCATTGCTTTTTAATGTGTATGTTGTTCATTTTACAGTACTGTAGCATATTCAGTACATGTACTTCTATTTACATGTACAAAATTCATTGACTAAAAATATATATTATTTTCCCCTTGAGATCCTTATCATTATTTAAAGTGATTCACATTTACACAAGGTCTCTAGAAACATATTCTGACATAACTCAGGATCCTATGGTACAGTATCTGCGAGTCAGAAGTAATATCAGAGGATGCCAGCATCTCTTATCTCAACCTCTGTGTTTATTACCCCTGGTTATTACTTACAAAATGATGGACTTGTCTCGGGTTGTGTAATTTGTTAAGCAAATCGTGGTCCATTGGTGAGGCGTGCATGTAGGATGACCCCAGGATGCTGGTTCGGTCTCACCAACCTGCTGTTCTTACACTGCCTATATCACTGCCCAACACTATTCTTACAGTGCCTGTATCACTGCATGACACTTTTCTTACACTGAACAATCAAGTGGACTCCTGTAGAAAAACCAGAATAGCAAGCTAGCAGGGACAAAGAACAGCAAAAAAGTTGCTACTGTGACTCATAGAAGCAGTGCAAACAACCTGATAATGGCAACATCAGCCACAACAGCAGATAACAAGGCAGAATATGAGGTAAACCCAGAAAAGGGACAAAGACCTGTCCAGAAATGCAGAAGAAGACTCCTGCAATGCTAAAGAATGGATGACATCTGTCAGGTGGATGCGAGTCCACCACCATAAATGCTGAAGGCAACTAGGGCACTTGGATGTGGAACTGCCAAGCCTGCCATGTGATGCAGGGCAGAAACACACACAGTACTGTTGCAGCCATGATGAAAGGACCCCAGATAAAGACCTGAGAAACCAGGGCAGCCTCTCAGTCAACCTATGGATGACACCAAGGTTGTCACATGCCCAGTGAAAACAAAAGGTTATCTACCAACCAGAATAAATTCAGGACCTCACTAAACAGCCAGGAGCAGAAGAAAACTTTACACAAAAAAGGCTATATCCAATTCAGAGTCAATGCACAGGATTTGCAGTAGGTACTAGGTGCAAGTCCCATTGAGTCATACTTGAAAGAAAAATAAGTTAATAGAAACTCGTGCTTGGGGAAAGGGGCAAATCCAGGGAACGACCTGGAACCCAGAAACCCACATGTGGGACAGTGTAAGATGTATCCAGCTAGTACCAGGATGAAAGCTAAAAAGACTACATCCATATGGAGCAATGAACCCACAGGGCCAGAAACTAAACTGCAAAGAGGGTCAGATGGCAGCTACAGACCCTCCCTCACTCTTCAGTAATCCCAGTGCCCCTGTGACCTTTCTCTGGTGCTAAGGAGGAAGGACGTGGGTGATGACAGATAGGGCTATAACAGACGGGGCAATAACAAGTGGGGTGATAACAGACATTGCGATAACTAGGAAAACCCCAAATGCCAAAACACGAGACTCATCCCGAGAGACAAGGGAATCATTTGGGAAGAGCAGGCCCCCCCCCCCTAGCCTCCATCACATATCCAGAGGCTACAGCATCCTAAATGGATATTTTTAGCTTATTTAAAAGGAAGAAACTCATAGTTATTTGTTTTTAATATTTTAAGAAATGCATATACAATAGTGATGTTTCGTGGTTGAAAATATTGGGGAATCCAGGGATTTAAGGGTACCATCCACCCTGCTCTCAATACTGTACAGCATTACTATACTGACTCACTCTTAAGAAGACTATTAAGCATGCTGTCATCAACCGAGCATTACCATAATTATTCCTCTTTATCCACCTTAACATAATAAAAAGACACCACCTTAACATAATAAAAAGACATCACCTTATTCATAAACTTATATACAGTATTTGCTTTGTGGTTCAAATGAGGTTTTGTGTTTTAATAGAACCTGAAATGTTTTAGGCATTGCTGATTTTATCAGGATTGTCAATTTTTTTCATCATAAACAAAAGCACTGTAGGCTTATCCTGATGGTTATATACATTTCAGAAGCTTCATGGATCAGAATTCATTGGAGAAATAATTTTTTTGTCTGGTGGAACTGATGGCATCGACGGTCCTACTGATGCAGCTGGAGCTCTCACATACTGGTGCTCTTCAGAAATTGGCATCAGGTAAATGAAACATATTTATTTAATTACATTTTTCATTTGTTTATATCTTACAGTATTTATTATTTCCAAATTAAATGGTATATTTAGATTTTCCTTTAAAGCCCAATTTTTAGCAGTTCATATAAGCATTTGCTGGGAGAAACGCCCTTGTTGGCTCCCTGGAAGCTAGCCACCTGGATAGCTCTACACATCCTAAAATCTAAAAAACACTTTCGACAGAGTTCCACATAAGATGTTGTTCTGGAAACTGGAACATATTAGAGGTTTTTTTTTTTTTTTTTTTTTTTTTTATTATTTTCTACCACAGACGTGGCCACACATTTACAGTGCTAACCAGCATATATACATTTTCTTCTGTCCTCCATGGACAGGGTTAGAGAAATGTTAAACATAGAGTTCAGGGGTTTATTGAACACTCAACCACAGAAGGTGATTCGGTGCTTTTAAAATGCTAAGCTAACCTACATACGTAAATACATAGATACACAGATTTACGTATGCCCTACATAAAGTGTTTGATGTGTCTTTTACATAGTGTCATTAATGTACATTCACAAAGGTGAAATGTAATTCTGATCAGCTTCCATATATACTTTATACCCATACATATACATACATATACACACACATGCATTCACATACATCTGTCTTATTTACTCTGACAGGGTGAGATAGCTGATAAAGAAACTAGTGTGCAATTAAGCACTTAATCACTGAAGGTGATGAAGGTGCTTTTACAAGCTCAGGTTATATAGTTACATCATATAACATTGAATAAATGATATATTGAATATAACATTGAATAAGTGATATATTACATGGTCAATCTTGGATACAAGTCCAATATATCATCAAGTGTTCCAGTACTCATATAGTAATTACAGAGTTCAGCATACCTTAGCCCAGGAGGGCGAAAGTCAGTCAGTATGGGACATTCTACAATATAATGTTCAAGAGAGTGCATGTTTTCTCTTTCACAAAGTTGACACATTGTGTACTCGACATTTGGGTTTTGAGAAAGCTGCCAGATACGTCTATATCCCAGGCGTATTCTGGCCACTATAACATCACATTGCCGGGTTCTTATTCTATTAGTCCCATATGTGAATGTCTCCTCACGATATCTATCATAATATTTAATGCTACAACTTTCAGGTCTTTGTGAATTTGTTAGGTCGGTGAGATTTTCATTAGATATTTGTTTAAGTATTCTCTTTGTCACTGCTAATGAAACACCCATATCAATTTCTACCACTGGTTTTCTGCAGGCTGTCTTAGCAAGCATATCAACAGTGTTATGCCTTGAGATGCCAACATGTGATGGTATCCATAGGAATTTAATCTCAAATCTGTTTTCTTTAGCAGCTAAAACATTAATTCGAATATCACTGACTATTTTCTGGGTGTCACTACTATGTGCATTCAGTGCCAGGAGTGCACTCTGTGAGTCACAGTATATAAGTCCACTGCCTTTGTCTTTTAAAAATTCAGTGGCAAGGTATATGCCTGCAAGTTCGGTTTGAGTTGTACTTGCCCAGTCATTGACGCGCTTCATTGCTGTATGTACGAGAGAAGATTGTTCAAATATGTTACATGCACATCCGGTACATCGTCCACCTTCTTCTACAGAGCCGTCGGTATAGCACTGATAAACATCGTTACCCATACTCTGAGTACTTTCAGTGATGCTTTTCAGTGTTAACTGTTTTAATAATGTGGTGTGCACACTATCTTTCTTGGGCGCATTTACAAAATCAACTGATAGATCCCAGTTATCCCATGGAGTAGTTGGCTGATTAATCATTAGTTGAGTTGGGTACATATTTAATATTTTGATGGAGTTGGCTACCTTGTAGAACCAATATACATAATCAGATTTCGTTCTTCTTCTATAGACCTCAGGTGAGTGCAGCATATTAGAAAGTTTAGCTTGAAACTTCATGTGTTGTCTAGATCTACTCAATGCCTTCACGCCGAAAACTGTGCTAATAGACAAAATTCTCTCACTTATGGTAGGTAATTTTAACTCTGCTCTCATATTAACTATTCTCGTGGACTTTGGAGCCCCAAGGATGAGACGCATAGCTTCATTTTGCAAGGTTTCAAGAGATTTCAGCTCTTTGTCAGTATACAGTGTGAGATGTAGAGCATTGTAGTCAATCACAGAGCGTATAAATGATACATAAAACATTTTAGCAAGTCTCACGTTGAGTCCATGATTGACACCAACAAGGACCCGCAAGGGCTTTAATCTCTCCCAAAGTCTCCTCTTGAGAGAAGAAAGGTACCCTGGGTCGTTAATGGGGACACCAAGGTATCTGTAAGACTCGCAGTTCTCAAGTGCTCGCCCATCTATATGATAATTGGGTGGTGGAATACCACATGGAATGAGGGCACGAGTTTTCTGTACAGAGATAAGGAGGCCACATTCCTCAGCTCTAGTAGCAAAAGCGTCGAGCAGAACTTGCATTCTAGGCTCGGAGGCAGCCTGTAAACATATATCATCAGCATAACAAATGACAGTGTCTTCATTATTAGTTGGAAGATCTTTAATAAGTTTATGCATCAGAACGTTGAACAACAAGGGGCTGAGGACCCCTCCTTGTGGAGTTCCCAGTTCAAAGTGTTTGCTCTCTGTGCTTTTAACATCATTAAACAAAACATATGCTGTTCGATTAGACAAATAGCCCTTTATCCATTTCAGTAATTTTCCTTGTATTCCCAGCTCGGCAAGCTGTTCCAGTATGATTTCTCTGTTTGCTGTATCAAAAGCTGCTGCTAGGTCGATGAAGACTGTTTGAGGGGAAGCTTCAATATGTGCGAAGTACTCAGCAAAACAGTGTTGTGTACTGAGCCCAGGCATAAATCCAAACAGTTGGGGTGACAGGTGCCCCTGTATACGATACATGAGTCGGTTAAGAACAATACGTTCAAGCACTTTGCAAACACACGATGTTAGAGATATGGGTCTATAATTATCTGAGTGTGGTTTGGGGATGGGAACAATGACACTCTTTGTCCAAGCATCGGGTAATACTCCTTCACGTAAACTCATTCTGTACAACACTAATAATGGATTACCTGGTACGTGTGAGACTAATCTCAGTAGACTGTAAGTAATACCATCCTCTCCAGGAGCAGTTGATTTTCCCATCTTTAGTGCATGATTTAATTCCCATTCAGTTACATCATTAAGGTCCGACACGTCGATAGCTGTACAGGCAAGATTGATGGTTCGTTGTCTGTTGGGGCGTGTGTCATCAAGTTTGTGCTGTATGTTAATTGGGAGTGAGTCGTAGCTCGATGTTAGTGCCCATTGATCAAGGAGGATGTTTGCTTGTTCTAGTGGGCTGTGATGCAGCGGTTTGGTTGGGCTGCTTCTAGAGATTTTACGTATCTTTTCCCAAACTTCAACAAGTGTTGTTTGCTCATTTATACTTTGTAGGAACTCTTCCCAATGTTTATTACGTATGACGTTGCTCATGTCTCTCACCTCTCTATTTGCAACTAGAAATGCATGCAAGTCACCTTGTGCTTTGGTTCGTTTGTACGCATCTCCAAGTTGCTTTACTCGTTCATGTTCTTTAACAAATACGGGGTCAAGGACCCACTTGGGTGGTGGTAGGTGTTGCCCACTTCTGCTAGGCTTACGACCTGTTCCCCAACACACCTACGTGTCATAGTAGGTAGTAATCGTATCAACGAGATCTCTGGAGAAGGCTTCTACATTCGTTATTGTGTAATCTTGATACCATTTTGAAATACAATTAATAAAGTGGTCATGCAAGCCATATGGAATATTCATTTTCCGTCTCTGATGCCTATTAGGTACGTCACACTGTACCTCATAGGAAGCAGAAACTGCATAGTGATCACTAACTAAGTGATTTACCAACGAACATTCCATCCTATCCTGCACAAGGTTTCTACCCATTACATAATCAAGTCTGCCTCCCAATAAATGAGTTTGGGTATCCGTAGTATACACGGTTAATCTGTTGTCATAAACATATTTGATAAATTTGCATCCATTATCATTGTTAGTACTGTCTCCCAGCGTAATATGTCTAGCATTAAAATCTCCCATGTATATTGTCCCATGATTGTCTAGATCTGGGAACAATGTTACATTGAGTTTCTGGCTTCTGGCATATACGTTGAGGAATGAAAAGTGGCCTGCTGTAGTTTGTACATGAAAGTGATGGTACTGTGTGTGTACATTGTGTGACGTGCTCACAAGAATGTGCGGTAAATCACTTCTGACGTATGTTAATAGGCCTGTGGCGTTACTGTTATTATAGGATGCATACCCTCTGATCTTTGGTGGGGTTTTGTTTATCATGTTGGACGTGTAGGGCTCCTGTATGGCAATTATATCTATGTTGTTACTGGTAACATGTGCAATTAGGTCATTCAGTCTTTTGTTGATGCTACGAATGTTCCAACTGAGAAACCTAATGATCCTTGTGTCAACAGCAGCCATCGTCTTGGTGTTGTTCCTCCCTGGGACTGGTGGTCCCATTGTTGTCCTTGTCCCACTTACACAATGCGTCAATAAGTGACTCTACGACGTAAAGAGCCACACCAACCTGGCGTTTTGTGTCGTCAGGAACATCTGGTGACATCATCAGATTCTTGATCACTGAGTAACTCGGGATGGTCCGCGAGTGAATGCTCTCTGTAAGTCGTAGGGCATAATTACTATCACGCAGAATATTATCTTTTTCATTCTCGTACTTGGCTTGAGCGCGTTCCTTAAGGACATGAATAATTTTAAAATATTCTGATGCAGGTCGACTTCCTTTTCCAGTTAATGTTTCTGTGTCACTATCACTGTTGTCATCCCTGAGTTGACTGACGACGTCGCTGCCACCGCCTCTTCTGTTGTCGCTCTCTTCTCTGCCGCCGCTGCTGCCGCCGCCGCCGCTGCTGCTGCTGCCGCTGCTGCTGCTGCCGCTGCTGCTGCTGCCGCTGCTGCTGCTGCTGCCGCTGCTGCCGCTGCTGCCGCCGCCGCCGCTGCCGCCGCCGCCGTCTCCACCACCACAGGAACCTTTACCAGCGCGGGTCACGGCTGTGACACAGCGGCATGGAGGCTGCTGTATCTCTTGTGGAGGAGCCTGACGTAGCGTCTGTATAATTCCAGTCAGTTCTGCTACCTGCGCTTGCAAGGCTGCCAACTGTCCTTTAACTGTTATCTCAGACTGTTGTGTGTTGTCAGGGGCGTTGCTGGTACTGTCACCGTTATGGGGTGGGTCAACAGTACTAGAGCCGGCATCAGTAGACACTTGTTGAGTATCGGGCACTTGCCTCCTTGTGCCAAGGGAGGCTAGCCGTTTGGTACAATCTGAGTGCCAGATGGTGACTCCCTCCATACCACATCTGAAACACTTCAGCGGCGGTTTAGTTGGAGTCACAGTTTCAGGTTGTTGCCCTGCTTCTGTTACAGTGTTCTGTTGCTCCTGTTCCAGTTTTCTTTGTTCTCTGGTCTTCTTATACAGACAGTTCTTCAGTGGGTGATCACCGGAACAGAGAGCACACTTGGGTGTGGAGCACCAGCAGTGCTTAGCTATGTGGCCACTGCCACAGCACTCGTAACATTCCACAGGGCTCGGCTCCCACACCCTGAACGTGCTGGGGGGCGCAAACTCCCCACCAAACCAATACTTTTTAGGTGGCGGATCATGCTTCTTCCAGACTATGACTATTTGATTGGTGGGTTTACCATTTTTGGTCAACCTTCTTGCTTTGTGAACCCCGTCTAATTCATAGACCCACTCTAGTGGATACTCGTGATGGTATCTGTAGACTAGGTATTCATCCATCTTCTTGTTTCGCGATGGATTATCTTGGAGAGAACTTTATACCACCTATTGTTCCTTGCTGAAGAGCACCCACAACTTCCTTATTCTGTCTTGAAACGTACACATATGGGGAGTTGACATGTGGACGTAGGAGGTCTACAGAACCAGGTTCGTACGCCTTGCTCAGTTCCCTGCTCCAAACAATCTTGTCAGCTACACTCGTGCCTTTAGGGAAGGCCAGGCGCGTGTACTCTGTCTTTGGTGCTAGTGGACGTCGTCCACCCTGTTGTTCACCACGCTTTAGTTTCCTTCTCTGATTTTTACTTAACACGGTCATAAACCCATCACTGGGTGGTGGGGTGACAGTGTCACTGGTCATGGTGGGGGGGAGCCTTGATGGCCCGGCAGCTGCCTCCTCCATTACTGCTTCTTCAGGTGACATTAATTTGAAATAATATCGTCCAATACCTGGTTAATATCATTTATAACCATGTGATGATGAATAACATGACAAATGGCAGGGCAAGCAGCATGCCCTACCAGTCATCAGCGCCAACAGTCATAAACCTGCTCTGAGGGGAAGAGCACTCTCAGTGGGTTGGAGAGTGCTCAGACGACTTGGATAAACACTTGGATATTCCTCTCGGTTGGTTGGGACTCGCAGAGGGTAGCCCTCAGTGACTTATTCTCCTATGTGTGGACAGAATGTCCCCTAAGACAGCCTAACCCTGCTACAAGGGTGAACAGATGCCCAAGTCAAGTGGCCCCCCAGATTTTACAGGTAACCGCATGGGCCACTGGACCGTTCCACTTGACCTGTTGAAATGGCGAAATGAGGAGAATAAGAGAAAGTGGGGAAGATAAGTCTTATAACTAGGAATGTACAGTTGCTCTGTACAAAGCTGGCATCATTGTAGTGTTGGCGGCTGTCAACCTCCCGCCAGGGAAGGGATAGGGGGGACCGTTGGGTCAGCGCTCTAACCGCAAGGGTCAAAGGTCCGTGGGGGACAGATTACGATCCCACAACTCTCTTTGCTGTTTGGTGCCTGAAGCTGTAGATGCCCTGTGGTTCTTGCTAGAGTCTTACAGTGAGTCCCAGGTACACTGTACAGGTGATGCTGTGTTATTAGCACCAGCAATGCATTAAATACAAATGTTTGGAAGGCTTCCCCTAAGGGAGCGGAGGGGGCAGGCTAGCCTGCCTCCAAGCCTCAGGCGCCACTCCCTAGTTCACTCTAGGGTTCCTTTGATACTAGTGACTTATGCAACAGTGTTGGAACACTCAGCAGCACAGTAGTAATAATGTTCATTGTCTACATAAACAATCTACCAGATGGATTACAGAATTATATGAACATGTTTGCTGATGATGCTAAGATAATAGGGAAGATAAGAAACTTACATGCTTGTCCTGCCCTTCAAGAAGACCTGAACAAAATAAGTATATGGAGCACCACTTGACATATTGAATTTAATGTGAATAAATGCCACGTTATGTAATATGGAATAGGAGAACATAGACCGCACACAACCTATAAATTATGTGAGAAATCTTTAAAGAATTCTGATAAAGAAAGAGACCTAGGAGTGGTTCAAGATAGAAAACTAGCACCTGAGGACCACATAAAGAACAAATCCACAAGGGCCGTGATGAGGGTTCGAACCTACATCCGAGAAGATCCCAGATGTGCCTTAATTGATAGTGCCACGACATGGTAAAAGAAATTTACTCTTAGATCCTCAACCGTTTTGTTTTGGGCGGCACATATCCGATTTGGTATTCCCAGCTTGACCTCAAGCTAACTGGGCTGCCATCTGGCAGTTGGGTGATATAACTTGTGGTGGTAATAGCCTAACTACTATATTCCTAATATTTTCCTTGCAGTTGTAAGTTTTGGAGCTCTATACCTTTCTGGTAGTATTTACTCTTGGTCTTGAGTTGAGTAATTTCCCAGACTTCTTGTATCTCTTTGAGTAGACCAGGTTCTGGCCTTGGTCTGTAGTGGATATTTATGACTCACAAGGGCCTGGTGGTACATGTGTAGAGCTATCCAGGTGGCTAGCTTCCAAGGAGCCACCAAGGGACCCACGAGAAGGAGGAATTTCATTACATTCAAGGTTCAACACTGGATTTTTGTTAATATCATATATTCATTGACCAACTACTGCTGTCTGCATCACCAGAAAACAGACCGACTCACACAAGATCCATGTGGTAAGACCACATCTCTCATATCTGATGCTTGATTTACCGCATCTTCTTCTTGTCGCGTAGACACCACTATTACCCTGTGCATTCTGTAGGACTAGTTGGTCTATGTGTAGGGGCTCATGCTTATGCTTATTATATTTAATTACCAAATCAGTGTTCACATTGAGCATCTTGTTACCATTCTTGACTTCAGCTTTTATTTCAAGGTTTTCTTTTCTGGTGCTGTCAGCAGTTCCTCACCATCTTTGAAATTTTCATTTCCTCCTTTGGGGAGACTTCTTTTGAGTTGACCCTGTGCTGGGTTTTATGTCAGGTCTTGGTCACTGTACAAGGCTTCTTGAAGGGAAGGCCAGTAATTAGTGTACAGTGTATATGTGCACAGTGTACACAGTGCATGCTCATGTGTGCATGTGCTTAGATAAAATAAAAAAGCAATTAGAAAAACTACATAAATCACTGATGAGGAAAAGAGGACATAGTACAATCAGTTACATGAAGGTTATGTTTATTAGTTATAGTTATAATTAAACAGTATTCCTCAGTACTGAGTTGATCTCTGACACTCATGTGGTCTATGATACAGAGAGGGAGTAAGATGCTTGTCCCTGGAGGGTAGTGTGTGTGTCCTGGATGCCTGTGATAACTAGTCTCATCTTGTCTAGTGTGTCAGCAGAGGGGGAACTACTGAGGTAGGGGCCATAAAGGGGCATTTCTTACTCTCACTGCTGTATTTTTGTTGCCATCAGATCACAAGCACAGGAAGCTCGGGAACAAGGCCTTATTCCAGAGGACTTCCTTGGCATCAATGACTCCTATACATACTTCACTCAGCTGAGTGCTGGTCAGTATCTTCTTAAACCTGGTCATACTGGGACCAATGTTATGGATTTACAAATCATTTTTATTAATCCAAAATAATGAGCTAAAATAATATTAATGTATACATACTGTATAAGATTTATTGGTTGGCTTTAACTGTGGATGCATTATAATGTAAAGTAGAGAACCTCATTGTGTGACAATGATGGTTTCTTGCAATGATCATGTGTGTAGTGCAGCTGCATCAGTCTTCAACAAAATCTCAAACTCTACAACTTCCCTGGTATCTTGGTATCTGTCATATATATTCTAATGTTAAACATGCTACTTTATAGTGATTGTACTGTGTATTATTTTACTGTTGGTTCCTCCTTGTTGTAAACTGGGGGAGCCTGCTAGGGTTACCACAGGTGCAGAGTACCGTCTAATGGGGTTAGGAGAGGCCCAGCCCCCAGGGGAAACAGAACCCAAATAAATAATGATGTATGAAAAAAAGACTGCTGTCTAGAACAGATCACCTAACCCTGAACCAGATGGGTGATGGAAATTCCAGCTGAAGTTTAACCTTAATATAATTAAATTAATCCTAAAACCCCCAAGTGCAACAGAAATACTTTACCATCTCGATCTTACTTTAAATCTCTGACTCGCATAGGCAGGAGATGAGATCCACATACAACAACCTAGTGGTAAAGTCTACGATTCCTTAAGGGACAAATTTACTTAACCTAAATGCATATAATTATATCAGATACGTGTTCAATGGCGAGTACCTGGAACTCAAGGATATGACTATGGAACACAGAAAAATGTACACTTAAAACTGAAGGGTGGCACGTGGTAATGGTACTTAGTTACACTTAAGAAGTAAGAGTAGGAGAGGAGGAGGGGACACCTAACCAACACGTCCAACTAAGCCCAAAGATGCTGCAGAAGAGAGCCACCTACATCCTTCCCAAGTGGCTCATTGCCTGGCTTTATCACCTGATCATACAGTAACCATTTACTTATCCTCTAATACAATAATTAATTGCCATCATTCAATTCTTAGTATAACTGTAAAATCATTCAATTCTAGTATAAAGCCTCGATCCTAGCTTTACAATACACTAACAAACTATTATCACAGTGTAACTACAAAACTAGGAGCATCAAAATGCTCTTACGTCTGGCAAGGACGCAATCGAGACATTTTGGGGCAAGCCAGCCTGTATATTAACATACACACATTCCTTCCTTACCCCCAAACCTAACTGACTAGCCCTATCATATAATAATATATTTATTAAAACCTTTTCACCAAATAATATCCATGCATTTAGAGCCTATCATGAGTGAAGGGGGTCCTATTTCATATGTAAACAATTGCTATACGATCCTGGACCATCTGCCCCAGTGCAGTACTGGCCCCAGGGTCATAACACTCTTGAACCGATCCTGCTGCAGTATACACCTACTCCTTGTTGCTCATTATTTACATTTATTTTTTTTTGGCAAAATAGTCTAACTTTTGCTGAAATAATTATCCAAGCGTGCTTGAGACTTTTCTGCATCTGGTACAATGATTGCTTTGAATTTTTTTTTTAAATTGCCTTGATTTTCATGTGATTTGTACAATAAGTTTTTAGTTCAAGGAAAATGAGGCAGAGTAGTGGAATGTACACTAATATAGTACAATTTATATATATAAAATACTGAAGTTAATTCACAAAAATAAACATAATTGGAATAAAAAATTCTGACCTTCATTATTATCCTGTTTTCCATTCCTGTTGGGTGGGGAGGTATCAGCCCTAAACAAATTGTAGAGCAGTACTGAAAGAGCAGGTTAAACATACTGTACTCCATAAAACGCCATCTGCATGGTCAAGCTCCCATATATATATAGAAGCCAGCCAGCCACCACCAGCAGAATACAGTGCTCATACCTGTTAAACCTGCTGCCACACTACCCTGTGTGGTGATAGATTTATATAGTTTTGCACATAGTATTCCAGCACCATTTATTTTTATCTTTAACGTAACGTTAACTTGTTTGTTTGCTTTTCGTTTTTGCACAGTGTTTACAGTCAAGACATAGAGGATATATTTTTATGTTATGTAAATTGTTAAATTAATTTTTTGTCATAGTAAAGTATTTAAATTTTTACTCTTTGTACTTTATCCTACAGCTCCCACATAGTGAAGAGATCTACTTAGCAGTTTTATTTACTTTGTCTTTACTTTTTTTTTTTTTTAATGTGCATGGCATTCCATCTGCCCTAATAGCCACTGCTTTATTACCCATTTTACTGTCACACTGTGCAGAGAATGCAGGTGGAGAGCATCAGAATTTATTAATGTTAGATGCTCTCCCCAACAACGAGGGGAGGAAATGACATTGAAATAAGTCCCCAAAGAACAACATCTCAAGGATCACTAAATTGCTGATCTAGAAAGTAGCCGACAAGATCTCCGCAGTAGCCATAATTTTGTATGTGGTACTAGGCAACTGAACCCATGAATGACCTGACCTATTTCCTTGTAGGACACTGTGTATTGACAAATGTTTCATTGTGGATTGATGGGGACAGGAGATGAAGACCACCACAACCAACACCTGAATTAGTACTTCTGGTTGATATACTTTTAGGCCATCATGGTCCAGTCGGTAGTGTGTGTGCCTGAAATGTTCAGAAGTGCATGTTTGATTCCATTGTGTGGCCTTAATATTTATTAATAGATTAATTACAGTCTTGGGATTTTATTGTATATTGATTCTATACTATCAGCAAACAACAGTTTGCTTCATTTTCTTTTAAATCAAGATTCATGGTTTCTTTGCTTTACTCGTACTTTGAGTGACCGTTCTCCATTTTAGGTCAATCCCCAATGCCAATGCTCCCCTCGCCTCTACGAGCACACAAGATTCCGTTCCTGTTGTATGGCCAGCCCTTTCTCTCAATTTGACACTGTACAAAATACAACCACTTTGCGTACCCAGAAGTGTACAAAGACAAACAACCCGCCTATCGAGGCTGATACACAGAAAATGACAATATTACGGCGCTGTAATATTTAAAATACTGTACACCTGTAGACCTGGTGGTGTTCAGGTGTTCGTTCCTTCGTTCTTGTTCTCTCTCTCTCGTACCCCAGCCTAATGAACTGTGGAGCTAGTGAGAAGCCAGCCTAGAATAAAGTACAGTATCTCCCTATTACACCTAGTTAGGTTTGTCAGCTAAGCAGGACTGGTTTTGTACAACAATATTATCAATTAATTTTATACTAAACAAAAATTTGCATAAATGTATAGGCTAGCATTAATAATAAGACTAAGAAATAGTTACACAAGATGTATATTGTATACTCCTATATGAAAATAGATGTAAACTTCACCATAAGGATGTTTAACAACTTTAAGAATACATAAGCTCTCAAATACAAATTTTCAATCGCACTTTCACAACTTTACACTGCAATCTTAGGCTAATCTCATGAAATGCCAAGACATTACGTCTGTTCAAAATCTTGGTGGAAAAAACCATCGTTAACAGTAGAGGGATCTTTGACTACCTACCAGCCTCCTGTCCCTTATTTAGGGCACTAGATATGGAGGCCCTTAGGTAAATTCAGGTTAATGTAAATTGAAAAAGTAATTTTGAAATTATTATATAATATATATATATATATATTAGGCTTATATCAAGTTCCTCCCCCCCATCCCCTCCCCAATTTCAAACTACTGACCCTTCCCAGGATGTAACCACATAATGAGCTGACTAACTCCTTGGTACCTGTTTACTGCTAGATGAACAGGGGTAATGTACAGGTGATGATTCTAACCATTTCTGTCCTGCCCGGGATAATTCCAGTTATTATCTTGTCTACTAATTAAAATATGCAAACAAAAATATCAAAGTACTATCAGGAAGTTCAAATTCACAAGATCTTTTCCATCACCACTGGGGTTTTTTTATTAATAAAATGCTTAAAATAATAATAATGAATACAAAACAGTACTGGGTTATGTGAATCACAAATGCAGAAAGAATTATCATAAAAATATAAAAAGTTTTTAAAAAGTTATCAAACCCATCAAAATTCTGTACTGGTGCAACCAACAGTAACTAGTATATGCAAGGTTGACTTACCCTACACATGAATAGTGACATAGCCATTACCACTATTCTACGTACGGAAACCACAAAATGAACTAAGCACCTGCAGAGAGCGCGAGCACAAATAAATAAACTTAAACCAACCTATTTACCTCTTTTCTATGATTGATGTTGCACCCAGCACATGCTACAACACCACCATAAGTGGGCTTACAATTAACAACTAAAATAGTCACTCAACTTGGCACTGGCGTATGGAATGAATATGGCAAGATGAACTAACATTTTCTGCTTCACCTGTGTGACATACACACTAATGAACACAATTTTGTAAAACATGCTTTAGATATATTCGCATTTTAACCATACATCTGTAGAACTGTAAGATGATCAAATTATCCAAGTACTTCCTTCCATAACCTGACTGAAAATGCTAAATGAACTGTATACGAGGCCAATACAAAAAAATTATTATATATTCTTCCATGACTAAAGAAAAAGGTAAATGACTAGTTATTATGTTCAAATGCAGTGCAGTATATACATCCTGTCCCATACAGTATTCAAAATTCAATCATTTTTATTTGAAAATGCACTTGTAAATTTTATCAATCATATTTCAAACTAAGCAGTTTTCAAACTTATAAATACTGTACAGTAATTGTGTGAGTGCACACACTTGTGTATTTTTGTTATACAGTATGTGCAAACCAATTGTGAGTTTTTGTTTAATAAATCCCCCCCCCCCCCAAAAAAAAAAAAATTAGAAAAAAGTTTGCATGGTCTTCCAATTAAGGCTGAAATGAAAGAATAGAAACACTTTGGAGAAGCTTTACACAGCAGGTTTGGCCCCATCGTGGTTCCTTCCCATATGCTAATTATTATGTACAATAAATTACCAAATACATGTAAACCTTCTTGATAAAATTTATGAAAATTAACAGTGATGGCTGCCATATTGTTAGATGCCTAAGAACCCATATCGTCTTGTAATATATCTAGTAAAGTGTTTTTAATTATATACAAGATGGACGCTGAGGCAGACACAAGTTGTAATAGGCTGCTGGATCCCAAAAGTCTGGCCCCTTCCAACCACACCAGCCTTTATTCTGAATTGTGCTGAGGTCTTCAGAGCCTGTATAGTGGGGGTCTAAAATAAGAAAACTTATATCACCACTTTGTGCATTCCAGTCCACACCAATGATTGTGTGAGCAAGAACACCACCTCCAATCATAATTGGGGTTCCCTGAGTCTCAAAATGTATAGAGAGGTCACGTCCTTTGTTAGCCAACTCGGCTCCACTACTCACAAAAATGAATTTTGAGCTGATGTTGAACATACTGTCAAGCACATAACCAACTTCAGTTGACCCAATCCACTGACGTGAACCAAGGAAACTGGACGGTTTATCACTAATGTCCACTAAACATTTCTGAATGTCTGCATGTGTGGGAATAGGTTTCTCAGTGTATCCTTGATACCTAAACCATGACACCAACGTCTGAAGAGACCTATAGGCACACCCCCATTTGTTATCATCAAAACGATTCTGCATATAATGGTGGTACCCATAGGTACCTGGAACAATTCTGACATCCCCATCGACTGTAGAAGGTTTTAAACCTACGTGTGTATTTGTCAATGCTGCCGACTTGCTTCCAGGTGCGGGTGTTAATCGATTTGCTCTTCTCATCATCGGTCGATCAAAAGGAAACACTAAAGCTTTATGGACGGCTTTTCTATAAGTTTCCAAATATCTTTCATCAACATCATCAGGGTATATAACATTAACTACATGGCCAGAAATATAATGCAGAGAGTTTAATGATGTTAGTGTTCCGTGGAGTTTTTTATCCGACAATTGTTCCTTCATCCAAAACTCTGCCAATTGCAATTGTTGAGTCACCCCTTGTGCCAAGAGCTCAGCTACATAACAAACCTGAGTTGATTTTTCTAAATACACAATAGCTTCACCATTAAAAATTGTTGATAAAACAGTTGCATTTCTATTATCAATGCGAATTACTGGAGCATCTGTTAACTCTACTGAACTTCGATTTAGCATAAGCTGGTAAGCAGCTACTTGATGTGAAGTCTTCTTTTTTCCAGAGCCTTTAAACGCTGATCCTACTGTCTCCGTGCCATCGGTGACCGAGCCTCCTAGTGACAATATTCCCTCCTCACTGTTCTGTAGTAACAAATTAGAATTCTGTAGCCTAAAGCAAGCTGATGGCGATTCAAGTTGCTCTGTTAAGCTTTGAATCACATTCCTAATAGACGATGGTGTGTTTTTGGAACTAAGGTCAAGGGAAAAGTGAACCTTTGCAAGAATGAAAATTTCATTAAATTCTTCTTGTGATAAAATAATGTATTCTCCAGTAGATACCCCTTGTTCTTCCTGCATGTAAATGTGCAGCTCTTGTTGGTCCCATATGATTGCAAACTGTCCTTCCTGAAAGAAGAAATTATAAATGAGGCAAATGATTATGTATCAAATGCACATTATCATAATCATTTTCTTTCTAATTATGTATCAACAATTCTATAATTTTAATCTTTTCAAAAAGTTACCACATGAATATTATTACTTCAATCTTCATAATACTGCACAGAGGAGTAGGATTTTATATTCTTAATAATGTATTTGTTGTGTTTTTGTTAATCACTTACACAAGAATTCAAAAATGACATTCCATCCTTCCTTTTGAAGTACTCCTGGTACACTACTACCTGACTTTACTGGTAGTACTTCTGGTACTACTGACTTACTGGTAGTACAGTTCTGGAACTATTCGACTTACTAGTAGTACAGTTCCGGTGCTACCCAACTTACTGGTAATACAGTTTTGGTACAACCCGACTTACTAGTAATTACCTAAGTGTAATTACCTAAGTGTAGTTACAGGATGAGAGCTACGCTCGTGGTGTCCCGTCTTCCCAGCACTCTTTGTCATATAACGCTTTGAAACTACTGACGGTCTTGGCCTCCACCACCTTCTCACTAATAGTAGTACAGTTCTGGTGCTACCCAACTTACTGGTAATACAGTTTTGGTACAACCCGACTTAATAGTAGTACAGTTCCGGTATTACCCAACTTACTAGCACAGTACAGTAATACAATTTTGGTACTACCCAACTTACTAGTAGTACAGGTTTTCTGGAGTTACCTGACTTTACCTGACTTTGTTAGTACTTCTGAGATACTGTTGAGGTCATCATGCCTGGAGTCCCAGGAGTCCCCACATTTCTGGGGACTCCAGGAATGTGGGTTTAATCTCACCATAAAGCTGCAATATTTGTACATATTACCAAATACCAAGCAAATCACAAACAAGCATAAAACAAAATTCAAACACTAACCTCTAAAGTTGGCTCGGCATGATTTCCCTTGCAAACTTGAAACCTTCCAATACAAGTGAGAGGTACAGGCAATAGAAGAGAGAGGTCGTGTTTTAGAGCCTCTGACTTTGCGACCAAGGCAACGGCAATCACCTGACCCTCATTTGTGGTTAATCCAAACACCTCCCCTTCTGTTGGATCATGTTGATTTTGTAATCTCTGAAAATATCAGATATATACATGCATTAATTACTATGGGACAAGGCTTAATTAATGCCTGAAAGTATTGGTTTCCTATTGTAAACTTTTTTCAAAATCATACACTAATACATTACTATCTTTAAATATAGCTTAATCCAGTTTTTATTTATTTAATCACTCAGAGATTCACTACTTTGTTCATCACTGAAAAGCATACCATATAAAATGCGCAGTTCTGTCTCTAGAGTAACTGAAGACTCGGCTGAATAATGATCTCTTCTTCAATTATCTTTTGATCTTTTTATCTCAAATTAACTGTACGTCTTAGTTTTTAAGTTTATTTTTCCACATCATGCTCAAAACTGTGTGTATTTATGCTTTTGGCATAGTATATACAGTGCTTGCTCTATCTAGAAATCCAACATTCTGCTTGTAACTCATTTTGTATGTATGTACTTTTCCCTGAATAAACATTATCATTATCAGATGCTACTCCAAAATGACCTGGAAATGGCACACAAGTGCTCCCTCACCACTTCAAGGTGGTGTCAGGGTTGGGGGTAACTTAAGCTAAGAGAGTCATAAACAACTCTTCGCTGCCCTCCAAATCCCCCTCCCCACCTCCACATGAAGGCTTCATCTATGATGGGCAAATGAGTGCAACATAAAACCCTTTATATACAATATTTAAGGTTTTGAAACATAGGCAAATAAGGTCTTTTTTCCAATTACTAATTAATTCACCAACAACTTTTAATCTGCTAATGCTTACTCTTTAATTTTCATTGTTGGAAACTGGAAGCCTGTACTTAAGCTTGTATTAAGGTCCCCCACAGATCAAATTCCTGACCTTACCCACAAGATGCAACCCACAATAGTTGCCTAAATCCTGAGTGCCCATTACATCTAGGTGAACAGAGGCATCAGGTAAAATTAAATGTGCCTAACCATTTCTGTCCCTCTTGAAGCTCGAACTTGGGATCCTCAATTATTTAGTTATTAATACTGTATACATGTGAGAAAGTTGTGAAAGAACACAATTTGGTGATTAAGTGGTATATTCTTGCAAAGCCACTAACCCACATTGTATTTTGGGCAAGTCTTAAAGCTAACACAGAATTTGCATTGAATTTAAAATCAGAAGGTAAAACAGCCAATCTTGAATAAAAAATAAATGTAATGGCAGAATTTGAATTCAATTAATTATTATATTAATTTGACAGTGCTAAAAGAAATTATATATATTGATGTACAGTACTTGTATTTCTAGATGTTAAAATACTTTCTGAGTTAGAAGCACAATGTGAGATTCTATGGTGATAAAATTTGGTACATCATTGTTGTAATTTTGAATAAAGTAAAAGTTGGACAATTTTTTAATTTATTAGGGAGCAAGTTCTGTATATTGGGTCCTTTTAATTGTACGGCATGATTGCATAGATTTATTCCGACTCTGGGTATATCAAAGAGGTTTATTTCTGGTGTGATGTTTATGGGTTCTATTACATCCATCTAGGAAGTTTCAGAACAGCATTAGAATTTAGGAACAGGGTTTTGCAAGTGTAAATAGCACAAGAGAATGTGTGGCGAGAGTACGTTTAGATTTTAACTGAAGGGCTGTGTGCTGTCTGAAGACAGACTTTGTTACACAGTATATCTGATAGCAAATTTGTTATGGGTGATGATGGGCTCGAGGTAGTTTCCAGTGCTGGAACCTCATGCATAGATACTGTAAGTAGGGTTAGATTAATGAGTACAGTGTATGAAGAGCAGATTGGGGGACATGGTATCTGACTTTTGAGAGTATAATAGTTTGGGAGACCTTTTTGGCTACGTGGTGTATGTGAGTATGGAAGTCACGTCTCTTGTTTATGTATAGACGGTGGAACTTTCCCCTCGCTTTTGTATCAATGTTTTGTAGTGTTTATTACAGGTATTTGGTTTGATGATTTGTTTTCAAATAAAATGTAGTTGGTCTTTTTACGATCAGTGTAAGTTTGTTGGTCAACATCCATGAGTGGACCTTTCTATCTCGTTATTTACAATATTAATTAAAGTGAGTTGAACAGATGAAGTTAGTATCAATGGCAACTATTATATGTATAGGCTTATAAATGTTAGACATTTGGAAAGTCACTGATGTATATGAGAAAGGAGGTCCTCAGATGCTGCCTTGTGGCATTCCTGTGGTTAATGGTTGAGTTAACGAGGTTATGTCATCGATAACTGTGTATTGGTTAAGACGTGAATGGATATAGTTCAGAACATGACCTCAAATTCCATAGATATGAAGTTTAAGTAGGAGGTATGTCAGATGTATCCCTCCCCCCCCATGAACTGGAGTTCCTCTTACCATTTTTAATATCAGGAAAGTTTGAGATAAGAGATTTGTTGAAAAGTAGAGTTATGACTGCAAGGACATGAATACCAGTCAAGAACATAGACCACTGTAAACACTTCACCAGAGAACCAGTTTCATTCCTGAGCAGGACAGGTTGGGCCCGTTTCCTTTCACATTATGCCTCTATAACCCAAGCAGTAAATAGGTTTCTAATTTAATCTAACTTGTCTGAAATGCTATAATGTTAATAGCTTTGCAAGAATGTAATACTCAAATAACCAATGTTTAGTACTCTCACAACCCAATGGACCTTCTTGTAAATAAATAAATACGGTACCCGGGAGATAGTCAACTGTTGTGGGGTTCCTGTGGTTACTTCCTGTGGAGGGTCAGTAGCTCAACCTTAGGGAGGAGGGCTCGATACAAGCCTAAAGTACATATACCTGGTATACACAGGCTTCCTGTCCCCGACATTAGCAATTATTATTATAGATAAAAAAAAAAAAAAGCTGTACTTGTATTTCTCGACGAGAATTCGGACACTGATAAGGTCCAGATGGTCGTCTTGACTACACTCAAGCCTCAACTTTCCAACAATACGTAATGCATTATATTCTTCAAACATTCTCAATAGGAGGTTTAGAGCGCGGCAAGTCAAGCAATAAGAGTGATTATCACCTTGAGCAGCTGTGAGAGGAGACACAACCTCAGCTCCATGTTGACATGTGTGTCTGCCATCTGGCGGTCCACCACACAACTACACCTGACGTTTGGCACCGCGCGCGCTTTTTGAATTATAATGAATACGTCATTATGTCGGGGACAGGCAGCCAGTGAATATATACATGTAAGGCTTATATCAAGGCTTCCTCCCCCCCCCCAGGGTAAAGTTACTGACCCTCCCCAGGATGCAATCCCACAACAAGGTGACTAACTCCTGGGTACCTATTTGCTGCTAGGTGAACAGAGGCATAAGGCGATAGGAAACGCGCCCAACCATTTCTGTCCCGCCCGGAAATCGAACCCGGGATTCCAGATTGTGAATCTAGACAATATTAACAAGAGTACATTGAATAAATTTTGTCTACGTACACGGTATTTTTTCATAACGTTTTTAATACCCCAAAAATATATCCTATATCATTCATGTGTTTCAACGACTTTGTAATATCTAAAATATATGTAATAATATCTATACAGTAGTCTTAAATATTACGGCATCACCTGTTGATTAATTGAAAACAAATGTAAGAAGGAATTATGAATGACTATTGTTCATACATCGAAACCTTTAAAATACTGAACCATTTGGAGGATGTAGATCCAGACAATTTCTTCAAAAGGTCAGATGTAACCCAGACAAAGAGCAACGGGTTCGAGCTTAACAAAGGTCTGCTGTGCAAACCAGCATATTATTATTATCATTCTTCTTTTGTTTTTTCCTTTTTTCAAAAAAAATTATGCTTTTGATCTCAATTGGTATTAGGTTTTAGCATAAGTCTTTTTCCCCACACCTTACCCGAAACGCTTTTCAATAAACTTACTTGAACTTGAACTTGGCTTGGGAGTGATGGAGGTCCTCCGGGTGTATGTTCTTTCATGCATTTTTATATGGTATTTATACGTTTATTTAGTTTCGTATTTGTGCTAAACGTTTCCTTCCGTCTAAAGTCTGTGACATTACGTTTCGTAAACCATACCCGTTGTGATGCTGGGACGAGTGTATTTTTTTCTACCACAGACGTGGCCACACATTTACAATGCTAACCACCCTATATACATTTTCTTCTGTTCTCCATGGACAGGGTGAGAAATATGTTAAACATATCATTCAGGGATTTATTGAACAATCAACCACAGAAGATGATTGTAGTGCTTTTAAAATGCTAACCTAACCTACATACATAAATACATAGATGCACAGAATTACGTATGCCCTACATAAAGTGGTCAATGTGTCTTTTACATAATGTCATTAATGTGCATTTACAGAGGTGAAATTCAATTCTGATCAGCTTCCACATATGCTTTATACACATTCATACATATACATACGCACACATGTACATATATATATATATATATATATATATATATATATATATATATATATATATATATATATATATATATATATATATACATACACATATACACACACATACATACATACACATACATTTATGGCTCTCCTGCTCTGAAAGAGTAAGATAGCTGATATAGAAACTAGTGTGTCATTAAGCACTTAACCACTGAAGGTGATTAAGATGCTTTTACAAACTCAGGTTATATAGTTACATCACAAACATTGTATAATTGATACATTACATGGTCAATCTTTGGTACAAGTCCAATATATCATCAAGTGTTCCAGTATTCATATAGTAGTTACAGAGTTCAGCATACCTCAGCCCAGGAGGGCCAAAGTCAGTCAACATGGGACATTCAACAATACAATTCCACTAGGAGTGTAGTGGAAGAGGTGATGGGGAGAAGAAGACAGGCTGATATCAACGTCTCCTGATAAGCGACCGGATGCAACATCCGGTGTACGTGACTAATTTTTCAGTGGAGAGAGAGAGAGAGAGAGAGAGAGAGAGAGAGAGAGAGAGAGAGAGAGAGAGAGAGAGAGAGAGAGAGAGAGAGAGAGAGAGAGAGAGAAAGAGAGAGAGAGAGAGAGAGAGAGAGAGAGAGAGAGAGAGAGAGAGAGAGAGAGAGAGAGAGAGAGAGAGAGAGAGAGAGAGAGAGAGAGAGAGAGAGAGAGAGAGAGAGAGAGAAAGAGAGAGAGAGAGAGAGAGAGAGAGAGAGAGAGAGAGAGAGAGAGAGAGAGAGAGAGAGAGAGAGAGAGAGAGAGAGAGAGAGAGAGAGAGAGAGAGAGAGAGAGAGAAAGATTTATATACAAGAAGGTATAATTGGTTTATGAGACTACATAGCATTGATGTTATTATATTCTTGTAAAGCCATTAACACGCATAGCGTTTCGGGCAGGTCCTTATAATCTTCTAACAGATAATTTTAAGTAGGTAATTTGTAGCAAAATTTAAAAATTTGACAGGTACATTGTAAGAAAATTTGAAGAAAAATTAATAGGAACACTTTTAATAAAATTTGAGGCATAATTTGAAGATTATTTCTAGGTACATTGAAGTAAAATTTGCATTCAACACAACAACCATGATATAAGATAACAGCAGTGATTACGACGGTAAAGTTATATGGTTTAGGCACATATTTTGGGGGAGTGGGTAGCACAAGATACAGTGCGAGGGTGAAGCACTAGGCAGAAAACTATGAGGATGAAATTAGGTATTTTTTGGTGTTACTTTTGAATAAAGGATCGGTTGGACAGCTTTTTAATTCGTTAGGGAGTGAGTTCCATAGACTAGGTCCCTTTATTTGCATTATTTACACATTTATTTGAATGTTTACACAGATTTAGTTTGACTCTGGGGATATCAAAGATATATATACTCTTATCTAGCCAAACTCAATATACTTAGCTCTTGTCAGTATGGCTTCAGACCCAAAAAAAGAACTAACGATGCACTTATTAGTATGATTAACTTGATACATGCAGTTCTTGATAAAAATGAGTTCCCTGTTGGGTTATTTGTGGACCTTGGCAAGGCTTTTGACACTGTCAACCACTAAAATCTTCTTAAATTACATCATTATGGAGTCAGAGGACACTCCCTGCAATACCTTCAGTCTTACCTTACTGACAGGCTCCAGCATGTTTCTGTGAATAATTCAATTTCTCCCACCCTACCCATCAATATTGGTGTTCCTCAGGGCAGCATACTTGGCCCTCTCCTCTTTCTCATCTACATTAATGACCTTCCAAATGCCTTTCAACACCTCAAACCAATTCTATTTGCTGACAACACAACCTTCATTTACTCCAGTCCTGACCCCCCCCCCTTGCTCTAAATGTCACATTGTGTGTGTGTGTGTGTGTGTGTGTGTACTTACCTAATTTACCTAATTGTGCTTGCGGGGGTTGAGCTCTGGCTCTTTGGTCCCGCCTCTCAACCGTCAATCAACTGGTGTACAGATTCCTGAGCCTATTGGGCTCTATCATATCTACATTTGAAACTGTGAATGGAGTCAGCCTCCACCACATCACTTCCTAATGCATTCCATTTGCTAACTACTCTGACACTGAAAAAGTTCTTTCTAACGTCTCTGTGGCTCATTTGGGTACTCAGCTTCCACCTGTGTCCCCTTGTTCGCGTCCCACCAGTGTTGAAAAGTTCGTCCTTGTTTACCCGGTCGATTCCCCTGAGGATTTTGTAGGTTGTGATCATGTCCCCCCTTACTCTTCTGTCTTCCAGTGTCGTGAGGTGCATTTCCCGCAGCCTTTCCTCATAACTCATGCCTCTTAGTTCTGGGACTAGTCTAGTAGCATACCTTTGGACTTTTTCCAGCTTCGTCTTGTGCTTGACAAGGTACGGGCTCCATGCTGGGGCCGCATACTCCAGGATTGGTCTTACATATGTGGTGTACAAGATTCTGAATGATTCCTTACACAGGTTCCTGAACGCCGTTCTGATGTTAGCCAGCCTCGCATATGCCGCAGACGTTATTCTCTTTATGTGGGCTTCAGGAGACAGGTTTGGTGTGATATCAACTCCTAGATCTTTCTCTCTGTCTGTTTCATTAAGTACTTCATCTCCTATTCTGTATCCTGTGCCTGGCCTCCTGTTTCCACTGCCTAGTTTCATTACTTTGCATTTACTCGGGTTGAACTTCAACAGCCATTTGTTGGACCATTCACTCAGTCTATCCAGGTCATCTTGTAGCCTAGGTCTTGTAGCCAGGTCTTGTAGCCATCTTGTAGGTCTTGTAGCCATCTTGTAGCCAGGTCATCTTGTAGCCCAGGTCATATTCTATGTGTGTGTGTGTGTGTGTGTGTGTGTGTGTGTGTGTGTGTGTGTGTGTGTGTGTGTGTGTGTGTATGTGTGTGTGTGTGTGTGTGTGTGTGTGTGTGTGTGTGTGTGTGTGTGTGTGTGTGTGTGTGTGTGTGTGTACTCACCTAATTGTGCTTGCGGGGGTTGAGCTTTGGCTCTTTGTGTGTGTGAGTGGAAATTCTAGTATGTGTCCTCATAATCAGTCATTCAATTAATAAATACTACTTTGAATAAGTTTATGGCCAAGTGGAAGGAGCAGGCAACACAGTAGCAACATCTGGCATGAACCAGTGGACGCCATAGATTAGTTCAGAAACACTGGTGTGTACGTGCAGCCGCCCGCCCTGTCTCACCGCCAACAGTGTGAAGGTATTGTTCGCTGTTCAATAGTTTTGGCTTAGCTAAAGTTGGAGTCTTTGAATGTGATAGGCTGTGGTGGATGATAGGGTTTGGTGGGTGATAGGGTCTGGTGGCGGGGGAATTACAAGGACACCAGTGGACCCCATACCCATCAGCTGGACTTTTTTTGTTTCTACGACAAATACGGCCATTCATTAATACATTGTAAACCAGCATATATATTTTTTGTAGAGAATATACATTGTCTTCTGCCCTCCGTGGACAGCGTTAGAGAGTTGTGAGACAACATATAGTGTAGCGAGTTATTGAGCACTCAATCACAGGTGATTAATGTAGTTTTACAGTGCTAACCAACATTTATGCTGTGGGCGATGGGGGGGGGGGGAGGGGGGATATAAGTACGGCACATAATTATGGGCTCAGGGAGTGAACTACCCAATTCATTTAACTAAGCAAATTACAGTCTTGATAAACTAGTTACATAGTTCAATGAATATAACAACAATTGGTTCAAGAACACAAGTAACACTCTCTAAACTAAGAGGTTTAGAGAGTGTTGTGTCTAAACTTAACGCGTGGTTCTAAGCCTAGCTTCAGTAACGTCTAGACGTCTGCTGACATTATTGGATAACCCATTTATTTGTGGCGGCATTCACGGCTGAAGTCACTCACAATTAACTTGTCAACTTTGGATATCTGGCTGGATAGCATGGCTCTTATTCTATAGATTATTCTATATTCTATAGATTATTCTATATTCTATAGATTATTCTATATTCTATAGATTATTCTATATTCTATAGATTATTCTATATTCTATAGATTATTCTATATTCTATAGATTATTCTATATTCTATAGATTATTCTATATTCTATAGATTATTCTATAGAGCTTATTCTATATTCTCTGCTCTGAAACTCTCCCTGGACAGATGTAATAGGACCCATTATCACCACACCAGAAATAAATATCTCTTTGATATCCCCAGAGTCAAACTTAATCTGTGTAAACACTCTATGCAAATAAAGGGACCCAGTCTATGGAACTCACTCCCCATTGAATTGAAAAGCTGTCCAACTTTTGCGTCATTCAAAAACAATACTAAAAAGTACCTAATTTCATCTTCATAGTTTTTACCTTTTGCGTTAAAATTGCACTGTATCTATTGCTGCCCAATCTTTCAATCTTTATGTACCCAATCCGAACATTTTTACCAATGTGATCATTGCTGTCGTCTTATATGTGCTATCAATCTGCTGTATGGTGTCTATTAATCTTGTTTAAATTACCAATCAAGCTGTCAATGTAATCAATCAGAGCTTTAATATACCAATGTGCTTTAATATACTTACTAATCTCTTTCATCTCATTTTTTTCTTGCTTTTATCATTCTATTTATTCTGCTAGAATTTACCTACTTAAAATTATCTGTTAGATTAAGGACCTGCCCGAAACGCTGCGCGTACTAGTGGCTTTACAATATTGTAAATACTATGCTATGTATTCTCACAAACCCAATGTACCTTCTTTTATATAAATAAATAAATAAATAGAGGTGGTTGTCCAAGCATCGACTAACTCGTTTGCTCTGTGTAGAGGGGTGAGGGTGTGACACCTGGCTAATCTTATCGCCTATAATTCTTTTAATATCCTTCCATGCCTGAATGAGGGGGGTGTGAGAGTTGAGACTGTTAACAAAAGTTTCCCAGTTATCTTGCCGCTCCCTCGCCTTGGCTAGGGCTTTCTGAAAGAGCTTGAACATTGTTGGCGGACATGTTTCCCTATATACAAGTCTAACTCGTCTGGCAGTACGTTTCAAAGTACGCAGTTTAGGGTCATTGTAATGGGCGATGGCTTATATTTTGAGTGGGGAGTCCGTATAAACAATTGGGCCTCTACCCTTCAGACCGAACTATTTGCCTTGCTTCTTGCACTGAAATGTGAACAAGTCTCCAAACTTGATACATTAATTGTAAGTGAATCTTTATCATCTTTAATTGCTTTCAACTCTTTAAGACATAACTGTAACATGTTCGTGTCTGAAGCTAGACACAAATAAAACAAAATTATTAATGGTGGTAACAGAGTCCATTTCATGTGGCCTCCATCTCATGTTGGCCTCTAAATGAATGATAGACCTGATGAGTTAGCCAAAGAATCTGCCTTTAAAGGAGCCGTTGAGTGTAACCTTGGATTGTCAATGAGCAATCTGAGAGCAGCAGTACACCGAGAACTTCAACAAAATCTTGTAGATCTGAGACAAAGTGAAATCGACACCAGTAATTCCATCTATCATCATACTATCATGCAAGAGGAGCCACACATCTATGGTTCATCCAATAAAATCAGCAGACTTCTAGATGTTACTACTGCTCGGCTTAGACTCGGTTACAAGTATCTCTGGGAATTTTCATTATCTGCTGATGTAGACCTGACCAAATGTAAACTGTGTCAACAAAATTATTCGCACACCCTCCGTCAGTATGTGATGGAGTGTGAAAAGATGCATGAATTCAGAGACAACTATATAACAAATGAATTCCCAGACCTGGAATGGACATGGAGCCTCTATTGCCGTGCTCAAAATGATGTACACAGCCTATGTGCGCTCCGTCATAGACTATGCCGCACCAGTACTGTGCACCTACTCCCAAAGCGATATGAAAAGGCTTGAAAGCATTCAAAATGAAGCCATGACAATCATTCTTGGAGTCCCAAGAACTGCCAAAACGTCTAATCTACGAGAGGAGTTGTCCCTTCCCAGTATTAAAAGCAGAATTCAGGAGCTGAATGCTAAGCTTGCAATTAGCATAGCCAGAGATCCCCATTACAATGATATTGCCAAGAAAAAACTGAGCTCTGTGCTACTTTCAGGGGGAAACAGGAGAAGCAAAAAATGGCATCACAGAGCAGTCTTCTACCTTGAAGAGCTTCACCTGCTTGAGCAAGCCCGTGAGCTCCTGCCTGTAGAGAGGTTACCTCCCTGGAAGGATGACTCATGCAAGATCATCATCAATGAAATGGCAATGAAAAAATCCAACATGATACCACAAGAAATGAGGCACAAGTATCTCGAGGACATTTATAAAGAAGCCGGAGATGAACTAGATCAAATCTACACTGACGGGTCATCTAATCCTATCAATGGCAGGGCTGGTGCAGCATACACGGTAATCAAGGATAATACCTTCCTACGCAGAAATGAAGAAAAAGCACGTATTGAGAACTATGCCTCTTCAACGCAAGCAGAGCTAACTGCCATTGTTATGGCGTTAAGGTTTCTTGAACGGAACACTAATGGTGCAGTGATTTGCACCGATTCAAAAGCAGCACTGTAAAGCCTAAGCAAAAATCAGGCAGAAAATCTTGCAATAGTCGCTGAAATCAAGAGAGCTGTGAGAGTACTTACCAATCAGGGAAGAGTCATCAAGTTTCTGTGGATCCCCTCCCATGTTGGAATATGTGGGAATGAACGAGCAGATGTGCTGGCTGCTGAAGGCGCTGAAGGAGACCATATTGAATACTTCATACCCAAGACTCAACTACAAATTAGAGGTATTATCAGGCAACATCACCGTGACAAGGTAACTGAGGAAAGGAGGATAGAAGCACAAACCAGTGAATCTGTACGATGGTACAACATGGTTGCAGCTGGCAATCCCAATCAGTATGGCCGAAGAGGAGGACGACGAGGGAGAGAATCTGTAATAGCGAGAATCCGTCTTGGATACAAATATCCATGGAGATTTGGAATGGAAACAACAGTTGATCAGCGAAGTTGCAGAATCTGTGGTGAGAGTGATGGACACCGCCTTGACCACTATCTACGTGAATGTGAACACCTGAGAGACATTAGGAATAACTGTAGAATAATAAACCCCACATTGTTTGAGTTAGGAAAACACTATTTGTCAAATATTGATACTGTTCTTAAAAGATTTCCCCATTTTGCACCCGCAAGATAACGTAAGCTTTTAAGGGTTGATAAATGTTAATCTTCTTGTTTGAGGAGCTGTTCACTTGAGACAGTTAAGCAAGTCCCAGCTATGTCTGGGTACAAGTGACAGGATGAACAACCCAGCGGGTTTTCTTCCTATTGGGGAGTGTTGTACATTCTGCTATGGCGGTATGTTCACTCACAAGATGAGTGGCGCTGCCCAATAAACTCGCCCCTCGGTGCAAAATTTAAAAAAAAATTTATAACAAATGTTCAAGAGATGTGTAAATATTTAATTCAAAATAATCTGCTGCCAGAAGTCATGGCCAAATATCCCCAGTTTGCTAACTGTAGGTAGTAACTAAGTGATTGGAACCTATCCACCGCTGCCCACTGGATGGGGGGCGGTGTGCAGGACAAACATATCAATTTTGACACTAGCTCTCCACATATGTCAGTTGCTTAAATTAGAAACTGTACTTGTGGTCGATCTTGAACCCATTATTGATGAGACGAGTTATACTGAATTTTGTAACTAGTTCATCAAGATTGTAACTTGCTTAACTGAATTAATTGTGGGGTTCAGTCCCTGAGCCCATTATGTGTCCCTGTAACCCTTTCCACTACCGCCCACAAGACGGTTATGGGGTGCATAATAAATGAACTAAACTAACTTCAGATACATATACTGATCGTATGGAGAGTGGAGGCCTGGTTGCCCATTCGAGCGCCCTCGTCAGAATAATAATGGCGGGAATGTGGTGGTTTGTGAAGATGTTGGTCGTAAACGGGCGTATTAGGGTTGTGGAAGGTGTTTAAAGTTGTGGGAAAACATGTGTCTGGGTAACGGGGTTAGGGTGTGAAGGGTTGTAAGGGGATTTAATGGTGTTTGGGTTACGAAAGTATATTTCGACCCTAATTGTTTCTCTGATCATACTTGTATACATATATTGTATGTGGTGAGCATGTCTCCTCTGATCTTCACTCTTCCAGTTACATTCCTTCAATCTCCTTTCGTAACTCATATCTCTCAAGTGTGGGCCTCGGATGGTTATGAGTAATTTTTAAGATTTTTTTCATATTATATCTTTCTATTATATTATACCTCTTATGAATGAATAAGAATCTCAACTTAGTGCAATGTTAATAATGCTAACTCTTTAATATTACAGGTACGATGGCACATGCAAAGACATTGATTACCTTCCACTTCTCGAGGGAGAACTATGCGAGGTGAGCGTTAATCCTTTAGCCTTTGTAATACCTAAAAATATTAATATTCTTTAATTCTAAAATATTTTATGTTGGAAAATATTTTCGAGCAATACATTGGGATTGAACTTGCGTCCCGGTTCATCTCAGATGTTTACCTGAACGAGTTCAATTCCATTGCAATGCTCCAAAAAGATTTGCTCATAGACATATCACAATATAGTATTAGAATTTTATTGTGCATTAATATTTTTCCTTTAATGTTTGTCTGTCTATATATAACTATAATCTGTGGCAGCATTGTGCGTATATTATGTAGTTATAATATTCTTATTACTAATAAATTTGTATTTTCATCTTTAGAAACGTAAAGGGGGTATACAAGGAAATGAAAAATCCCACCATCTACATGAGAACACTCCTAGAGTATGCAGTCCAGACGTGACGATGACCAAAGCCACACAACCTACATCAGACCAGCCCTAGAGTATGCAGTCCCGACGTGACGATTATCAAGGCGCGACCACCTACATCAGACCAGCCCTAAAGTATGCAGTCCAGACGTGACGATCACCAAAGGACCCACCACCTACATTAGACTAGTCCTAGTGTTTGCAGCTTCAACGTGGATTCGCTGTATATTTTGAATGGACACCGATGTTGGACTATAAATAAATATATATATAAATATATATATATATATACTGTATATATATATATATATATATATATATATATATATATATATATATATATATATATATATATATATAAATATTCATATGACTATATATATATATATATATATATATATGTAGATTAAATTATGTGATTGCTAATATCATTATTATATGATATGTCTCACCTCTCACTGGCTAATATATGTTTAACTAATACATATTTAATTTATGCATGTTTATACAATTTATGTACTCTCAATATATTATATTTTTTAAAATAAATAATTCATAAATAATATATAAATAATGCATATTTAAAAAATGCATGTACTCATTATTTTATATTTAAAAAAAAATAACAAATTCATAAATAAATAATATATATATATTTAACTAATGCATATTTAACAAATATATGTACTCTCAGTATTTTATATTTTAAATAATAAAATGTAATTATCTTCATTAAAAAGAGATATTTCAGGCACCTTTGATGTGAACATACTTGTAATAATGGATTTTTTAGAATGGAAACTTTGTAAGTATTTTATTTTGGAAGAATATTTAGTGTGTTTATCGTAATAAAAGTGTGATTTATAATTTTTTTGGTTATAAATATAGTATTTTAATTTGTAGGGACATTTTAAGTCCCTTTATTGTGTTTTCGTAATAGTACATTTATTTTTATACAAAATTTAAATGTATTCATTTTGGGACATATTAGGTCACTTATATTTATTATACGCTTCTGTGTCTATGACTAAATATTCATATGACTATATTATAGACTTGCTTGGCACAGGAGCGGGGCTGAAATATTGTTAAAAGTAACAGTATGATAAAAACTGTATTGATGACCCCAGTGTGTATTAACTTGGTAGCTTTAATTATGTTACATTTTTGCCTTGTTTACTCCCTCCACAATGTCATATTTAACTTTATTACTGATTTCTTGTTAATTGTCATTTGTAAACTAGTGTTGGTAAGACATATGTGCATCCTGTATCTAAGTGATGCTACCATTATTACTATGTTCTGTAACAGTATACCGGAGATATTTCACGGTACAGTCATTCTTGTAACTCTAGAGGACACATTATATATCATCAGTGATAGAAATAAAGTTGGGAGGTTGAGTATACGCAAGTATAGTGCGTATACTTTCCTCTCAATTTCCAGGTGTTTTTATGTCCAATTACTGTATTATGGAAGACATTTATTAGCTATCCTTTGTCAAGTTTCTACAAATTAAAATTACTCATTCAGTACATCCTGGGGAGGGTCAGTAGTTCGACCTTGGGAAAGGCCACGATATCAGCCTTAAGTAGTTAGTTTAGTTCATTTATTATGCACCCCATACCCATCTTGTGGGCGGTAGTGGAAAGGGTTACAGAGGCACATAATGGGCTCAGGGACTGAACCCCACAATTCATTTAGCTAAGCAAGTTACAATCTTGATGAGCTAGTTACAAAATTCAATATAAGTCGTCACAACAATGGGTTCGAGATCGACCTCAAGTACAGGTTCTAAATTAAGCAACTGACATATGTGGAGAGCTAGTGTCACAATTTATATGTTTGTCCTGCACACCGCCCCCCATCCAGTGGGCAGCGGTGGATAGGTTACAATCACTTAGTTACTACCTACAGTTAGCAAACTGGGAATATTTGGCTAAAATTTCTGGTAGCAGATCATTTTGAATGAAATATTTACACATCGCTGGAACATTGGTTATAGAATTGTCTCTTACTTCACGTATCTTTTCGCACTCCATCACATAGTGACGGAGGGTGTGCGAATAATTTTGTTGACAGTTTACATTTGGTCAGGTCTACATCAGCAGATAATGAGAATTCCCAGAGATACTTGTAACCGAGTCTAAGCCGAGCAGTAGTAACATCTAGAAGTCTGCTGATTTTATTGGGTGAACCATAGATGTGTGGCTCCTCTTGCATGATAGTATGATGATAGATGGAATTACTGGTGTCAATTTCACTTTGCCTCATATCTACAAGATCTTGTTGAAGTTCTCGGTGTACTGCTGCTCTCAGATTGCTCATTGACAATCCAAGGTTACACTCAACGTCTCCTTTAAAGGCAGATTCTTTGGCTAACTAATCAGCTCTATCATGCATTCGGAGGCCAACATGAGATGGAGACCACATGAAATGGACTCTGTTACCATCCTTAATAATTTTGTTGTATTTGTGTCTAGCTTCAGCCTTAAGTATATACTGTATATACAAACATGAACTAACTAGATTCTAATACCAGAAACGGTTGACTTCTGAGCCTATTGGGCTTAGGCTCAGGAACCTGTACACCGGTTGACTGATGGTTGAGAGGCGAGACCAAAGAGCTGAAGCTCAACACCCGCAGACACAGCTAGGTGAGGAGCCCACAACTGGGCTAACAACACAGTAAACTAACAAGACGGCGGGTTACATCCTGAGGAGGGTCACTAATTCGACCCTGGGGAGGACTTCGATATAAGCCACACATGTACTGTATGTATAAACTGGCTGCCTGTCCCCTGACACAATGAAATATTATTATTATAAACTGGTTGCTTATCTCCCGACTCAATTAATTAATATTATGATATATATATATATATATATATATATATATATATATATATATATATATATATATATATATATATATATATATGTCGTACCTAGTAGCCAGAATGCACTTCTCGGCCTACTATGCAAGGCCCGATTTGCCTAATAAGCCAAGTTTTCCTGAATTAATATATTTTCTCTAATTTTTTTCTTATGAAATGATAAAGCTACCCATTTCATTATGTATGAGGTCAATTTTTTTTTATTGGAGTTAAAATTAACGTAGATATATGACCGAACCTAACCAACCCTACCTAACCTAACCTAACCTATCTTTATAGGTTAGGTTGGGTTAGGTAGCGGAAAAAGTTAAGTTAGGTTAGGTTAGGTAGGTTTGGTAGTCGAAAAACAATTAATTCATGAAAACTTGGCTTACTAGGCAAATTGGGCCTTGCATAATAGGCTGAGAAGTGCGTTCTGGCTACTAGGTACGATATATATATATATATATATATTAATCAGTCATGTTAAAGAGGTATAATTCCGTTTTCTCATGAAATAGGAAAACGTACTTGACACTACAAGTCAAGGCATACTATTGTTTTCTATATCAAAATACTGTAACATTCACAAACAACATACGAAGGAATATATACACAGTCCAATTTTCGGTGTATATACATTTAAGACTACTTGCATTCTCGACTGTATTTAGGGCTAATTACCGTATATTTGGTGGCATTGTCAGTAAGATATTGTGGTTGGATTAATGACTCTACTGAGGTTGACATGTGTCTTAGCCTTACTGAAGTACCCAAGGATGCCCTTAATACTCTTTGATTAATGGTCTAATGTTGGGCTTAAAACATATTAACCGCGAGAAAATTAAGAACACCACAGTAACTTACTGACCAACCAGCAAGTTGATTAGACCAGGACTTAGGCGAGCTCAAGTATATGCACTCCAAGATGATGAGTGCACATCTCTGTGTATATATGTCTCCTGTGTATACTTGGCTTGGTGTAGAGGCTCAGTTATATCAACCTCTGGCGGGCTATTAAACATTCTGCAATAGCTTTCTGACAAGCAAGTACGTGTACATTTGTACACGTACCAATTTAATCCAGACTGAAGGAGACTTTTAGCGCAGCCAAACACATCCCGAATTCTCTACTTACTGCTAAGGTTAGTTTTAGTTAGTTTAGTTCATTTATTATGCACCCCATACCCATCTTGTGGGTGGTAGTAGAAAGGGTTACAGAGGCACATAATGGGCTCAGGGACTAAACCCCACAATTCATTTAGCTAAGCAAGTTACAATCTTGATGAGCTAGTTACAAAATTCAATGCACATCGGCACATCATCAATGGGCTCGAGACCAACCACAAGTACTGTTTCTAAATTAAGCAACTGACATATGAGGAGAGCTAGTGTCACAATTGATATGTAGCGCCCAAAAGTAATGAAAGCATTGAAGTAAACAGCTAAATTATCTCCGATTCCCATTCATAGTTATTAGGTTTAAAGGCCTTAAACTCATTTTGTAACGTGCTAATTTTAAAACTAACGCGATCTACACTCGTGAAAAAAAATAGTCCATTGTGCGCGCGGGGTTTTGGGCTCTTGAGCGTAAACACCAAAAAGTGTATAATCTTTTCACTCTCCTGACACCAATTCTCGAGCTACGTATTTCATTTTGGTATCAATGTGTTGGCAATAAAATTCTCTACAAGATCATATGTATAAAATGTCACTAAAGCATTAGCTTTCCCACCACGAAATAAATAAAAACGTAGATCATTCGCCGTACGCCCAAACAGCAACAAATTTTATTTATTTATTTATTTATCTTTGAGATATATAAAGGAGTTGTTACATTCTTGTACAGCCACTAGTACGCGTAGCGTTTCGGGCAGGTCCCTGGAATACGATCCCCGCCGCGAAGAATAGTTTTTTTCATCCAAGTACACATTTTTACTGTTGCATTAAACAGAGGCTACAGTTAAGGAATTGCGCCCAGTAAATCCTCCCCGGCCAGGATACGAACCCATGACATAGCGCTCGCAGAACGCCAGGCGAGTGTCTTACCACTACACCACGGAGACAATGTTCATACTCTTTTGTTTGTTGTCAGCTCCACATTAATCCTACAGCGTTAAATTTTATATCACTAAACTCGCAATAAAATTCCCTACACAGACATATGCATATAAATGTAGAATCATGAACGCGGCCCACAACAACAGTCCAACAACGGCCCACAGCAGTCTCCGTGGTGTAGTGGTAAGAGCAGTCTCCGTGGTGTAGTGGTAAGACACTCGCCTGGCGTTCCGCGAGCGCTGTCATGGGTTCGTATCCTGGCCTTGGAGGATTTACTGGGCGCAATTCCTTAACTGTAGCCTCTGTTTAACGCAACAGTACAACAGTTTAACAGTACAACAGTTTAACGCAACAGTAAAATGTGTACTTGGATGAAAAAACGATTCTTCGCGGCAGGGGATCGTATTCCAGGGACCATAGGATTAAGGACTTGCCCGAAACGCTACGCGTACTAGTGGCTGTACAAGAATGTAACAACTCTTGTATATATCTCAAAAAAAAAAAAAAAAAAAAAAAAAAAAAAAGTGTGTGAAGTGGGCGATTACCCTCGTTGTGTCAACAATTCAATAGTCTCTCCACTAAGTTACAATACAATGCCGTTCTCCCAAATAGGCCATGTGTCTATTAGAGAAAACGGAAATTTAATGGCAAACATTTTGATACTAACCCCAAGTCGATCGAATAAGAATTGGATTTTATAATGTTTTTTTTTAAATTGCGCGGCTATTTACGACTCGGCTACGTAACTGATAATTATTAATTAATTAATTAATATCAATACATGCTTAATAAGCGGCTCAGAGTAAAATTGTTGTGGTTAGTATGATAAATGTTAGTATTATTATATTTAATATTATAAATTATTATTGTAATTAATACAAATGTAATTATTATTCTAAACATTATTATTATAAATGTTAGTATTATAATTATTACTATTATTAAACAATTAAAGAAGTCCCCCACGCTATGCATGCGTTTTCTTCCATACACAGAAAAATAATGAACATACTCATAAGATATCAAATACAATACTAAAAAGTGTCATAAAACGAGATTTATTATATGGATTTATGGAGAGTAGAAGCGTGCAGACTGCAATTAGCAAACCCATTGCCTATGCCAGTGAAATTTGTCACACAGACATGTGCATGGAGCAGATACCAAAAGAAATAGATTATCAGACATTTTCACAGCTGGAATACGACTTGATGATACAAAGTGTAATGTGTGTGTACTCACCTAATTGTGCTTGCGGGGGTTGAGCTCTGGCTCTTTGGTCCCGCCTCTCAACCGTCAATCAACTGGTGTACTTGTGTGTAATTACCTAAGTGTAGTTACAGGATGAGAGCTACGCTCGTGGTGTCCCGTCTTCCCAGCACTCTTTGTCATATAACGCTTTGAAACTACTGACGGTCTTGGCCTCCACCACCTTCTCACTTAACTTGTTCCAACCGTCTACCACTCTATTTGCGAAGGTGAATTTTCTTATATTTCTTCGGCAACTGTGTTTAGCTAGTTTAAATCTATGGCCTCTTGTTCTTGAAGTTCCAGGTCTCAGGAAGTCTTCCCTGTCGATTTTATCAATTCCTGTTACTATTTTGTACGTAGTGATCATATCACCTCTTTTTCTTCTGTCTTCTAGTTTTGGCATATTTAATGCTTCTAACCTCTCCTCGTAGCTCTTGCCCTTCAGTTCTGGGAGCCACTTAGTAGCATGTCTTTGCACCTTTTCCAGTTTGTTGATGTGCTTCTTAAGATATGGGCACCACACAACAGCTGCATATTCTAGCTTTGGCCTAACAAAAGTCATGAACAATTTCTTTAGTATATCGCCATCCATGTATTTAAATGCAATTCTGAAGTTAGAAAGCATTGCATAGGCTCCTTGCACAATATTCTTAATGTGGTCCTCAGGTGATAGTTTTCTATCTAGAACCACTCCTAGATCTCTTTCTTTGTGTGTGTGTGTGTGTGTGTGTGTGTGTGTGTGTGTGTGTGTGTGTGTGTGTGTGTGTGTGTGTGTGTGTACAAGAGCAGGGACACACATTAGACAATTAAATCTTATGCTGTGCAAAAATTTGCCCATTTATATCTTAAATTTGCACTGCATCCATGTTTCGCTTCTAGTAGATAAAATAAATAAATATAATGTAAGTATCAGGTATATGTAGATTAAAACATAGACAGCAGTGTTCTATATTATCCTGAAATATCCAATATTGAAATTACAAAATAATTTTAAGTATTGACAATACGACTTAAATTACCTTCAATATATATATTAATGTATCGCAGTTTATGTAAGTTGCAGTACGAAAATATTTGTCACTATCGTTATATATAAATATAAAATAAGCAGATATATTGTAAAGGGTAAGGTACCACTCATAGGATGATTACGAGGTGTACAATACATTAGCCGCCGTTGGTGGTAGTCATCAAGTCAAGCTCAGTATATATATACCCCCAGAAATGGGGAACTTATATATATATTACAACATGTAATATCAATATTTCATATTGATATCCAGGGTCAGGGGTTCTTTCCACGAGATGTTCACATCACTTAGGTATATGGGAACCAAATATATGGGGGTATGCGACTCTACATATCTCTGAATAATTAATTACAAACAAAAAATTGGTTGATAGTTTAGAATTATCAAGGTCAGTAACTCTACCTCGATTCTATGTTTTGATTGCACAAAAACAAAAGAAATCTCACTAGTCATAGCTAGCTCGTTTATTTGTGCTTTGACGTTGTTATAAATATATGATACAATTCGTAATTATGATTTTCTTTCACCCGTTGTGTTATTATCTGTGCATATATAAATTAAACCGAAGCTATTGACATCTTTTGATATTCTGATGGCTAATAGGGGGGTTTCTAGTACGGCAATTTTTGGCCGTAGCGCATACGAGGGAGAAGTGAAGTTATTTGTAAGAGAACGCGTTGGTCTGCTCACCGAACGCATATAATATAAATATATAAACCTGCGATGTTAAATGGGATTTTTGTACTGTGATTTGTGTATTTGTACTCACTGAATTTGTGCGCCCCTTGAGGGACTTGAAATAGAGGGGGGGGGGGAATAGAAATAGCCTAATCTGCTCTATCCCATTGAGATGTATTTTTTTTCTTGTCTCAATAAACATACTTGAACTTGAACTTGATATAAATATATAATTCTATAGTCACTCATGTAATTCAACGTCAGTTTTTACTGATATTTCACTATTTTGTGATTCTCTGCGTTAATTGTTTCTTGTATAAAATTAATAGGCTTTAAGCCCAACGCCAAACTTGCTGGTTGGTCAGTTAGCTATGGTAGTGGCCTTAATAATCCTTCAGAGGTTGATAGGTCTTAAACCCATCACCAAACTATATTCGCCAAGTTGGTATAGTGAAACACATAATTATTTTATAGATGTTTATTAAAATGATGGAAACAAACATAGATAATTACTCAACAAATGCACCATCAACAAAATAATATATTTGAGTTAACTTCAAAACTGATTTGAGTGTAGGGACATTGATTTGAACACTTCAAAATCAATGTCCCTATACTTCAACATTCTTGTAAGCAAATTTTCTTCAAATGATTTTGTGTTAAACTCCCAGGGTGCTACCGTAAGGTTACATTGGGAATTTGTGAGAATATACTGTCATTTCGAACTTAACAAAAGTACAATTAATTTTAAATTAATTAAAACTAATGGATATATTACATTAAATAATTAAAAATATTAAAAAGTTATATTATATTCCTATCCAAGAGCGCATAATACCCAAGCGTAGCATAAATTCAGAGATGAATTAACGTTATCAAAGTTAATCCAAGGTTGATAATGTTGTGCTTGGGTACTGTGCCCACTGGGTTATAGCTTACTATAATACTGAGACATTTAATAATGATACATTTATAATACATTTAATACTTATCATTTACTGGCCATTTTGTACAGTAGCACAAAAGGATTACATAAGGAAGACATATATCCTACAAGCCTAATCATCTGTACACAATAAGACCAAATGTGACATTGCAAACATTGTCAAGATGGGTTGAACCATCAGGAGAAAGCGCCAAGGCGTTACGACTATATAGCACTTAAAAGGTATCTGGAAAAGGATTTGGGATGGGACGGGGAGGGAAGGAATGGTGACCAGCCACTTGGACGGTCGGGGATTGAACGCCGACTTGCATGAAGCAAAACCGTCGCTCTGCCGTCAAGTCCAAGTGGTTGGGTAAGTCTGGCGATGTTTGCTGATAGGGAAGCAGTTCACGCTACGCTTGTTATTACAGCCGCGACGGCTAGTATCTTGTGCAGCCACTCACTAAATTATTACACTATTTCCAAGGTCACTAAACTGTTGTACTAAAGTGCTCGATCCTAACCAACCAGAGGACACACCAACAGAAAACGAGATATCACGTAAATTTCGCGAGCCGCTTCCATTTTAGGTACAACACCCTTATCAGTCTAATTAAATATAATGTATATTTAGAAAATATAGAAAATGTCATAATGTCAACCAATACACAATGGCCTCTGATTAAAACTTTTTTCGTCCTCTGTAATCCTTTTTGAGTCCTTTGTAATCCTTTTTGCCTCCTCTTTAATCACAAGATGAGCATGGTGTAACACCACGCCTACAGGAACTATAACCGCTGTGTATAAAAAGATATAACAACACATGAACTAAGCTGACAATACGTCACAATAACGGGAGTGAACATTAGACACCCAACTCACACACCTGTAGGTAAAGGAATTGGCGAAACTTGGTTCGAAACAGACCGAAACGGGGTCAACACATCTATTTTCAGATTTGTGAGTTGGATGTCTAATGAGCTAAGCAGTTTTGGATATTTTACATAATTGCCAACATTTGGCCTTACAATGAGACAAAAGTGTTAAAGTTTATATCTACAAAGGCACAAAGTTACCTCCAATTTAGGCTACAGAGCTTTTAATTTCCTTATAAAAATGTTCATCAGCTACAAACAGCGCACCTTCGTTGTGTCTCAGGGCAGCAGTCCCAGGAGGTAGAGAGATGACCACGACACACAACATCTTCGATCGCTGTCTCAGAGGGCAGCAGTCACAGGAGGTAGAGAGATGACCACGACACAGAACATCTTCGTTGTGTCTCAGAGCAGCAGTCCCAGGAGGAAGAGTGATGACCACGACACACAACATCTTCGATCGCTGTCTCAGAGGGCAGCAGTCACAGGAGGTAGAGAGATGACCACGACACAGAAAAGTTTCGCTGTCTGGGGGCAGCAGGTTCAGTAGAAGTACCTTTGATGCATATGTTTGCTGTGTCCCAGGGCATCAAATACAGAAGGTGGAGTGTCGATGCCCTGGACGCAGCAGACCTTCGCCGTCTCCACCAGAAGCTTCACACTCTCGACAGTATTCGACGCAGTTTCAACGATGCTCTTGAACTCTGCAAACTTTGTCGATGAGTCCAAAGTTCGAGCTATTTCCTTTGCATGGGAGACAAGTTTTTTGTAGTCACGCCAAGTTCTTCCATCAAATAAGTCTCCCGTCAAGGGTTCTGCGTAGCCCATATCAATGATGTGAATTATGAAATTGCTTGAAGTTCTATCTACAAGTATATTTTCTGAATGAAGATCGTTGTGAGCAAAGCCTTTTTTGTGGATCTCTTCAACAGCTTCACACAGTTTGATGAATACCTGAAGACCTTCGAGATGAGTACAACTCCCGGAGAACATTTGAAGCTCGTGTCCAGGGCAGTGAGACATCACCAGGTAGAATGGTTCTTCCTGGGTGACCCCAAACAACACCGGGGCGCCTCCTGCACCATTAAGACTTTGCAGAACTTTGGCTTCTTGTTCTAGTTGGTGTCTGTTGGAAAAATGCAGTTGTTTAATAACTACTGGAGTACAGGTCCAGTCGCTGACAAGAGTGCCGGTGTAAATTATGCCCTGGGCACCCTGTTTTAACACCCTCTCCAGGGTCAGGTCTTCCTGCCTCACTCGACGGATGGTGTAAGGCAACATGCTCGTATTTCCTGCTTGTAGATTCAAAGATTTTTTTCTCTTGGGATCCTCTTCTATGATGTGTCGCAAAGTGAGATTATTGGGGTGTGTGAACTATTTTCCTTTAAATTGTTTGGTATGGACGTCTTGAATGCTTGGCGATTGTTTGGGCAAGAGGAATGCTGTAGATTTTGCAATGAAGTAGACCTTTCTTGTTTCACTGCCTTCGAATATATGATTTATGACCTGAGGCATCATCCTTTATATACCTATCTTTTGTCATATTTTCCATTTAAAATATGAGTGAAAATTTTGATACCAGACATTTTTTTTTTAAACAGTAAGGTACAGAACCACATAATTTCTGACTCTTGGTAGCAAGCTAAGTAATTTCCCCTCCTACAGCTCATTTTAAATACTGCCGTTAATACGCAATTCTAATAATCCGATTTAAATTTGAATACTTGTAGCTAACTAATATTTCCACTAATGTATTGTTATCCTCGAATTATACATCCATACAATAATACAAATAATTAGCAAATCTTCCTAACAATATATTAGCAAATCACGTTATCAACAATAAACTTAAATATAAGATCTGTAAATTAAATTTTGATGGAATTGGCGCCTTACTGCAAGCACTCAACAATAAATTATTTTTTGTAATATAAATGAAAACATGGCTAAATATGAATCGAACCAACTATTTTAACATTCCAACTACACAGAAATTCACAACAAGCAAACGAAAGAGGTTTAGGTGATACAGCTTACTTTTCACAGTTGAAATGCACCAAACTTATCAAAACTACAGACCTGTGGAGAATATATATTTTCCTTAATAACATGCAAAGTTTCTGACTAACATAACAGCTGAAGCTGTCAATAGAATATTTATTAATTTATAGAGAACCAAAATCAAATTCCTAGACCAAATAACGTTGAAAATAAAAAGATAAATATATATATGCCATTTTTTATTATTTATGTTTAGAATGATATTTTGTGTCTTGGAAAGACTTATGGTGTAGAATTATGATTTATGGTATAAGACATGTAATTTTTTTGTACTATATTTTTAACCAGAAAATGAAGTTGAAAACTGAGTCCATTTATATTATATATATTTTTACTGAAGGAATTTTCAATGACATTTCATGGTATATTTGGAAAGAATGCACCCTTTTCTTCACATATATTTATTACTGTAGAGAAAAGCAAAACAATATTGCCCTCTTTTTTTTAATTTCGACCAAACTACATGGATAATAAAAATGGTGGTGTCTCACATACCCAAAATTCAAATTTTGATTCATGTATAAAAGGACATACACAGATGAAGAGTTACAGACATAATGTTGGATGTATAGATAGAGCTCGTACATACAATACCTCTAGCCACTAATACGCACAGCGTTCCGGGCAACGCTATTGTACCTTCTTTTAAATAATTATTATTATTAACTCGTATATTCACTTCAGGAAAATTATGTCAAATTTTTTAAAAATTTTCGCTCTGTTAAATCTTAGTGATATATTATCTAGTTTGTAAATGAAGAGTGGCTACAGTACTGAGTGTGTTTGTGGTTCAAGTAATTACTTGATCAACCGATCAAGTAATTTTTTTTTCATTTTCCCTTCGTATGTATATATATATCTATAATATAAAAATGACTTGGGCAGATTTATGAACGACACATTTTCTTCTTATAAATGAATAACAATATATAAAAAAAAAATAAAATGTTTATTTAGGTAAGGTACATACATACAAGAAATTTTTACAAAGATTGGTTGACTTATAGGTAGAGCTAGTACATACAATGCCTAAAGCCACTATTACGCAAAGCGTTTCGGGCATGAAAAACTTAAATGACAAGCTTAATACTAATTGATCATAAAGAGTAGAATGAAAACAACCTTTCTAAGGTTGTTCTAAGGAATGAATATACCTTTCAATTGTATAATTTAGAGCACGCAAGCATTATTTATATGCAGACGGGGAGTCACAATAACAGGGCTGAAATATGAAATACATTCTCAAGACAATCGACTTGAGAATGGTCCAGGACGGACCGAAACGTCGAAATGAGGTCTGAGAAAGACCTTTTGTGCCCTCTGTAATGCTTTTGCGCTACCGCTCACAGGATGAGTATGGGGTGCACAATAATCAAATCAAATTAAATCAAATGTTTATTTAGGTAAGGTACATACATACAAGAGATTTTACAAAGAGTGATGGATTTATAGATAGGGCTAGTACATACAATGCCTAAAGCCACTATTACGCAAAGCGTTTCGGGCATGAAAAACTTAAATGACTAAAGCTTAATACTAATTGAGCATAAAGAGTAAAATGAAAACATGGAATGAAAACATAGCTGAAAAAGCAGCACAAATACAATTATGTCGACAAACAGCGCTCTTTAAAAAAAACAGACATTGGTTAACAATAGAGGGGTAAGGTAGGTTACAGGGAATTTATTAGGTATAGCTTCGTTTTTATCTTAAACTGGTTGAGAGAGGTACAGTCTTTAACATGGTTGGGAAGGTCATTCCACAATCTGGGTCCCTTGATTTGTAGAGCATTTCTAGTTTGATTAAGTCGTACTCTAGGAATATCAAAACTGTATTTATTTCTGGTGTGGTGCTCATGGGTTCTGTTACAACCTTCTATGAAGCTTTTGAGGTCAGGATTGGCATTACAGTTTAGCGTTTTATATATGTATAATACACATGAGAGAATGTGCAGTGACTTAACACTTTTCTGAAATCTTCACTTGGATTTACGGGCGGTTTATTTAAGCACTTGTCGGATCACGACGTAAATTTACGGTCCGTGTTATAGTGGGTATATACTACTCGATCGACTTGGGGTTTGTATGAATATGTTTGCCATAAAATTTCTGTTTTCTCTAATAGGCACAGTGCCTATTTGAGAAAACGGCAATGTATTGTAACTTAGAGGAGAGACTATTGAGTTGGTGACACAACGAGGGTAATCGCCCACTCCACACACTCTTGTGTTGGCCGCGATCATGATTCTACATTTATATGCATATGTCTGTGTAGAGAATTTTATTCCGAACACTATACAAACAAAAAAACGGTGTGAAACAAGTATAAACTTGAAAAACATGAGCAAAGTAAAAACTTTTTAAGCTCACGGGTACAAACACGCGTAAGATTTTATTCGCCGCAAATTTATTTGACGCTCTGTTGGGCAATTCTACCCATGTTCTTATAGAACTTTCTATTGCGAACACATTGCTATAAAAATGAAATCACGGCTAACGCTTCACCCAGTTCCCACACTCGTGCGGGTCACCCCCTACCATAATTAGACATTGATAGGCATATGTCTGGGTGGGGAATTTTATTGCGAGTTCAGTGATATCAAAATAAGCGCTGTAGGATGACTGAGGCTGGCAACAAACGAAAGAGTATGAACATTTACTTCCTGTTTGGGTGTCACGGCGAGTCATCTTCGTGTTTATTTACTTCGTGGTGGGATAGCAAATGCTTTGGTGACATTTTATGCATATGATCTTGTAGAGAATTTTATTGCCAACGCATTGATACCAAAAAGAAAAACGTAGCTCGAGAATTGATGTTAGGAGCGTGAAAAGATTATACACTTTTTTGTGTTTACGAATGAGCGCCCAGAACCCGGCGCGCACAATGTGTTTTTTTTTTCCACGAGTGCCGTGCGCACTAAAGTGTTTAATGTCTAACATATTCAGAGATTTGAGTAGGGGTACCGCCTAGGGGTAGGCGTAGGGGTAACTAGCTGCCTTCGGCGGCAACAATCAATCGTCGTCCCATCAATTTCTAGTGTGTGGTTTGGTCAACATTATTTATACATAACATATTCTTAATAATAATAATAATAATGATACACACAGAAAATCACAGTAACGTGATATATGTCAATAAAATAATTCACTGAGGGGACGCGAACCTTCACCAGTTTCCAAGACGCTTGCCTGGCATTCCACGAGCGCTTTGTCATGGGTTCGTATCCTGGCCGGGGAGGATTTACTGGGCGCAAATCCTTAACTGTAGCCTCTGTTTAACTCAACAGTAAAATGTGTACTTGGTTGTAACCACAATTCTTCGCGGCGGGGATCGTATTCCAGGGACCTGCCCGAAACGCTACGCGTACTAGTGGCTGTACAAGAATGTAACAACTCCTTTATATATCTCAAAAACAGTGTTAAAAAACAAAAACTAAGAAACTGCCAGCCGAATACTCTACCGTTAACAACCACTGCCTTAAATATGCCTTTATTGGCCGGGGTCATATGAAAAACTTTGGCTTCAGGAGGGTCTCCGGACTACTTGTGATTAAAGTAGAAATCTGGGTTTATGCCTTATTCCCCAAGTCCGCGATGTTCTCTTACAAATTGCGTCTGAATTTATTCGTTTATCCATATAGCCGAAAATGGACGTAATTTGAAAATAAAAAAGTTCAAATAAATTTTGGATTTTTTTTTCCACCAAACAGTAAGTTAAGCCGATTTCACTTTAAATTACGTCCATTTTCAGCCATAGCGCGCATACGAGCTATGCTATACGTTATTTTTAAGAGGACGGGTTGGCACCTTGGTAGAGTGTGCTCTTGGGGCAGCCTTGGAGCTTCCGTTACTTCGGAGCCCCTTGTCAGCTATCTCACCTTGTCAGAGTAACTGAGACAAATATATGTGTATGTATGTGTATATATGTATGTGTATAAAGTATAAAGCTGATCAGAATTGCATTTCACCATTATAAATTCACATTAATGCATTCATAAATCTATGTATTTACGTATGTAGCTGAGCCTAACATTTTAAAAGCACTACGATCACATTCTGTGGTTGTTCAATAAATCTCTGAACTGTATGTTTGACAAATCTTTCACCCTGTCCATGGAGGACAGAAGAAAATGTATATATTCTGGTTAGCATTGTAAATGTATGGCCACGTCTGTGGTAGAAAAAAAAAAAAACTTCGGAGCCCCAGTGAATTTTCTCAATAATAATGTTTTATGAAGGCATTATCTGCCCGAAATTATATGCGTGCTAGTGGCTTTACAAGAATGTAAGAACTTAGGGTTTTGTAGTTTGATATTTGAAGTTTTGAAATTTTATATTTGAAGTTTTGAAATTTAATATACAAATTTATGATAATTTTTTAAATAAAAATATATTGATAATTATGAAAGTATTTATAATGATGACAATATTTATAATAAAAAATACTTATAAAAAATTTATCTCTTTTATTAACAAGCTTAGGTATACACAGCAATGTGCTGCTACCTATTTTATATGAAAGATTACGCAGTGTAGATAAAAAAAAATAGCTATAAGTTCATCTAATATTCCATCTCACAGGATGGTTAGTCATACATGGAATCAGGAGATAACATATCGTATTATTTATCTTATCAAGTATGTTTATTGAAATAAGCAATAAATACATCTCAAAGGGATAGAGTAGCTTAGGCTATTTCTACCCCCGTGCTTTATATTATCATATCTTATCTAACATGAAATGCGAGGCTGAGCCCCCACTAGCAAAATCTGAGTACAGCACAAGAATATATTCCAATATTCATGAGTGTATGAAATAGTCACAGAACTCAAGGTACCTCAAACCATACATAAGAAAATACCTGCCTCAATACAAAAACAAATCAACTCTGACTAAATACCAACTTCACGATTTTCACAAAAGCGAAGCTCTGAATCATGGAAACATTACATTACAAGTACCAATTTCTACAAGACTTATCTCAAACAATGTATTTTCTTTACCTTATTCTGTATGAAGGACTCATATTTATTCAAATTCAAAAATTCAAAATTCAATTTTTTTATTCAGGAAAAGTACATAGATGATTTGTAAACATAAAGTTGGATTTATAGATAGAGATAGTACATACAATACCTAAAGCCACTAATAATATAATAAACAATATTTGTATGTAGCAATAATAAAAAAATACGTAACAATCATAAATATTATATGTATGATGATTTAAAAATACGATTTTTTTTTATTTTAAATAACAATATTTAATAATAATAATATAACGCTGCTGCCGGGCCGCGACTGCCAAAATCTTCGATATTTCTGATCGGGGAGAAAGACACAAGCCAGAATGGGGGGACTTATTTATTAATTATAGTGGGGGGACTTATTTATTAATTATAGTATAGAGATCAACTGCTGTACCACAATATAAATGGTGTCGTATAACATGACTGAGTAGAATGCTAGTACTGCAAAGATGCAACTAAAGAAATAAGTCGTAGCACATTAATAACAGAGCCTAGTGCCAGTTAGCCAATGCAATGTTGCAGTACACACAATCAGCTTAATGCTATAATTAAAGACAACACCAGAGTTATAAATTGATTGGCACAGCCAGTACAGTATGTATATAAAATATATATTCTGCATACACAGAAGCCATAGAAAAGATAGATAAGAATTTCCAGGGGTAATGATATGCTAGTGCCTAGGTTACATGTAAAGTCTGTAACCCCCAACTTGCACTACAAGTGAGCACTTGACATATGGTAAGTAGCTGCGGGCAGCTCTAGACTTGGGGATCCGGCGCAGCACCCCCCGAATTTGTGCATACTAGAAATGTGTGCATAAAAGAAGGCGAGAGGAGCTCTATTGGGCTTAGTTGTTCTGCAGTCAAGGGAGGAGGGCGGGTGTTTCGAAGCGATGCGGGCCGGAGCTGGAACGTAACTGAGGGAGAGACTCGATGATGAAGATTAAGCCACCCAAGAGGTGGCACGGGCATGAATAGCCCGTAAGTGGTGACCCTTTCGAGCCATTACCAGTATCAAAAGATGATACTGGAGATCTGTGGAGGCGGAACTGCACCCTGCGTGACGGGAGATGTCTCCCGGACCAAGTGGTGACCAAATGGTGTGGAGAGACTCCTCGTGCGTTTGCTTAAATATGCCCCCTACACGCCCCCCCCCCCCCCCCACACACACACACACACACTGCGCGCGCAGCTCTCACAGAGCGCTGCGTAAATGTTTTTCTCCTTCCCAGAAATTCCCCCACTTCTTTCAAATAAGCAGTGGCCATTTTTCCAACACAAAGGATAAACATTATTTACAAATTTCTACATATATATTCTTGAGGAATATCCAGAAGGTTTCACGTTTTCATTCCGTGTTTGATGCTAACAATTCCTGTATGTTACAAAGTTTATATTTTTATTTATTTTGTACGGATTCAGCCACTACATTATTTTCCATTTAATGTTTTTGTGTTTTTTCAGAGTGATGGTGGAGAGATGCTCTCGCTTCGGCCGCCAGAATACAACTGGGCGCTTTTCTACCAGGAATCCTTCCAGCTCAACTGTATTTCGTTTTCTATTTAGTGTGTGATGAGAGGATTATGATAGCTGTTGAACTGAAGTTACACTTGTGAAGTTTTGTGTGTGATAATGGAGAGATGTTGTCGGTCCGGCCGCCTGGATACAACTGATCAGAATAGACAATCTAACTTTTTTCGTTGCGAGAGGTGTTATCAGTTTTGTCTGAATACGACAGTAGGAAATATGTTGCATGACGGGGCACTTTATACGCGAAAACTTTACTTATGAAAAAATTGAGTTGGATATGTTCATCCCAATCTCTGTTGTAAAAGCCGCAATATTTCAGGAAATTAGGTTAGAAGAGCAGTCGCTGACCCACAAAGGCCAAAAAGCACGAGTATTAGAGCTATATTAATTACGTAATAAAATATTACAAATATTTAAAATATTTTCTATTAATATTAATATTATATTATATGTATATAATAGTATACAATCTAACTTTTTTCGTTTCAAGTTTTCGTTAATTCTTTAACAGAACTTTTTCCGACCAACTAATGTATTATTATTGAAGAATTTAATTTTAATTAACTTTGAATTTCTCGGTATATTATTTCATGTTCAGCTTGATTGTACTTAGAAGTATTTATGTCAATCTCCCAGCGACCGACCCATGAACTTTATCTCCCAGCTTGGAAGCGGAAAGGTTTCTGTATGAAGGACAAACTAATGAATTATGAATGAACACAAAAACCAAACTGAATAAAAAAGGAAAGAGGCCCGCCGCCCATGTCGCTTCGGCTGCGCGCGCATGGGCTGGAGCGCTTATAAGGGAGGGGCTGGACCCGCACCTAACAGAGACGGCACCACTCCCGTGCCAGTAAGTCCACTACGGGCTCACCATAGCCCGTGCTACTTGCCCCGCTCCTGTGCCAGGTAAGTTACGGGCTCACCATAGCCCGTGCTACTTGGAACCTGTTCCGAGTAGCTGAATCTATAACAACCCGCACCTAAGTCACTACGGGCTCGCCATAGCCCGTGCTACTTGGAACTCTTTGTTCCAGGTAGCGAATCTTAAACAACAACAACCGGACCTCTCTCAAAGGAGTGTAAATTATGTAGTATACCGCACTCCCACACCTTAGAACATTATGTATTAGAATGTCAACTTATTGATAACTATAGAAATAAGGAAATAAAAGTAGTGTACCACATCAAATTGTTTGGATGTGTGATAATGGTATGATAGACAGAATACGTAGGAGCTACAAGAATTTTGTCCCAAGAGTGTAACACTTATATGCTGCGCTTACTATATTAACCTGTAATGTTAAATGGGATTTTTGTATTGTGATTTGTGTGTTGGTACCCGTTCTCGCAAATTTAATGTCAATATTGACTTATTAAATATGTGCATAGGTGACATACTTAACATAATAGTTTCCCTTGAAAAGCTTCATAGAAAACACCGACCTTACCTAACCTACTTAGTATGTTAAAATAAGCATCTTATAGCTTCGTAATTACAATTGTTACTTAACCTATTATAGGTATAGGTTAGGTAATAATTGTAATTACGAAGCAATAAGATGCTTATCTTAACATACTAAGTAGGTTAGGTAAGGTCGGTGTTTTCTATGAAGCTTTTCAAGGGAAACTATTATGTTAAGTATGTCACCTATGCACATATTTAATAAGTCAATATTGACTTATTAAATTTGCGAGAACGGGTTGGAATTTGTGCGCCCCTTGAGGGACTTAAAATAGAGGGGGGGGGGTAGAAATAGCTTAAGCTACTCTATCCCTCTGAGATGTATTTTTTCTGCGGTTGGAAGAAAACGCTCACTGAGTGGGGGACTTGTTTATTTTATAATAATAATTAATTATTTAAAACAAATAATTAATTAATAATAGTCATAATTAATGATTTAATAATTGATAATCCTTAAATGAAGAAGCCTAGTAGCTCATTATAACGAATAAATAGATGATTAAAGTGGAATTAATTATGGTGACTAATAATGATTAGTGAATAACCACAAATTATTACACAAAAATATAATTAATGGATAGCCGTTATAATGATTAAATCAAATACAATGAAGAGAGATCTCTAAATGAAAGTGGCAAGATTGAATTTTCGGTAATTCCAATTCTTGGTATTCTTGGCTTATCACTTTGGGGGTTCCGTCGGAGCACCCGCAATCCCGTGAGGGCCAGCGACGCGGAACCCCCACCCCCGAATTTTTGTCTTGTCTCGATAAACATACTTGAACTTTCATACCTTTGTCAACCTTGTACTCGGCTCTTTTTACATGGTTATCACGTTGTTTTAATTGGGAGGTTCTCCGTCGGAATCCCCCAAAGTGATATGTTACACTTCTGACAGTAGACGTAGTTACATATCTCAGTTAAAATACCCTAACTCATCTAACACTGAATTATACAAGCCAATCTTTAATGCTTATATAAGGTTTATATTCACTCTGCTCAAATATGAGATATGGCAAAGCTGTACGTTTGATAAGATATCAACTAAGCTTATCTTTATATTATCATTAGAAACAACTAAGATTGGGGGTGCTGCGCCGGATCCCCAAGTCTAGGGCTGCCCACAGCTACTTACCATATGTCAAGTGCTCACTTGTAGTGCAAGTTGGGGGTTGTAGACTTTACATGTAAACTAGGCACTAGCATATCATTACCCTGGAAATTCTTATCTATTCTTTTCTATGCCCTCTGTGTATGCAGAAAATATTTTATACATACTGTACTGGCTGTGCCACTCAATTAACTCTGGTGTTGTCTTTAATTATAACATTAAGCTGATTGCGAGTACTGCAACATTGCTTCGGCTAACTGGCACTAGGCACTGTTAATGTACTACGACTTATTTCTTTAGTTGCATCTTTGCAGTACTGGCATTCTACTCAGTCATGTTATACGACATCATTTATATTGTGGTACAGCAGTTGCTCTGTATACATTATTTAATAAATTAAGGTCCCCGCCCTGGGGCCAGCCTTCCAGGACTGGTCCCTGTGAGGGCGGGCTACTACGATGAAGATATACACGAGACCGACCAGTCATTCGCCATGGTGGAAAGCGCTCCCTGCATGGAGACCAAACCCCGGCAGTAGGTACTCCTCCCAGGGCACAGTAGGTGGGCCCTCCCGCCTCTCAGCTCCACGGCTCGTCAAGATGGCGCTCCGTCGGCCCACCAAGCGAGCTGCGTCAGTTAGCAGCATCTGCCTAGTAGACCCGGAATGATACCTTTTTCAGTCAGGAAAACCTGATTGTTTTTTAATGGCCTCTCCGGGCATACGGGCACGCTTACGGCCACGGTAGCGAGAAGTCATGTTCCTACTTATGGCAGCCAGCTTCCACTCGCCCTTCGGGGGTGGGGGTTCCGCGCCGCTGGCCCTCACGGGATTGGGGGTGCTCCGACGGAACCCCCAAAGTGATAAGCCAAGAATACCAAGAATTGGAATTACCGTAATTCAATCATACAACTTTCAATTAGAGATTTCTCTTCATTGTATTTGATCATTATAACGGCTATCCATTAATTTTATTCTGTATATTAATTTATGGTTATTCACTAATCATTATTAGTCAACATAATTAATTCCACTTTAATCATTTATTTATTCGTTATAATGAGCTATTATGCTTCTTCATTTAAGGATTATCAAGTATTTAATCATTAATGATTATTATTATTAATTAATTATTTGTATTTAAATAATTAATTATTATTATTATAAAATAAAATAAATCCCCCACTCTGTGAGCGTTTTCTTCCAACCGCAGAACTAAGAATTTATTACTTGTAACTATATATTAAATAGTTACTATATGTAGTTACTTTATGTAAGTTACTTTGGTTACTATATAAAAGTTATTATATTTGAATATGTAACTATACATTTAATAATTATTATTGTAACTTTAAAGTTTTTAAAAAACCTACTAAGGCGTGTTTCCTTCAAGCACAGGAACTGTTTAGATCGTATAATACAACATCATTGAAGAAGCTTTATAATACACATTGGATATCAAACTACCATTTAAATAAGAGCTATTAGGGAGATGAGATTGAATAATATGTGTAAGATTTTCCAGTATCTTTACCCTGGCTGTCACACTATGTTTCAACACTAATTTATATTATTTTCTTGAGATTGCCTATGTATATTATATCGTTTAAAAGACACTAACAAATCTACACACACACACAGATCACACTAACGTGATGCATCAAATGAACAAATCTACAAGGGCCGTGACGAGGATTCGAACCTGCGTCCGGGAGCATCCCAGACACTGAGCTACGACAGGTCCGGATGCTCCCGGACGCAGGTTCGAATCCTCGTCATAGCCCTTGTGGATTTGTTCATTTGATGCATCACGTTATTGTGATCTCTGTGTGTGATGATGTAAGGGCGAAGAGGGAGAACGGCCTGTTGACATAGCTCGGGTACAGGGGGGGGGGGGTGTAAAAGCCTGGTTTGTGCCTCGGAGAGGCTACGGGATCCAGTAAGTTCAGTAGAACTTCAGTTTCAACCCTTTTTACCCTGTGGTAGCTCAGTCGATTAAGGCAGTGTCTGGGATGCTCCCGGACGCAGGTTCGAATCCTTGTCACGCCCCTTGTGGATTTGTTCACTAACAAATCTAAATTTTAAATTCATAGAAATAAGATTTATCGCTGTTTAAAGGTAAGCCAATATATAGAATCAGGGGAGAAAATACCTGCCTAATTACAAACACAAATCAACTCTGACTAAATAACAACTTCACGATTTTGTTGTGATTATAACTCACATAAATAATAATAATAATAATAACTCACCATAGTCCGTGCTACATGGACATTTCGTTGTGAGTAGCTAAATCTAAAACAACAACATATTATAATATAAATTTATATTTGAGAAAATATAAAACACTTAACCTAACCTTTGCCTAACTATACATAGAATTGTTATGAATAATAATATTAATTTATATATGAGAACACACCAATGTTTAATACACAGTATGTTAAAATTGATGAATGCATCTTGGTAGGACGGCCGCTGCTTTAACCAGCCAAGTGTGAGGACGGGTTGTCTGGGTATGACGGCCGCTGCTTTAACCAGCCTAGTGTGAGGACGGGTTGTCTGGGTATGACGGCCGCTGCTTTAACCATCCTAGTGTATGGACTGGTTGTCTGGGTATGACGGCCGCTGCTTTAACCAGCCTAGTGTATGGACGGCCGCTGCTTTAACCAACCTAGTGTATGAACGGGTTGTCTGGGTATGACGGCCGCCGCTTTAACCATCCTAGTGTGAGGACGGGTTACACTAGGCCCTCAGTGTTGAAGCCTCGACCGAGGCCCTACTAATGACTCAGGAGTGCGTGAAGACACTAACCTGTTGCTGATGTGATGAGGATGACGGGAATACCCACTCGAGTCTCCTGTAGAGGTCCGTCTGACATTCCTGTCTTGGGTAGAGTCCTGTTCCTGTCTAATGGACGTGTTGTTGGCGAGGCGTGGGAGTATATCCATGGTGCCCCCCCCCCCCCCCCGCCATTATAGGGGTCACCGTCCCCGGTCACACACTGATTCAGATCTAACTTATGTGCAGGAAGTGTACACAGTCAGAGAGAGAAGTGAGGTGACCCCTCACACCCTCACCACACGTGTGCACACTCCCGCCTCTCCATAACTACTCCATCATCACCAATTGCTAAAGTAATCGTTATGATGCAATTACATTGTAATTATTCGTCGACTTGAATTTCCTGGTCTTTGGCTCCTTCCTACAAATACAATACAAATTATAATACAATAAATGGTTATTATAGTTAACATGATAAAGGTACAATTACAGAATTTGAATTTAGGCTTTCAGTATTTGTCTATTTAGTTGATCCCAAACTCTTTACGATGTCATATAGTGTCATACAGTTCTTTTCATATAGTGTCCTTATAAAGGTTATCTTATACTTAGTAAAAGGTCCTCTGGTATCATAACTACTGTACCCTGCCTCAACTTATGGCTCAAATATATTGCAAAATGGCATCCGGTTTGGGCGGTCGATAGGCTTGCAGATTTTGTTGATAGGCTTTTATTATTTGTTACAAGGACACAAAATACGGTTAGCGCTAGATTAGTTAATTTGTTATGCCCATCCATACCCATCCTGTGAGCAATGATGATGAACTAATTGATTGATAAAGATTAAGCCACCCAGGAGATGGCACGGGGATGAATAGTCCGTAAATGAACTAATTGCATGTTGTTGTTATAGATTCAGCTACTCGGAACAAGTTCCAAGTAGCACGGGCTATGGCGAGCCCGTAGCTTACCTGGCACAGTAGCGGGGCAAGTAGCACGGGCTATGGTGAACCCGTAGTGGATTTACCTGACACAGGAGCGGTATGTGTCCTCCGGGACTATTGCACTTGTTGTTGTTATAGATTCAGCTACTCGGAACAGGTTCCAAGTAGCACGGGCTATGGTGAGCCCGTAACTTACCTGGCACAGGAGCGGGGCAAGTAGCACGGGCTATGGTGAGCCCATAGTGGACTTACCTGGCACAGGAGCGGTGCCTGTGGACTAATTGCAGTGTTCCTGAATATATAGAGTCACTCAAGGGCTCAGGTACTAAAACTTACCCAGTAGGCAAAGCAAATTTGGGATCAAGATACAAGTGAAGTAGACAAATTACAATACTGCAGGTAATTCATTGTTTTTCATGACCTTACAATAATTCTGAGGTAAGAAGGTACCTCAGTCAACATGTAAAGCATCTGAAGCACCTAACTCTCAAGACATTGGCCTCGTACAACTATCATAACATCCATTATAAAACGTATTTGATGTACAGAATAAGAGCTTCAGAATCTCTTTGGTATGGACAATGTCTCATATGCATTATGCAACATAACATCACAGACAATGTAGTTGACTTAAGCTGCATATATAATAAGTATATTAAACTATAGACTTAACCTCATGTTAAAGCTACACAATTTCAAGAAGTTAGAACTACAAACTACACAAATGTAGTCAGCAGGTGGCATCCACCAGTATGACAGTAATTATCAGAATTTGCCAGATATAGGCACTTAAGACAGGTAACTTAGAGTAATGATTCACCCAACCCTAGACACTAATTGCTAGATGTTTAAAAATAGAAATAAGACACACTCAACTATTATATTAGTCATAATTTCAGATAAAATGGTATGTGGTGTCTGGATTTTACATATCTATTTTATTCACTGAAGTATATTAAAAAGTATCATGTACATGGTCAAGTTTCCTAATACTGTACTAGTACTGTAAACTAGTATATCAGGTGTATAGCATTATGTGAAAACATGACCAATGAAAAGAAACACTAAATACTTAAGAACTTGAATTCCTGTGAATTTCAATAAGTCTTTAAAAGCACTGACAAAATGCAGTGACAGTATATATATACAGTAATAGGACTGACAGCCAAGGTGAAAAAAGCCTTTGCAATTATCTGACTAATGTTTTATATTTCACTGGGAATATAGTTATCAAGTAATTATCAACAAATATTTTTAGATAAATCGGTAACACACATGATTTAGGGCGAGAACAGTCAAAGAGGATGGTGGTTTTGAGTTTATTTCATATAGTTTGGCTACAATAGGATATTAGAAATCATACAATGGTGTCGTGACAGGTCGAGACGAGGATGCTTGTCACGTGCGGCTGAGGGAGTCTGATAAAGAACACAAGTGCTTGCGGTGGCTGGAGACCGAGAGCTTGTACGAGGCCTGGGTTGGAAAGCTCGAAGGGTAAAAGTGGAAAGGTTGACAACTGGGATTCGTTGTCTGCTCTATGGAGGTCTGGTGAGAGTTGCAACTTGACTAACGGTGTTATGTTTTATAAAGCACTTGTGAAAGCATGAAAAAAAGGCCCCCCCTGCCCCCAATCAATCCTGAAGAGTTATTCCAGCAAAATTTTTAACTCTTGTAGTCTTTATGGCTTAGTGGGTAGGCAATTACATGGGTATATTCCAAATGCGTGAAATGCATCAATTTTCTGATCTTTAAGCTGTTCCCCAATGTGTAAGCTACACTAGACTCCATGGAAGGTGTTCAAGTTTGTTCAGCATTTTAAAAGTATCCAAGATGGACCACAGAATCATGGAGTACGTATGAGCCTAGTTATCGAAAGCCCACTGAACCAAATATTTGAGTAATCCAGCCAGAATTGCATCCGGATAATTTTCTGGCAAAACTGCCATATCCAGACAAATTTGGGTACCAAGAGATTAGGTTACACAAATTTTCAAGATTTACAGTATCAAACAAGACCACAAACAACAACAAAGCTAAAGTTTGTTATATTTTATTTATAGTGGAAATTTTAATTATGCTGGCTGGGGGACAAAAAATTGCAAATATAGTCATTTCTAGACTTCCCAGTAAGTGTTGCTTATCCAGTGAGAGGGTCCTTCCCATATAGTCTGGATAAGTGAATTTATATTAATTACCACCGACAAGGTAGCAATTGAGGGCTAGAGAGAGCCAGCACAAAGATTTCCTTTCATCCCCAAAACCATCCTTTGTGGTCCCTCCAGTGGTAGGTCTGATGACTCATATGGGATCCTGAATTTGGTGGATGCCTTTTCCCCACTAGTTGTCCAAAGAGATGGGGCCAAAGCAATCCAACCATAACATATGAAAGTCTTATTACACAGCCCATCCTCCTGTTTTGGTAACATTCACAGTAATAAGGACCATAGTACATAGCATACTGAAGTACAAGTCAATTAGAATGAAATCCATTCTATTGAATTTGGACAAACTGTAAAAGAATTTATATTTTGTTAAGGTAAGGCAATTATCAAAAGAAGGCACCAAACCGGGAAGGCTATGTAGCACCATCAAAGTGCGAAATAATCAGAGGGTGCTAAATATCACCAAGAAAGCCAATACGAGAACAAAAACGCACAAGGCGAACGATTATATTTTGTTAAGCCTAACCTTACCTTCCTAGGTCTAATACACTTTATCTGATGCCTAATATAGTACAGTATTCTTATGCACTATACTAGGCCTAGGAATATTTAAGTTTTAGCTTAAATTTTTTTTGGACTAAAGCGAACAGTACATAATTCTACCATCTAATTGCTTAGTATATCAATCTTTGTACTATGGTGCAGTTACAAAAACTCTGCACAAAAAAAGAAAAAAATTTAACAGGAGAATGGGTTATATTATGAGAAGACAGCACCCATATAGGGGTGGCTATTGCAATACTTTTTATTGTGCTCTAAATATTAGAACTTTTGACACTATTCCATTATCTTTAACATTGTAATTTTTTCTGTTAAGAGATCCAACTCTGGGAATTTGTCACCTTTGAATAAAAAGTCATCTAACTGGAAATAAATTTTAATAATCACCAATTAAATAAATACAAGAAAATACTAAAGTGTGGAACATTTACCTAAAATCAGCAGATTTACCTACAACTTCAGAAAATGATTACCCTACTTTATATAAAAATATAACCAATTGTTTTAAGTCATAAATCTTGGTATGATAATATGTACATGCACACATTTGAAAACATTAAATTGGAAACCACAATAGAACCACCTTGGTCTTTACTTTTAATGTTTCTGATTAATAAAAACATTTCTTGAACAAGGAAATTTATTAAACTTTTATATAATATCATTTCACCGGCTCATTAGCTCTATTTACCAAATACCAGATAATATATTAAAACTCATAGAAAGTTACTCAAAACATTTTCTGAGCTAACCTTCGACAAAGAACATGATTAATTAATTTGTTCTAGATATAAAAAATAAACTTTAGGAAATTTTATTTCAAGCATTGGATGTAACTGCAAGTTTCTTAAGATGTTCCATGAAAACTTGCAAGCTGACATCATCTGTAAGAACTGGAGCTCCACCATCCTGCAAGATGTAGAAAACATTAGTAAACACTTGGTGCTAACATCTAGGAGGCTTAAATCATCATTGACAAAATTGATGTAGACAAATTAGTGCACAGATTTTAATTCGGTCGTAAAATTATAATGCCACGTCACTCAATATACAGCACGGTAAATTCATCTTCAGACATTTTGTTCAAAAAATAAATTGGGTAATGGCCAATCATTCCCCACTGGATACTACTTTCATGTCAAAAAGATTCAACATCTCATGTTCATTATTCCACACAAAAAAAATTAATATTTCACCATGTCAATAAAAACTACCAAAACAAAAATATTTAAACTTGTGATGCTAGAAATGATTCAAGATTTCTATTTCAATAAAAGAGGCTCTTGTCTCAGAGCTGTGCTCTAATTCACATTGCCATTCTTCTACGGTTTCTTAGTTGCTAAGTTGTCTTAAGTGTGAATAACTATAAAAAGCTTATTACGCTAATAATAAACATTTAGGCCACAGCAGAACATTTATATACCATGTAAGATGAAGATTTGCAATTAAGTGGGAGTAAGACTGCTTCAGATGTTAAGGTCTATAATAGTACATGTAGAAAAGGCACGATCACCTTTTCTGTATAAAATGTATACGATACTGTAGGAGGCACGGTCAAAGACCGGGCAGCAGAGACCTTGACCCTCAGAATCAACAAATAGAATCAAAGAGTAACAATTTCTGAGGAACATCAGGAAAGCAATAGTATTTGTTCTGATTTTCACAATGAGAAAAATCTACAAGGTAAATAATTATCAAAGTGTCACCAAGCCTGTATCTATGAAGTGCCGAATAACTAGGTTTCGGAACCGATGGTTTCTCGGTCTTTTAGTGTGTTACAACCGACACCTAAATGTCCTTTACGTATTCACTGTGGCACTACTGCTTCAGCCCTATAGCCTGTACCTTAGATGGTTCTGTACTGTATATTTACAGTAGAAACTTTAGGATTTGTTTCTTTTCTACAGCAAGAAAATTACATGCTCTTTCCAGTAGGACCATTAAAAAAATTAGTACCGGTAATTCACAATATAAAATATAGTCTTAATAAAGCAACATTATGCCTCAAGTATTCTGAAGTCATATTACTTATACTGTGCAATAATAACCACTAACACTTATTTTTTAGCATTTTGAATTTTACTTTGAAAGTTTTTGGTTTTCTAAAAGAAATTGAGACAAAATTGATAAATTCATTTTATATACCACAAGAAATCATCAAAATTGTTTTACAATACAATAGTGTCTAAAACATTATATCAAACGTTTAATGTAATGCAACACCCTATTCTAAATGGCCTCAGTAGCTCCCCCAGTGCACCGACTTTGGTACCACAGACAGGCAGAGGCCTCTAGACATGCATAGGCCTACCAAACACCAAGACCAGAAATTGTGTTTGTAGAGGCATGGGAATCAGATCCTCAAGACCAAGTAAAACCACCAAGAAAATAAAGCAGCAAAACTATATAACTTGTTGAAAGAAAGCAAAGTTGGAAATAAAGGAAGCGTTAATTTGCCCAATGTCAACCATAGCTGCCACTGCAGGAGGCAAGCCGCCTCTTATCAGGAGTCATTTGAAGCTGGACAATGCAAACTTGTACTAACTCTGACCCTTTTTTCTATATCACCTGCTGGGACAGGGTGTAGTTTGTCACCCTATATCTACTCAGGCTTCCTGCCTGCCTCTGGTCATAGAAAAATGTCACAGTACATAATATTGTCAGTTTTATAATTGAAAACAAGTAAACCTTTCCTCTCCCCTCCCATGAAATGAAAAATCTTTAAAACGAAATATCCAAACAAGAGACCAAGTTCAGTAACCATATTAAATCTAGAAAATGGATCAAAACTACAAAACCAGCATTTGCTGATGGAAGGTAATTTCAAACTGAACACAAACTAGTAGTTATCCATAATAAAACACTAGTCTACTAGTGCTAAAACTAAGTTTTAATAAACTTACAAACCATTATTATTACTGATAACCACCCACCACCATTAGCGAAGAAGAGTTAGATATACACAAAGTGCTGACTGAATATCAAGGTAGTGTTCAAACCTTCACCAAAATGTGACCAAACTAATAAATAAATAAATACCGTAGAATTGGGGTCTGGGATGGTTGACTGAAATGCCAAAAATTGGGATTTTAAAATTAATATTTCATAAAAGGGAAGTACTGTACTGCACTTAGAAACCCAACCAAATAATAAAGTTAAAATAATATATTAGAAACTCCACAAAACATTAATTACAAATGGTTATGTATATTCTAGCAAGTGATTACTGCCAAATATCAAACATACTAATACTTATTAAAATAATTTTTTTTAATTTCATACACTAAAACTAGGACATTTATTAAATCCAAAAACAAGGCCTTTAGCTTCAGTGCCAGAAATTACTTACCCCGCCATAAATTGCATTGTTGTGAGTTTGTGATGGATTCACTTTCGACAGCAGAAATCGTGCCTAAATGAAGAAATGCTTTACATTAGTAACAAATCTTTTTTAAAAGAAATATGAAAATGAAATTCTGTTTATGTAATAATATTGATACACAGAACTAACAAAAAATCTGTCTAGTTGCTCGAGCACTTGAAAACGGCAAACCACATGCAATTAGTATAAATATAATATATGACTAATATATAGACAAAGTACAGAATGCATGACAAATTACTAGCCAAGTTTTGGGGATATTATATATATATATTAAATTCAGCAAATGGAATAAACAGATCTAAGATTAATACAAAATGTTACTCAATTTCATTTACTTTCCCCTTACATTAATCATTAAAATTACTTCTAACTTTTATTTCTTTTCCATGTGGCAGGAAGGTACACAAGTTAAGGCAACATGGGAAACAAAAGATTACAAAAATGAAAGGAGTTAATCCTCTAGCCACTCCTACAGAGCCTTCCCAACTTGTCAACAGGGCTTCATACAACCACCATCACCATTAGCAACCATCACACCAGTATTTGCACTGTTCCAGACTCTGGAGTACTCTAATGAATTCTGGAGAGGGTTCGGGAGTAGTTCTACTCCCCGAGCCCGGGCTGGGACCAGGCTCAACCAAAACTGCCACACACATTCATTACAAGCAGCTTCCACTCCAGATAACCGCTACTTCTTGTGATCTCGCACAACACATGTTTCACTCCTTTACCATACCTGTCCATATTAATTCTCTCACTCCTGCCCTCAAAATCTCACTTTTATTACACAGCTCATCTTTTCTGTTCTGCATAACCATATTGTAGTATGCTCCCTATTCTTGTGACTGGCTTGAACACTCCCAACACCTGTAACATTATCCAACCTCATCCACTCCATCACATGTATTGCCAAAGTGCAGACTTCTAGCTACATTACTGTCTCCTTAACTGGGGCCTTCATTTTACCACTTTCCCCTTGTATACTTGTGATGTGTGGGATTAGAAGTACATCTTTTCAATCACAACATTTCCTGTCCATGCCATACTGTAAAATTACCTTAGTTCCACTGTAAACTATGACATTTATGTGCAAACTTTCATGTGGACAAGCACATGTGGCATATATAAACAAGTGGATGCACATACTGTACATGCACGTAATTGATATCAGAAAATAACATTAACACATTAGACTAATACAAACATTTGACAAAAAAAAATGTTAAATCTACAGCACATATTACACAATTAACTGCTTGATGCTAATTCCAAACCAACTTAAATATTTTATAACTTACCTGTGAGCCACCTTGTTCTGTCTCTACATATCTGGGAATAGGGAATCTGGTAGCTAGAATATCTTGAGCATCATCAATTGGGGACTGTAGTAGATCCTTGAAAGTTGCATATTCTTCTTGGTCTTGATAACCTTCCCGCTTCCATGCTGCCATTGTCTGGTAATACGTGCAGAACAATTTAAAGCTCAGTTTGCATTTATGCTCAAGAACAATTGAAATGCTGATAATATATATACATGTATGCATAAAAATAATGTGCAGTATACACACAATTAAAAACCACAAAGTACATTTTCTTTCATAAAAATTTAAAGCAGCAGCATTTCTAGTTACTCACCTCTCCCAAAAATATGAGAACGTGGAAAAAGGTGTCCAGTAACAAGATGCGGTCGGGCTGTATGGACGACGTATCCAACATGACTGCTTCAATCCCGTTGAATGAATAACTATACAAAACTGGCTGGATCATAGTGAGGCACTCGGTCACACTTTCACGATTTAACATACATCTGTAAACAGATTAATTTCAAAATTTAACCCCCATTGCTCCACCATGTAAAAATACTGTCAATTTAAATCATAAATTCTTATCACTGATTTCCTAATGTGTAGGATATTTTGACCTTTGCTAATATGTACAGTATTCTCTCAGTTTTGTAAATTTTATATTTTATTAATTTATAAATGAACTCCAAAGCCAAAAGGGTAAAGACACAGTAAAAATCACAAGGTAAAAACAAAAGGACTGGACAGTTATTGAATGGAAAGATGCATCCATGCATATTACATGATAAATCCTAACCAATGTCTTTCTGAGGTTCACATATGAAAGAGTAAAGGACAACAGTATACAAATAAAACTCATTATTCCGCAAAGGTTGGAACCCAAGGATCCGAGATGTAATTTTATGCATTAAATCTAGGACCTCTGTGTATCCAACTTGTGGACTACGCTGACTTTTTAAATTATTTAGAACTAGCAATAAATAATACTGAATGCATCCATTGTTTTGATTTTAAGCAGAAAACACCATGTGAGCTTCTACTTCGATTTTTTTCAGCAAATAATGCCAGATTAAGCCTGTGATACTGTAATTTAACTGTAATTTTCTTTAGTACACGTGCAGATTACATACCTTCATTGGCTGCTCACCACCTTCCCCAACTGCTTCTAAACACCTGACTAACAATTATTAGTATTTTTACCCATAAATGACAATGAATAATGAAAATATTAGTCTGGCAATTAATTACATAGTGCATATTACTGTACAAAAAGTAAACAGAAGTTACATATACACTAGGGAGCCGGTCGGCCGAGCGGACAGCATGCTGGACTTGTGATCCTGTGGTCCTGGGTTCGATCCCAGGCGCCGGCGAGAAACAATGGGCAGAGTTTCTTTCACCCTATGCCCCTATTACCTAGCAGTAAAATAGGTACCTGGGTGTTAGCCAGCTGTCACGGGCTGCTTCCTGGGGGTGGAGGCCTGGTCGAGGACCGGGCCGCGGGGACACTAAAGCCCCGAAATCACGTCAAGATAACATCTCAAGATCTCAAGATAGGAACAAATCTTCTTTTATGATCCACATTTTAGTTTAAAGCAATTAAATGTATTCTACTCTACACTCGTCAATATCCACCAGCGTGTACTAAAGAAAATTACATGGTGCAATTATAGTATCAAAGGCTGAGTCTGGCATTATCTGCTGAAAAAATAAACACACACAAATATACACACTGTGTGTACACAAAGTACACACTGCAAATAATTACCTGTAAAATGAAGTTTCATCTGGAGAGTTATTAAAGACCTGTAAGAACTGTGACCGTCTAAGATGGAACATAAATTGAGGATATAGACTGAAGTTCTCCTGGAATCTGTAGCTATTGGGATCATTAGGAGTAAACTCGCCAAACTTCTGACACTGAAAATCACAAGAGCATCATTAATGTTTGAAAATATAATTATGAATGTGAATTTAACTCTTCATAATCATGAAACATTTATTTTTATACTTCAAAAATTCTTGAAATATTATCTGGCTAGAACAATTAAATGAAAAGATTTATAGTACTGAACATCAAGTCATTGAAAAAACCTGAAACACTTTATCACAGTAGTTCATTAATATATAAACTTTCTGGTGCACAAAGACTTACTGAAATTTAAAGATACACAAAATTGTGTACATAAAATTACATTACAGTGCAATGAGAAAAACCTTCCTTTCCAACTTCATTGGATAACTTACCAAGCGAATCAACATTCTATCCACCCAGCGAAGTACATCAGTTCCATCTTGATCAGTTTCCGAGCGATGAACAGCTAAACGAGCCATTAGTACTGCAGCTGCTTCTTGGTCAAAGCCAAGGGCTATGAAGTGCTGGCCACTTTGAGGGTCTGCCCAACTAGAGAAATGCTGTTCTATAATATCAAATAACAAAGGACTTCCAATGGACAACCCTCATTAGATCTCATTATTCACACCTAAAAACTTCACTTTTCGAATATGCAATGCACTTCAACCCCTCGATTCTTTGCATTATATTTCAACTATCCATCTACTATATTCACATAATACTGGAGCAATATGCAGAGGATGAACACCTTAGTGATGTAAGTTATATTCTCTAAGTTAGGGAGAATATTAGTGCTTAACTTGAAATGACAAATAGAAAAGCAGGAGTTTTGGGAGGATGCTGCATTTAGCTGGGTAAATATTTTGCTGCAGTGGTGATTCTGCTGCTGCTTTTTATTTAATTTGATCATTACATTAGTGGATTCCCTACCCTTTGCCTTTTAAATTCTTATTTCTTCCCCGTTCCTCTTCATTTTCCTCTTTTCTGCCAGTACAGTATACATGTGTATATTTCATTAGTGAACTGCCCTGAAAAGTTACTTTGTGTAGTCCAGCCCAAAACTTCTCATTACAGCATTATATATTTTACTTCACTAGCTGCCTTGTCTGCCAAAACTGAGAATTTGGGTCGTCATTCTAGTCTGCCTCTCGAGTCTTGCATCTCCCTCTCATACACATTGGAGAGTATATAAATTTATTAAATGCCTGTTCTTTGAACTTTACAAGCTGCTTGATACTCACAGTCTTTAATACTACTGATTTAACCCTTTGGCTGCTACACTTCTGTTTCTATAATATACTTTTATCCGAATATAGTAGTGCTAGAAAGCAAGTTAAATTTTCTGTTTTTATTTACATATACCCAGTATATTAAGAAAAATATGCTGACTTTTTAGTGAAACCATTACAAAAATTTAGGAAGAAATAAAATGTCTCCTTTTAAATGGTTCCCAATAAGCTGTTTCTTGAACATTCCTAATGTACTTTACCAGTTGACTAGCTAGACCTAGTAAAATTTTACAGAACCTGCTAGACCTAGCAGAATTTTACAGAACCTGCTAATACACACTGACTGGCAAATGGTAACAAGCTTTATGTGGTGGTGAAGGAAATGACAGTCATTACTTAGAGCAATGTTGAAATGAAGGAGAAAACAGTACTAATTGACACTGGTAGGTACATCCAAACAAATGGTGATCACTGAACAAATGACCTATTATACTTCCCTTATGGTACTGATATGTTGGGAAACCAAGGTGAACTGGTTCTGCCACCTCCAAATAGTTGCACAAAATATGCGAAAAAAAATAAAGTACTTACTTTCTAGCAACGGTGGTAACTCTGCATCTTGTTTGGCCAGATGGGTGTTGATATCTGGTGATGAACTGTACATGGCCTCTCCCACCAGGAATATCTGACCCTTGCTGATTGGCAATTTCAAAAAATATAGATACTGTAGTATTAGGGTTCAAGCCACAAAGCTTCCATTTGGTCGTATTACCAATTCCAATCTCCATTTCGGCAACATTTGGGCCTTTCTCATTGGCTGACACACACGCACCCAAGGCTCCAGCAACTGTGAAAGATGACGTTTATATCATGCCATACAACCATGCAGCTTATCCCATCTAAATATAACAGCGCATAAATCCTTAAATTCAACATGTACCTCCAATAAGAAGTTACAATACTGTAAAAAACGAACAAGTCCAACATGATCCAATGTTTATAAAAACAGAATATAACACTTTGTAGTTAAATGTTCCTGAAGTAGCATACATTTAATAGTGTTCTTCTGTTTAGTGTCCTCCATAACACGTCCGCTTTACTTTAGAGACTTTAAATATTCAACAACGTGTTTACAGAATACCAACAAAATATACTAACTCTTGAGTTCTCGGGAAGTTTTGACTTCTAGTGTAGCATTGAAAGCCATTTCCAAATTGCCCTTTTCATCACGGGCAAACACACGCTGGAATGTTGTCCTGAACAGTGATGAGTTGAATGAATCTCCAAGAACCATGTGGCCACTGGAAAGGAAAAATTGTTTACCGAGATCTATGTTTTAAACATTATATGATATTAACAATGTAAAAATACAAAAATAGTTTTATAAGCCTCAACATATTTTTGAATACAACTCTTATATAATCATGTAATATAATAATTATTTTAGTTTCAAGCCAAAACAAGAGGAATTTGCATACCATGCAGATTAGCCATAGAGGGTATGGAAATATTTCCAAATTTTATGCATTTAAATCTGTAAAACACTTTTTTTTAAGAGAATCTATGTGACTTACCCTGTGTAGTTAGTACAGTACTTCATTTCGTGCAATCCCACTTGGTCCAGGGCACAGGCATACAAATCCACGACGTGACCATTATCAGATACTCTCTTGGCAAGTGTTTCATAGAACTTAATGGCTTTCTTCATATATTGACAGCTATCCTGTAAATCAGAGATATTATTGAATAGTTGTTAATGTTCGTCATTTGAGAAATCTATAACAAAAGCAATTTTACATTCATTTACACCCATACTACATCCAAACCACTTTATGCTAGTAATTGCTCAACAAAAATTAACCAGTACTATAGGACTAATTCCAGTTGCAGACAACATACTGAATACTTGGTCAAAATTATTAATTAATTAAATTATTGAATTATTTGTATAACTATTGCATAAATCCTCAAGACCCTAAACTGCAATATTAGCCAAAACCTTCAAGTTCAGCTAGTTTTGTAACAACCCATCGCAATCACAAGAAACAATTGTGTGCAAAGATTGTGCAAAGATTGTGTTAAAAATCTGGCTGAAAAAATAACTCAATCCACGCATGAAAATGACCTTTCAGTCAGTTTAGGACCCTTATTAACACTTTACAAGGGACCAGGACAGACTAAAATGTCATTTATTAAATAATTAGGTGTTGGAACATGCAAATGGGCCTAATAGACGAGTAACTTGTCAAACAATGCTAATATTAAATTTATTTAAAAAGTTATATCAAAAAGCACTATTAGCTTCCTATAAATGTTTTATAATTGTTTCCTCACTATATTGGTAGTTTTATAACAACAGTGTAAAAGCCAGGTGGGTAAACACGAAGCTCGTGTTCTACTGCACTCCAGTGTATTTAGAAATTATGTAAATTTTGAATATCAACACTTTGTGCAGCTAGAGAAATCAATATACAACAAATTATTTAACACCAGTAAATGTTACAGGTGGAAAGATGACTACTAGCACATAATTCAACCTCTCCTCAATAAACAAGGCATGGCACAAGATGCAAATACTGCAATTCTCATTATTAAATTTTATCTTGTAAAAGATAGAAGAATGAACAAAACTGAAATACCTTTTCAATATCATGATGAGATCTAATAGGCTTACGCAGGTCGTCGTCCACAACCATTCCAGGGCCATAGGAACAGGCACCACCAAGGAATGTTAAAATTCGGGCACCGGTATTTGGGTAACATGCCTGAGGAATAAAATTTTAAAACACTAGTAAAGTAATACATTAATATCGTTACCGTATAACTAGTAGGGTAAGACTTGACACGAGGAAAATTCCGAGCATGCAAACAGGAGTCAGAGGAATTTACTCCACTACAGACATAAATAAAATGGTCCTCACACCTACTTTGTTGAAAGTCACACACAGTACAAGATAATCATGATAATGTGGCATTAAGTTACTCTATCACCATTTCTAGTTTTGGAAATTCTAATGTTCCTGCCAAATAAGGAGCCAATCAGAGATATTGTTGAGAAATCAAATTTTGATGCATTGTATAAATTCAAGAAGTGCACACAGTACTCTAATATCTACAATTTTAAACCTTACCTCCAGTAATCCAATAGCAATTGACAATGCCGCTCCCGAGGCTCGCAGAGGACGTTTGCCTGTCATGACTGGCCAGGGATCACGACGTAGATCAGCCAGAATATCTTGTAACATTATCTCACATTCTTGAACTGGTTGTAGGAACCTGTTATTCATTTGACCTGGCTGTGGTGCAGGTGCAGCTTGGCCTGGCATCTACAACATCCACAGAATTACAATAAATTGACATCAATACTTTATTAAACATGTAACAATTAGACACCCAACCTACACCTCTAAAAATTGATAAAGTGATGACATTTCAGTCTATCCTGAACATTATCACATCGTGTAGTGTGTTTTACACAGTCAATATACAAGGTGAAAAGTCAAGATGGTAAGAAGTATACCATAAGAGTTAACAAAAAGAAAACTGATGGCCTATGGGTGAAGAGAGAGATGAATAACATTCAGTCATGTTATTGTGACTTACTGTCTGCATACAACACAAATCACCAGATGGAAAACTGAACAAAGAAGCACAGGAAAAGTGAATTGGTTACATTCAAAACTGAATAACTTAGCATTCCTAGGTACTACAGCTACAGTACCCAACAGGAGTACTGTAGCTGTAGTACCTAGCTGTAGTACCAGGCTACGGGGGGCCTCGTAGCCTGGTGGATAGCGCGCAGGACTCTTAATTCTGTGGCGCGGGTTCGATTCCCGCACGAGGCAGAAACAAATGGGCAAAGTTTCTTTCACCCTGAATGCCCCTGTTACCTAGCAGTAAATAGGTACCTGGGAGTTAGTCAGCTGTCACGGGCTGCTTCCTGGGGGTGGAGGCCTGGTCGAGGACCGGGCCGCGGGGACACTAAAAAGCCCCGAAATCATCTCAAGATAACCTCATGATAACATCTTTTGAAACCGAGCAAAATGCAGTACAACGTTTATGTGTGGCTCGAATAAAGAATAACCTTAACAAAAAATTCCTGCAAATTACCTGGAGCATACCTTGAGAGGGTTTCAGGAGTTGTTCTACTCCCGAGCCTGGCCTGGGGCCATTCAAAATTATACTGTATTTAAAAACAATCAGTAAAGTAAGCCCTCTAAAACACATCATTCCTGATTTAGTCTAGGTTCACGTGATATCAGTACAGGTATTTATGAAAAATTACTCAAATTTTAGCCATTTATCACCAAATTTACTGAATTTTTAATTTTAAACTTGGATAATTGTTTTAATTATGCTTAATGGGTTTCCCACAGTACCAACTACTTCTCTAAGTTGTGCTCTCGATGAAAAACCACTCCAAACAATACTAAAAGTAGTTATCCCACAAATTTTTCAAACACTATGGAAGAAGTTTACAGAGTATATTTTAAATTTCAACCCATCATATGATAGATATCTACCAGAAGACCCTGACTGAGGAGAGATTTTTTCCCCCTCATCCTGCATACTATCCAGACAGACAAGCAGTAAACCTTCCTTAGAAATATACTACTAAACTTGGAAGTGTTTACACTTTTCCATCATGCCCACCCACATGTTACTGTTAAACAATTCTGTTGACTTGAAGGATTTCTGCCAATTTTTGTATTTGAGACCATAATTGAATAAGACTGATGTCTAACATCATTATTAGTCAAAATGATGTGTACAGAAAGAGGTAAACAATAACATCAATAACTGCTGGTCAATTCAACTTTAGATAAATATCCCAATTTCAATCTTAATACAGCATATCAAATTATACCTTTCAATAAATTAAAATTATATAAAAAAATTATATGGGTAATAATTAGATGACAAGTAATAACTTTGTAAATTAATACATAATAATGAAACCTATTATATTGTAGCTATTTTTATTATGTAGTTAATGACAATGCTACTCACACCTGATATCTTTAAAAGCAAGTTTTTTTTTCCCAGTTTTATGCACTAACATTTTTACCTAAACTTACCTGAGTCTGTGTTGCAGTCTTAAGTCCAACACCCAAATACTCTTGAACTGTTTTTGCAGTCTGATCTTTTCCTCCAGGGAAAACATACTGCTTCCTCATCACTTCATTTGCCAGAACATGAACCTGTAACACCAAGAGACTGGTAATGGCAACTCTTACAGTTTTCCAACTCTCACACAATTAAAATATGGTACAACTAATTTGGAACTTCCACCTTATTTTGTTAATTCATTTACAATTGGACCCGATAACAAATTTCACTAGAGCAAAAATTTAATTTTCTTCACAAAATTTAGGAGCTGGAACCAAGCACATCCTATGGAAAGATGGTGATCATTTGATTTGTTCCAATAGTATAATGAGCATAATTCTGCTCTCAAAAGACGAGAACTATTCCCAACAACACGATTTAGTTTAATCAGATACAAGATAAATGATCCACCATATGTATGTATATATACAAGTACAGAATTCTACATTAAAGCTGCCTTATGTGGGCCAATAGGCCTTCTGCAGTTTCCTCTGTTATGTCAAGTTCTCAAGTGCAATGATCACATCAACCTACATGGACATGGCGGCCGAAGGTGATAAGTCCAACAAGGGCGCTGGCTGGCATCAGGGAGAGAGACATGGTGATGGACTCCTTCAGTGCATTAAGTTCTTCCTCATCAACACACGTGTCCACAACAAATAAGAAGATTGGGGGCATATTCTGCTGCCTCTGAGGAATGTTAAAAATTTATTGAGAATTAAATTATTGAAGAGAAATAATTCCTACTCAAATGCTGCTGCACTTATTTCATGAATAGTACCGGTAATATTCAGTACTGTTCATGAAAAACTATTACAGTAATGGTGATATTCAGAATGTGATAACCTTTAACTCTTGAGGCAATTGCCATTGTAATTATTATTTACTGTATATATATTACCACCACCTTATTTCTTACATGATCAAAACCTTTATATTTCAGTGCACCGTGGATAAAATTACCTTAAATCAATTAATGTTTACTCAATGGAGTTCAAGATATATGGGTATGGTAATCTGTTTAGTAAATTCCAATAACTTACTATTAACACTTTCGCGCTCCGTGGAAACTCGCGGTTGACAGGGGGTAGGTAGCCCCTCCGTGCGGGTAAGCGCGCGGTGACACCCAAATGTGTATACTCGTTCCAGTTTTCTCACCTTAATTCTCGCGCTACGTCGCTCGTTTTGGTATCATTGTGTTCGCAATTAAATTCCCTACAGATGTGTATGAATAAAATGTACAAAAGGCTGGAGTGCCTCCCCGCAGAAAAGCCTAAAGTTACCCGTGAACGAGCACCATTTTGTACATTGCAACCTAATGGTCAACTCGTTCAATTTGATAACATCAAATTTCCTGCTACGTCGCTCGTTTTGGTATCAAATTGTTCGCAATAAAAAGGCGAGTATTTTAAAACTAGTCCCAGAATAATAGAGCAATAACTGGATTTTTAACAAATATTTTAATTCTGGACGCTCATCATCACAAATTTATTTATATCTTTCCAGTGTTCTGACATAAATATTTGTGTTACATCTTTCATTTTGGTATCAAATTGTTCGCAATAAAACGGCGCGCATTTTAAAACTAGTCCCAAGATAATAGGACAATAAATATAATTTTAACAATTATTTTAATATTCGGACCATAGGCCTATTTATAATATTTCAAGTGTTTGGACATCAAGTTTCATGTTATATCTTTGATTTTGGTATCAAATTGTGTGCAATCTAAAGGCGCTTATTTTAAAACCACTACCAGATTGATCTGATAAAATTTAAATTTTTTAAAAATATTTTAATGAGTGACTCAGTATTGCGTCGTTGGAACACATTCAGTAGAAAAATGAGTGACGAGATAATCAGTCTGTGGAACCTCAAAGTGTTAATATAAACAGTAGGACTAGCACCAATTAGCCCTGGCTACTTGTGGAAGTAAATAGAGTAGTCTGGCTCTCAGATGGCAGTAAAACCTTGTTGTTGCCAATTTTCCCCATCATCTAAATATTTAATTTCAGCAACTCTCTCCCATTATTTTTTTTTCTACAATTACTTAATATTACTCAATTGCCACTTTGTATTCCTTACTTTAAACTTTAATATCTATATATTCTTTTCCAACATTCTTGCTCTACATACAGTATACATTTGTCAAAATTTCATATGTCCACTTCCATAGTACCTGTTAACTACACATACTAAATGATGTGGCCTCATACACAGTGCTTTACACACAAACATTTTGTTACTAGTACTGTATTTGTAGCATATTTTCAGGAGTGAAATTGCACAAAGTAACTAACCATGATAGTATACTCAATGGTAGAATAAGAAGGGAATAGTTCTGCAGGCTGGCTTTGTTCACTAATGGAAGCATAGCTGCTGGGGAAGGGGTTACGCTGGAAGCAGAAGCAGCATACCCACATCTTCGACCTGAAATCCACCTGAAAGAGAAGGTATGCCAATCAAATGAATCAAGTACAGTAGTCATCACTTACACTTATAAACAATGTATGATACAAACACAAAATGCACCACCAGGAAGATTAAATTAGATTAACAAAAAAGAAAGCTGTAAAGCTGAAAGAATTTTCAGCTTTACAGCTTTTGAATGTTTGATTCAAACATGATTCAAACAAATTATTGAAAACGTTCAACATTTTGAATTGAATGTTTTTTTTTTCCAAAACAAAATGAATTAATACCCAACAACCCACACGATGTTAATATTATTGTGCTAGAATTAAATACAAATATTTTCTAACCTGACAAAGAGGGTTCAAGATAGCTCCACACTGCATCTGCGTACACTTGAGTGGTTCATAGCAGATTGGAGGCAAATCATCACGCTTTTTCAATGGAGTGTATGTGCAAGCCACAGGCACTACCATACGAGTTGCTTCAATTCGACTGGATGGCCAAACGTTCCACGAAAAACGAACACCCTGTAAAGAAAATTTTTTGAAAGTGCCATATTTTTTTTAATAAATTGCTATAAACAAATTAGCAAATTATAACAATGTAATTTATGATTTTAAGTACAGTACATAGTTAAAATTTCTGACAGGCTTATTTCAGGCTATAGTGAAATAGGTAACGTATCAACAAATGGACACACTTCATTAGTGCACATTATGCTCAAGTTTCATTAAATCTAATAAAGCACAGAATATACAAACTAAAATGCACTCCTACTTGAAGGCTATATGTATCATCTTTGCTGACAAGGGAGGTACAGGAATTTGAAGACCTACCCAAAAGCATCTATACAAGTTTCATTTACATAATGCTACATGGAGAAATTTAAATATAAAACCCTCCCAAGCAATCAATGCCAAATTTGTGTGTGAAATGCTGAAAAGACAATATGCCTGTGAATCTAGCCTTTGATACTGTTCCCCATCAATGACAATTACTGTATGCAGTACTAGATTGAGGGAAAAAAACAATACCTGGGAAGGTAGTTATTTAGATAATGAAGAACCAGACAACTAACAATCATTATGAGAGGAAATACTAGAATAGACAGTGGCAGCGAACTAGGTCCCAAGGAGGTTCGTTCTTGTGTCAATGTTTGCAGAAAGTGCAAAACTGACAAGATAGATAAGGACCGAGGAGACTGGGGACTGCTGCAACAAACTGAGATTGGAAACAAATGGAATTTAGAATCCATTCATATCTAAAATAAAGTGAGATTGAGGACTACAGACCAGAGACCAGAAGGGTATTACAATACTGCGGCATGGGGGTCTACCACTGCAAACCACCTTAAGCCCATCATCACACAGCAAAAATCTGCTATCAGAATAATAACTAACTCTGCTTTCAGACAACACTCAGCTCCCTTGTTTAAATCTCTAAACTTGCTAAATATTAACTCCCTCCACACATTCTCTTGTGTCAACTACATTTACAAAACCCTGTTCTTAAATGCAAACCATGCTCTGAAACTCTCCCTGGACAGATGTAATAGGACCCATTATCACCACACCAGAAATAAATATCTCTTTGATATCCCCAGGGTCAAACTTAATCTGTGTAAACACTCTATGCAAATTAAGGGACCTAGTCTATGGAACTCACTCCCTAGTGAATTGAAAAACTGTAAAACTTTTGCCTTATTTAAAAGCAAAACCAAAAAGTACCTAACTTCATCTATTTAGTTTCCTACACTGAGCTTTAAATTTGCTCTGTACCTAGTGGTACCCAATCTCCTAATTTTTATGTAATATCAAACAACCTTATCATTGTGTTCATTGCTGTCTTCTTTTATGTGCTAGCCATATGCTGTATTGTGACTACCAATTTTTGTCAACTACCATTCAAGCTGTCATTGCAATCAATCTTATATTGTTTCTGCTGTATTGTGCCTACCAATTTGTTGTCAACTACCATTTTAAGCTGTCATTGCAATCAATCATAGCTACCTATGTGCTTTAATATACTGTACCTATAATTTTCTCTCATCTTTTTTTTTTCATTCCATGTAATCTTTTATCATTTTTTTGTCTATAAATTTTGCAAGTATTTACCTCCTTAAAATTTTCTTAGATTAAGGACCTGCCCGAAACGCTGCGCGTGCTAGTGGCTTTACAAGACTGTAATTACCATAATTGTATCCTCACATTCCTTATGTACATTCTTGTATATGCATAAATAAATAAATAAATACTGTATAAGAGACATCCAGATGAAACTAAATGAGAGTTTAGGTGTGGATGTAACAAGATATAATTTATGTAACGTGCAACAGCAATTCATTCATAACACTACACTAAGTTAAAATAGTCCTATATTGCACAGTACAGACAGGTAAACACATACAGATGCACAATGAAATCTCGGTAACATGATGTACCTGAGAAAGTATCGACACAATGTGATGAGGCCAAACTCATTCCTGGACTACTCCGACATGCACACATTACCCTTTGAACTATGAAGAGCTTTTAAGTACCTCAAACACTGAATGGTGCCTTCCAAACTCTAAGCAAGTCTAGTAGAACTCTGGTTTTGATACTTTTAAATACATCATTGTTCAGTGGGTACTGTGTGGGTGCTTGAGAAGTCCAGGGACAAGAGTGCGATCACATCACATTGCCTCTATTTTCTCAAGACGTTCAAACAGGAATAGTCATTTTGAACAGAATGAATGAGGAAGTACAGTATTGACAATTTACCTCTTTGTTTTCCTGGGTTTCAATAAATTCTTGGAATGATGCTTGCTGCTGTTGCTGCTGCTGCTGCTGTTGTGGTTGCTGCCCTCCATATTGTTCCGGCTGATATTGTTGCTGCTGAGGCTGATATCCTTGCTGAGGTTGTGGTTGATAGCCATGTTGGGGCTCTGACTGGTAACCTTGTTGCTGATAAGCTGGTTGTGCCTGTTGCTGTGCCTGTTGCTGTGGTTGTTGCTGTGCCTGTTGCTGATAGGCTTGCTGTGGCTGTTGTTGATAAGCTTGCTGTGGTTGTTGCTGATATGCTTGCTGTGGCTGTTGCTGATATGCTTGCTGTGCCTGTGGCTGATATCCATGTTGTTGATAATTATCTTGGTTTGGCTGCTGATACTGCTGACCAGCAGCTGCCACAGCTTGTTGTTGATACCCATACATCCTGTTGAATTAATTGCACAAGTTATATATAAAACACAATTAAAAAAATTTCTGCATCCCAAATATTTCTCTGAACATGTTACACCTAGGATAAGCAGAGGAACTGGGGAAACAGCACATGCATTTAGTCACCTGCCGAAGTGTCACACTTGCACGGTGGGAGTGCCATATTTTGAAAATATAGTGTGTAGCAAAGACTTTCAGTTTGTATATTATTGTTAGACATTTCTAGAGCAGCTTTTTCTGAACTTTATGCATATACTGTAGCACTTGTATGAGGATAACTAAGTCGTCAAAGATGGCCAACCCTCCATCCTAATTCTCCTGATCTCCTAATTCATAAAAATGAATTAGGAGAAATGAACCTTGAAACAAGAAAACGGAGGATAGACAACAAAGGACAAACAAAGCATCAGTAACCAAGAGACTAATTTTTATCCCAAAAATTAAGGAGTCTGAAGTTGAATGATAGGTCTTGTTTATGACATGGCATGTAATTCACCCACATGATCTTCAGAAGCAAATGCAAACAAAAATAATTGCCTTTAAGCATCCTCCAAAGGAGACATGAAGGGCCATAGACACATGAAGGCCATAATATAAAGCTGAAGGAGCAAGAGCTGGCTGCAGAAGGCTTCGTTCTCGACACTTGGGGATCTTGCGTTTGGTTCTGCGGCACGACCAAAAGAAAAATCTTTTTCTTCTGCCTCTGTTCGCCTAGCAATAAATATGCAACCCCAAAGCTGTGGGGTTGCATCCTGGAGAGGGTTGGTAATTAGACTTTGGGGAGGGGGAAAGAAGACCTTGATGCACCAGCCAGCATAACAAAATGGGAAATACTGTCCAGTAGTCACATCTACCACAAAAGCTAGCTAGAAAAGCCTGCCAATGCTGAGCAGAAATTGATGATCGAATAGGACATAATCTGCTCTCCACGTACATCCAAGAGAATAAACAGCAACTAAAACAAAATGGAGGAAACAGACGCCAGTGAAAATCATACTGGCTTGGCATTTTATCCTGATAACCTTACCTTGCCTATCATACAAGTGTTTTAACCAGTTTATTAATACACAGTACAATTCTAGGCCTAAAAATATTATCCATGCCTAATGAGTATACCAAGCCCCATTGAATCCCACTGGCCTGGATAATTAATATGACTATACTGTACTAGTACAATAGATACAGTATATTTGACAAATGTTAAATGCCGAATTTTTCTTCATTGTTTTTAATGGTACTGTTTAATGGCAGCAAACAACACACAGTCTGACAATGTTTCTTTTCCTGGCATTCATTAGTGTTCCTGGTTCCAGTGTGCAACAAGCATTACATATGTTCTTGACAATGGGCACAATTGTTTGCAAAACCTCACCGCCATGTTTCAGGATATTTTACCTATGTGTACTGTTAACTTTTACAGGACGTAGTGCGCATCCCTGCTGTGGTAACGATGTTGCTAATTCTGCTTCCTATGTGTTTTAATTGAAGTATGTCTTGTGCACAATTCTCATACAAAATATACTTTATTTTATGTTGGTTATGTTTTGTGTAGCTCTGTCTTGTCAAGAGAACAAGTCTTCACTCAGGTTGTTAGTGTCACTGTTAATGATCTTCATTGCTCGCTCCCAGCATTCCCTAATGACCCGTGTATAAACCTCACCATACATGGAATTACTGTACAGTACAGTACGGTATAGGCATTTAATTATTTTTTAATTTAAAGCACTGAATTCTGCATAAACTTTACTTTATTTTTAATAAAATTTTAGTTAAAATTAAAGAATAAAATATTTTATTTAATAATTATTTTTAATAAAAATTAATACAATTTTAATTTTTAAAATTAAAATATATTTTTGTAATAAAAAATTATAATTTATTTTTAATAAAATTATAAAATTTAATATTTTCATTGTAGCCATGACAACCTGTGATTTACTTACATGGCTCCAGATGACATTCAACTGAATTCCTAGTAGTTTTGCTTTATCCACTTGCTGAAAAAAAATTGACCTATTTATCTAGTTTCTTGAAACATACGTTGTCATTAAATATTTTGTACAGTCACATGAAAACAAGATAAAGAACTTCAACATTTGTTATCTAATGAAGTCTAGAATAATGTCAAAGAGGTATGGAGCAATAAAGGTCTAATTTGGTAAAACAATGCTCGATCCAATTTTAAAATGCGAGAATTCAAATTTAGGCCCACCTATTTAAAGTGGGCCTAGGTTCCAAAAGTACTGAATGGTGCTACTGGCTGGTGAACTCGAGTGAGAGGTGTTTGTGGCAGAGGTCAGCCAGTCTCTTGAGAGCGTGATACATTAACCTCCCACTTGTGACATCCAGTATTTGGAATAACATCATGAATGCAGATGAATTCTTGGCCTCAAGCCTCGGGTTCATTTTAAGCGTTCCCAACGGAACCCTCTTAAGACATCCCAGGTTCTACGTCTGGCCTTAATGGACCTTTGGAGCACAGAGCTAATACCTCTTCTACAGCCTATTCACCTGGCATTAATTGGTGCTACTGCCACACCAAACCCATCAGCGAGAAATCGGGATCACCGTATTCCAGCGATACACTGCTGCGGACTGGGCAGACCAGGCTAACAACCCATCTCCACAGCCCGAGTCTTCTGGACTCTCTAGACTGCCAGCGGTGGTGACATCAAAAGGGAAATAGTGGAACATTTCCCGCTTTAATGTCCATGGTTTCACTAAAACCAGTTTTGCATTCAAAATTAACGTCTTACATTTTACTGCGACAAATATTAAATTTCTTGCAAGCCTCCACACAGCTGTGAAGGTCAAGCAGTTTGTCCCATAGGGTACCCTTGTGGTTCACAGAGATAATACATTTAAGGCTGGAATGAGAGGGAACATACAACCCTCTCCTCTAACTGCCTCTAATCCTCGAGAATGTAGTGATGCAGTGACCATCTTAATCAGGAAGAATGCTCACCCACCACAATTCACACAGCGGCAGTACGGGTCATTCACCACAAGCCACACCGAGCACGACCAGGCTGCGAGCAGCCGCGTCCAACAGCCTGGTTGATCAGTCCGGCAACCAGGAGGCCTAGTCGACGACCGGGCCACGGGGACGCTAAGCCTCGGAAGCACCTCAAGGTAACCTCAAGGTAGGTAAGGAGCATGTCCTAATGTTCCTTTCAAGAACAGCTATCTAAAGACATACATAAACGATGATAGAAAAACACCCCCCCCCCCCTCAAAAAATGAACAAATTCTGGACCTGTACCAAAATAACTCAAACTTCAGAGAAATGGTCTTGTATAGTTAAATTATTTATCACCATAATTCTTAAATCACACAATTCTCAAGCTTTGCCAAGGCGGCTCAGGAAACAACTGCATTTACACCATTGGTGACATAGTAAGCAGCATACCACATACAGCCTGAAAATGCATTTTTTTGGATACAACACATTATGTAGATTGAACATAAGAACAAATGTAACTGCAGAAGGCCTATTGGCCCATACGAGGCAGCTCCTATTCATAACCACCCAATCCCACTCATATACATGTCCAACCCACGCTTGAAACACAGCTATATATATATACAATATATACTGGAACAACCAAAGCGGGGTTCTAGTACTAAAGTGGCATCATTTATTATTTAATTTGGTAGGCTAGTGGCACCCTTTAGACCCAAATGGCCCTGAAGAAACTGGCCCTGGGGAAGACAGGTCCCATGGGCTTGGTCCCAGGGATCTAGTACAGCTGCTTACCTACCAGTGCCAACGGGGCCATGAGGGGCTCACAGTGCCCCGCCTAACAGCCTTGCTGAGCCTACTAGGTTAGAATTTACCCAAGATAGGCCTGATAGGCACACTGATGGCCCAGCTGGTCCCAACTAGAACACTCTAGCCTTGGCCACAGCCCACTTATCCAGTTAATAATTCTCCTAAGCTCATTGACGAAATGTAGGCAGACTCGCTAGTCACATACTTGTGTCTAGGTGTTAAGGGTGGATAAGGAAGAGTGCTGGTCCGTCCTGCAAGGAGCCGCGACCTTCACGGCACAAGTTCCACGTCGCTACTGATGATGGGTGCCACAGTGTTGCCACATCCTAATTGCTAAAAGTAGCGAGCTGACAGTCTAAAAGTAGCGAATTTTGTAATAACATGAGCCCAATATTTTGTTTAGCGACTGAAATTTTAGCCAAATATCCCCAGTTTGCTAACTGTAGGTAGTAACTGAGTGATTGTAGCCTATCCACCGCTGCCCACTGGATGGGGGGCGGTGTGCAGGACAAACATATAAATTTTGACACTAGCTCTCCACATATGTCAGTTGCTTAATTTAGAAACTGTACTTGAGGTCGATCTCGAACCTATTGTTGATGTGACGACTTATATTGAATTTTGTAACTAGCTTATCAAGATTGTAACTTGCTTAGCTAAATGAATTGTGGGGTTCAGTCCCTGAGCCCATTATGTGCCTCTGTAACCCTTTCCACTACCGCCCACAAGATGGGTATGGGGTGCATAAAAAAAGAACTAAACTAAAAAAAAAAACTGAGGAGGCTAGCAGATGCTTAGGTTTTCATTACTGAGGAGGCTAGCAGATGCTTAGGTTTTCATTACTGAGGAGGCTAGCAGATGCTTAGGTTTTCATTACTGAGGAGGCTAGCAGATGCTTAGGTTTTCATTACTGAGGAGGCTAGCAGATGCTTAGGTTTTCATTACTGAGGAGGCTAGCAGATGCTTAGGTTTTCATTACTGAGGAGGCTAGCAGATGCTTAGGTTTTCATTACTGAGATGCTTAGCAGATGATTCATTACTGAGGAGGCTAGCAGATGCTTAGGTTTTCATTACTGAGAAGGCTAGCAGATGCTTAGGTTTTCATTACTGAGGAGGCTAGCAGATGCTTAGGTTTTCATTACTGAGGAGGCTAGCAGATGCTTAGGTTTTCATTACTGAGGAGGCTAGCAGATGCTTAGGTTTTCATTACTGAGGAGGCTAGCAGATACTTAGGTTTTCATTACTGAGAAGGCTAGCAGATGCTTAGGTTTTCATTACTGAGGAGGCTAGCAGATGCTTAGGTTTTCATTACTGAGAAGGCTAGCAGATGACTTAGGTTTTCATTACTGAGGAAGCTAGCAGATGCTTAAGTTTTCATTACTGAGGAGGCTAGCAGATGCTTAGGTTTTCATTACTGAGAAGGCTAGCAGATGCTTAGGTTTTCATTACTGAGGAGGCTAGCAGATGCTTAGGTTTTCATTACTGAGAAGGCTAGCAGATGACTTAGGTTTTCATTACTGAGGAGGCTAGCAGATGACTTAGGTTTTCATTACTGAGAAGGCTAGCAGATGACTTAGGTTTTCATTATTGAGGAGGCAGGCAGATGCTTAGGTTTTCATTACTGAGGAGGCTAGCAGATGCTTAGGTTTTCATTACTGAGGAGGCTAGCAGATGCTTAGGTTTTCATTACTGAGAAGGCTAGCAGATGCTTAGGTTTTCATTACTGAGGAGGCTAGCAGATGCTTAAGTTTTCATTACTGAGGAGGCTAGCAGATGCTTAGGTTTTCATTACTGAGAAGGCTAGCAGATGACTTAGGTTTTCATTACTGAGAAGGCTAGCAGATGCTTAGGTTTTCATTACTGAGGAGGCTAGCAGATGCTTAGGTTTTCATTACTGAGAAGGCTAGCAGATGCTTAGGTTTTCATTACTGAGGAGGCTAGCAGATGCTTAGGTTTTCATTACTGAGGAGGCTAGCAGATGCTTAGGTTTTCATTACTGAGAAGGCTAGCAGATGACTTAGGTTTTCATTATTGAGGAGGCTAGCAGATGCTTAGGTTTTCATTATTGAGGAAGCTATGTATAACTTTCCCCCCACTCTGTGAGCGTTTTCTTCCAACCGCAGAAAATATAATTCTGCGGTTGGAAGAAAACGCTCACTGAGTGGGGGACTTGTTTATTTTATAATAATAATAATAATTAATTATTTAAAACAAATAATTAATTAATAAGTCATAATTAATGATTTAATTGATAATCCTTAAATGAAGAAGCATAGTAGCTCATTATAACGAATAAATAGATGATTAAAGTGGAATTAATTATGGTGACTAATAATTAGTGAATAACCATAAATTATTATACAGAAATAACATTAATGGATAGCCGTTATAATGATTAAATCAAATACAATGAAGAGAGATCTCTAAATGAAAGTTGCAAGATTGAATTTATGGTAATTCCAATTCTTGGTATTTTTGGCTTATCACTTTGGGGGTTCCGTCGGAGCACCCCAAGGTAACACATATGGTACAAGTGTTATGGTACAACTTGCAAGATGGTACAAGTGTCCCCAGCAAACTGCTTTTGCGTCTTCCTTTGGAAAGTAAAACCGGGGAAGCAGGGTTTCCCGGGAGGAGGGTGGGCGTTTTGTAGTGTATCTGGCGAGGCGGAGGCAAGCAAGAGGTCGCTGAGTCCGCGGCGCGCTTAGGTTTTCATTACTGAGAAGGCTAGCAATTCAATTTCTTTCTTTATTATGCACCCCATACCCATCCCGTGGGCGGTAGTGTAAAGGATTACAGAGGCACATAATCGGTTCAGGAACTGAACCCTCTAGTTCGTTTAGCTAAGCAAATAACAATGTTTGACGCTAGTTACAAAATTATAAATGTTGTATACACATGTACACACCCTCATTCATACATGTACATATATATATACGTATACACATTACACACATCAATAATCTTTGTGTCACAAGTGACATTACAAGAGGCTCACAACAGTCACTATACGAGGCACTTTACATCTATAGTGAGTCAAACAGTTACTAGTCTTGCTGCACACCCACCCAACTGGGCGGCAGCTTTACAGTCATGTGCATGCATTACCTACAGTAAGCAAATTTTGGATACTTCGCTAAAATTTCGGGCAGCACATCATTATGAATGAAGTACTTACACATTTCTTGGACACTATTGATGGTGTTATCTCTAAACTCCGCATTTTTTTCACATTCCATTATATAATGACGCAAAGTATGCGAATAGTTCTGCTGACAGAGTTTACATTTAGTCAAATCTACATCAGCAGATGTTACAAACTCCCAGAGGTACTTGTAGCCGAGCCTAAGCCTAGCAGTGGTAACATCTAGAAGTCTGCTAACATTATTGGATGACCCATAGACGTGCGGTTCTTCATGCATAATAGAATGATGATAGATGGAGTAACTGGTGTGAATTTCACTTTGCCTCAAGTCTCCGAAATTTAGTTGATGTTCCTGGGATATTGCTGCCCTCAGGCTGCTCAAAGGCAGTCCAAGTTGGTAATCAATTCCCTCTTTACGAGCAAAAGTCTTGGCTAGCTCATCAGTTCTATCATGCATTCGGAGACCAATATGGGAAAGAATCCACAGGAGACAAACTCTGACTCCATCATTGATTATTTCACTATATCTGTGTCTAGCTTCAGAGATAAGCACGTCACAGTTATGCCTTGGGGAACTGAGGGCAGTCAAGGATGACAAGGAGTCACTTACAATTAGCGTGTCAACTTTGGATTCATATACGCGCTCTAGTGCAAGGATTATGGCAACCAATTCTGTTTGAAGAGTGGAGGCCCAGTTAGATGCTTAGGTTTTCATTACTGAGGAGGCTAACAGATGCTTAAGTTTTCATTACTGAGGAGGCTAGCAGATGCTTAGATTTTCATTACTGAGGAGGCTAGCAGATGCTTAGGTTTTCATTACTGAGGAGGCTAGCAGATGCTTAGGTTTTCATTACTGAGGAGGCTAGCAGATGCTTAGGTTTTCATTACTGAGGAGGCTAGCAGATGCTTAGGTTTTCATTACTGAGGAGGCTAGCAGATGCTTAGGTTTTCATTACTGAGGAGGCTAGCAGATGCTTAGGTTTTCATTACTGAGAAGGCTAGCAGGTGCTTAGGTTTTCATTACTGAGGAGGCTAGCAGATGCTTAGGTTTTCATTACTGAGGAGGCTAGCAGATGCTTAGGTTTTCATTACTGAGGAGGCTAGCAGATGCTTAGGTTTTCATTACTGAGGAGGCAGGCAGATGCTTAGGTTTTCATTACTGAGGAGGCTAGCAGATGCTTAGGTTTTCATTACTGAGGAAGCTATGTATAACTTTCCCCCCACTCTATGAGCGTTTTCTTCCAACCGCAGAAAATATAATTCTCGGTTCTAAACATGTCATAGCTCTTTATACTCGTGCTTTCTAGCCTTTGAGTGCCAGTAACTGCTTCTGTCTTCCCTAATTTCTTGGTATACTGCGGCTTTTACAGCAGAGATTGTGATGCTCGTATCCAACTCAATTTTGTGTGTGTAATCATAACAAAAAATACGTCACCGAGTATGGGTATCATGACTTACTATTTACAATACTTTAAATACTTTAAAACAAAAGAGCATCTGCTCTAAACATTGTGCACCTAACATTTGTAGTACTTAATGCGACAAAATACTTTAATCCTAACATTGGAGACCTTCAAGTTCAAGTTCAAGTTTAAGAATTTTTTTGTGTGGGGGAAAAGGATATGCAATAAAACAAATTCTATATATGCATCGGCACTTTTTTTATTTTTGTTATTTAAATATACAGGTACAAGAGTTCTTACATTTTTATATTACTTATATTTAAACAATCAACCTAATATGTTAACAGTACTTTCTGAAGTTACTTGAAAGCTGTAACTTTTTTTTTTTTTTTTTTTTTACTAAATATATGAGTGTTGACATGGCTCCGTGTTTAATTGTTGCGGCTCAACCTCATAATCCATATTTTCTTCGTCAATGTCCATACTTTCCTTATCCTCCTCCTGTTGTTGTTGTTGTTGTTGTTGTGGGTTGTAGGGATGGTGGTAGATTGATTGATGATTGATGAAGATTAAGCCACCCAAAAGGTGGCACGGGCATGAATAGCCCGTAAGTGGTAGCCCTTTTGAGCCATTACCAGTATCAAGAGCTGATACTGGAGATCTGTGGAGGTGTGGCTGCACCCTGCGTGATGGGAGATGTCTCCCGTGATGGTGGTAGGGGTGGTGGCGGGGGTGGTAGGGGTGGTGGCGGGGGTGGTATGGATGGTGGTTAGGGGGGTGGCTGGGGAAGGGGCGCTCCCCGCCGAGGAGGGTCTCGCCCCACCGAGGGGGGGGAAGAGGTGAGGGGTCCGGCATCTTGAGCTCCATTTCTGCTTCGTCTACGTCCATCAATTCTTGCTGGTACAGGTTCCCGCGTTGTTTTATCTCCTTGTGTTGTTCCATGGCCAGGTCGTCGCTTGTATCTGTTAAAAATCGCTTCTCCCATAGTTTTTATACACTGTAATAAAAAATTTTTCTATTTGAAGATGGAGAGGTACATGTGAGGGAAAAGTGATACAAAATGGGAACCCGTCAGCGACCATTTGGATAATTATCTACGTATTTGTGACGGCAATGAGGGCATATTATGCTACCAAAACTAATCTGCTTGAAAACAGGCAAGTGAACCTTTGTCCTAAACAAAGTATATTCTCAAGTTATAACTTCATTGTGTTATAAATTAAAGATTTAAAGATTATAAAGTCTCCCTAGTAAAGTAGTTTTCTATGATCGCCGCCTAGAAGGTTCTGGAAGTGTCAGGAACCTCAACCAACCACCACACTCGACCATAACATTGTTGACAAAATATTATCTACAAGCTGGGACTAGACACATTTCACGGACAGTCACTGTCACCCCTAGATCAGCATAATTACCGCAGCCAGATTTTTACCGTCATTTAAGACTGTAAAAAAAGACGGTAGACGCCTGTCCCTCTGGCCCCCAAGCTGGCCACCATCACGCGCCTCACCTCCTGACAGTCATTATCACGCCCAAAACATCATTTTCACGTCTCATATTAACCCAGACGATGGGAGAAGATGCCTTTAATATAGAATGTAGCGATGAAGAGGTCCAAAAAGAGTTTACCAAGTCTGTGTATGGTGAGTGAGAGCAAGTTCCAGGCCCCATAACTGGTGTGTTTGTAGATGGGTTTTTTAAGGTATATAACCTGGCTTTGAGTTCTGGGCGGGGCAGAAATGATTGGGCACCTGATGCCTCTGTTCACCTAGCAGAATAGGTATTGGGGAGTTAGGTAACTGTTATAGGGTTGCATCCTGGGGAGGGTCAGCAGTTCCACCTAGGGGGGGGGCCTCTAAACAAATCTAACATATATACATATACAGACTGCCTGTCCCCAATAAAATGATTACATTTCATATATACAAGGAGGTATAATGGGCTGTGAAAATACAAACACTGGTGGTTAAGTGGTAGTTTAGTTTAGTTCATTTATTATACACCCCATACCCATCTTGTGGGCGGTAGTGGAAAGGGTTACAGAGGCACATAATGGGCTCAGGGACTGAACCCCACAATTCATTTAGCTAAGCAAGTTACAATCTTGATAAGCTAGTTACAAAATTCAATGTAAGTCGTCACATCAACAATGGGTTCAAGATCGACATCAAGTACAGTTTCTAAATTAAGCAACTGACATATGTGGAGAGCTAGTGTCACAATTGATATGTTTGTCCTGCACACCGCCCCCCATCCAGTGGGCAGCGGTGGATAGGTTACAATCACTCTTAGTTACTACCTACAGTTAGCAAACTGGGGATATTTGGCTAAAATTTCTGGTAGCAGATCATTTTGAATGAAATATTGACACATCGTTGGTACATTGGTTATAGAATTGTGGTTATAGAATTGTCGCTGAATTCATGTATCTTTTCACACTCCATCACATAGTAACGGAGGGTGTGCGAATAATTTTGTTGACACTGTTTACACTTGGTCGGGTCTATATCGGCAGATAATGAGAACTCCCATAGATACTTGTAACAGAGTCTAAGCCGAGCAGTAGTAACATCTAGAAGTCTGCTGATTTTATTGGATGATCCATAGATGTGTGGCTCCTCTTGCATGATAGTATGATGATAGATGGAATTACTGGTGTTGATTTCATTTTGCCTCATGCTCGTGCTCGGTTAAGTGGTACAGGTACATTCTTGCAAAACCACTAATACAGCATTTTGTACAGGTCCTAAAGTTAAACAAATACAGATCACTTTGAACATGGGGGGGGGGCAATTTCCTAGCTGATTTTTAAGCTTGCCTATCCTAACCCAAGCTATCTAACCCAATTAAACCCATTTTAACCTAACCCACCCTAACCTACCTTGTGTAGCTTCCTGGGTTCAATGGCCCTGCGGTCCGGTTTCTGACCAGGCTTCCTGGTTGGTCGTCTTATCAACCAGGCTGTTTGACGCGGCTGCTCACTGTTGTCAGTGATTAGGCCTGGGGTGCTGCTCTGTCCAGGTTGTGGGTTTAGGACTTGATATGCTTCTGGTAAGTCTACCCTGCCTTTTGTATGCAAATAAAAACCGTGCGTTATTTTTTATTTCAGGTATTGAGCCTTGTCCTGCTGAAATTGTCAGACTGTACGAGACCCTAGCAAACGATGGCACTCTGCCCCTAACATGGAAGTGGGAGCTAGGCAGACGCTCCCCAACACCCTCACAAAGTGACTCTGAAAGTGAAAAGGAGAAAGAAACCGAGAAGTATGCTTTAGTTTATTTTGTGTGTACTGTTTTTCTAGTACATTATAAAATACATTAAATTTCAGTTTTGTTGCTTCATTGTCTAGTGATATAGCTTTATTATATATGATTAACCCTTTGGTTGTGTCATTTCTGCTTTGGCCCTATACATTTCTAGCCTAAATGTATATAATTTTTAGTTTTTTATATGAAAGTTACCTGCTCTTTCCAGTATCAGCATAAAAAAAAGAAAGTTTGTCAAAATGACAGTAACTTAATACTAGACTTTGTGTTCAGAGACAATATCATTGTACATATAATATAAATACAGTAAGCTTAACTGCAAAATAATTATATATTTATTGAGAGGCTTATATATACATTTTTGGGTAGCTTTCCTCTTGTTTGATTTCTAATAATGAATGGATGTGTTCTTTCCAGTTACACCATAAAAAGACATTATACAATGTAGATAATGGTCTAATGCACATAATATCATCATAAATGCAAGGAATGCTCATACTCTTAAAGAAATTTATTATTTCAGTTAGATACCCCCCAAATATTCTGCCTCTTTCTGGAAGGGACCCCTAAGTAACTCTGAGGTTTCTTTGGGTACTGCCAAGCCTCAGCCCAACACAACTGGTCTCCGAGACTCCATCCATCACCTACCAGGAGATAAGACCAGAATATGGCTTGCTTTACCAGAAAGCATGGGCACAATAAAACAGTAACTGTTTGAAGGCAATATGGCATCCTTAGGGTAAACAAGCTACATGATCATTACTTACTTACCTACCTTGTAGCTGCCTTGTGGTGATTTGGAGGATCAATGTCCCTGCGGCACAAGCCTCCTGGTCAGTAAAGCCTCCTCCGTTCTTATCCTTCTTGTCCAGTCAAGCCTCTGAATGTAATGAAACTATTTTCTGGGTGAGCTCCGGAGGCTCCCTGACACCCCTTCCTCCCTTTTTCCAGTCGGCGGTTTTCATCATTCAAAAACTGGGGTGGTGAGCTGGCTCCCCCTCCGGCTCGGTAACGCTAACGCTTATGTTCCAGGCTATGTTCTTTTCTAGGCTTTCATGTGGCCAGTACAGTCCTAGTTTCTTGCCCTTTTTATGCAATGTCATGATCCTTTCCCTTGCAAAGGGTTTGCCTCTTCTCAGGGTTCAGCGGCACACCCAACCTTGATGCTTTTCAGCCCTCCACTGATCTTAGTGTATGGGGTTTCTTGACCTTGTGTCTTACTTGTGTCAGAAGAGAGTGGCTGCTTCTAGGTGCGGTGTCTTGGCAACTTTATTCTCGGCAATGTTGTATGGAGCCTTGGTGGACCTTCTGACTTTTTCTTTTCAATATTTGTCCTTTATATCCATTGCCATTGATTTTCATTTCCTGCCTAATTCTTCTTGATATTTCGATGACAATCTATACCAGTACAGTACCTTATTTTGCTTTTGGTTTGGTGGAGTGCCTCTCCCTGACTTTCATGTTGGTGTACAAGTCCTCACCTCTTTTTCCAGCTATCTAGGATGTTCTTTGTTTACCAACCAAGGTCTATTATGCACTCTGTCCTGTGGTTGTTGTGCACTGTTTCTTTACTCAATGCTTGAATTTTTTCCCTTGCTTGAATTCACTTATGACAGTAATGGACTTTTTCATGAAGGTAGTTTTATCAATTATCATTGTTTAATGACGCCTTTTCTGTGGAGAGCCCTTCCGGCTCCCCCAGACCTATACTGGGATGATATGTATGTATTAGACTGTGGCATGAGTCAATTCGAATGGAGTTCTAGCCTACCAGGGACCACGAGCCAGAACCTGAACCCCCTCAGAGAGGCACGAGGAGCAATAGCCTATAGAAACCCCCGTGTGGTTGGAAGCATTCTATGTTTGCCATCTACTGAGTTAGGCATTCAAAAAGATAGGTGTCCCAAAATAGACCCCAACTGGTGAAACAGTACTATCTAAAACCGAACTGCTAAACAGAACTCCCCAATCTGAAAACAAGCAAGACGTCACACCCACCGGTGTGACGTCATGCAACATGCAACCAGTGTGACGTTATGCGTCATGTTTATCCTCGTGCCTATGATGTTCGCAAATTTGCTGCTTTAGCTACTGTTTTTGGTAATACTGTATGTCTTGGGCTGGCATTCGGGTGCGGGGATTTTGGAGGTTCCAGGCCCTAGTCGGACGTGTGTCACTTTGGGTCGCAGGTTGCAGCCAATTGGCTCGACTTCGAGTTGAGACATGAATGGTGGTCACCTCCCGGGTAAGTCCCTCTTTTACTTGTCTTTGGTTAGGAAGCTCTGGGGAGCAGGAGGGGCTCTCCACAGAAAACCAGTATTAAATGTAATGAAACGCCATTTTCTGAGTGAGTCCTGGAGGCTCCCCGGCAACCCTCCCTTCCTCCGGTTGGCATTTTTCTTTGCATTATCGACATTCCGCCTCTGAATTGAGGGTGGATATCTGGTGCAGGATCTGGGTCTCACCCCTCCCACTCCCAGGGAGGAGGGAGCTACACAGACAAGTGGCGTGGCGGTGGGTGTGACATCATTCTTGTTTGCTTGTTTTCAGATTGGGGAGTTCTGCTTAGCAGTTCAGTATTAGGTAGTACTGTTTCACCAGTTGGGGTCTGTTTGGAAAACCTACCTTTCTGGGTCCCTAACTTGGTAGATGGCAGACACAGAATGCTTCCAATCACATGGGGGGTTTCTACAGACCATTGTTCCTCGTGCCTCTCTGAGGGGGCTAGGTTCTGGCTCAGTTGTCCCTGGTAGGCTAGAACTCCATTCGAATTGACTGATGCCACGGTCTAATACATATATACCAGCTCGGTATAGCTCTGGTGAGCCTCTGGGACTCTCCCAGAAAATGGCGTTTCATTACATTCAACGCTGGTTTTTTCATTAAAACATGTTGTGACGGGTTGTGACATCGCAGCTATACTGAACCAAGGTAATATGGCTCTCCCTCACATAAATTTAAAAAAATGCTGCTATTGGCCCTTGCAGTGTGTAAGTCGCAGGTAGAAACAAATTAAAATCATTAAATAAATAATTAAAACAATTTACTGAAATATTAATGAACAAAAATGGCACCTGAGACAACCCGTTCTCGCAAATTTAATAAGTCAATATTGACTTATTAAATGTGTGCATAGGTGACATACTTAACATAATAGATACCCTTAAAAAGATTCATAGAAAACACCGACCTTACCTAACCTACTTAGTATGTTAAGATAAGCACCTTATTGCTTCGTAATTACAATTATTACCTAACCTATAATAGGTATAGGTTAAGTAATAATTGTAATTACGAAGCAATAAGATGCTTATCTTAAGATACTTAGAAGGTTAGGTAAGGTCGGTGTTTTCTATGAATCTTTTTAAGGGTATCTATTATGTTTAGTATATCACCTATGCACGTAGTTAATAAGTCAATATTGACTTTACGAATTTGCGAGAACGGGTTGCCTGAGAACACTTGGCGATCATAAGATGCAAAGGTGGACAAGATAATATGAAAATTAATACAAAAATAAACTAAGAAATTCAATGAATACAAAGCTGAAGATATACTGTTGTACTGAAGACAGCTACCATACCACCATGGCATCAGACACACGGTGTAAGCTGAGGGCAGATGACGGGTGAGAGAGATCAAGGTGATCCAAGCGCACTAAGAGAGAGAGAGAGAGAGACTGGCTCTCCAGGGTTGTTGTTGTTAAAGATTCGCCACCCGGAACAAAGCTCCAAGCAGCACGGGCTATGGCGAGCCCGTAGTGCCTTTTTTTAAGGCTCTCCAGGGAGACGGTGCCCTTTATATAGTCCGGCGGTGATGACTCGTCCAGTGTCAAGGCAAGGTGGACATCTGGTCAACTAGCAAACTGATAGTTTGTGGCTGGCGGTGCCTTTATGTTCAACTGCACTACTGCTAGTTGAAGGCAGCTAACTGCTTGTTTGTGAAGGCAAACTACTGGTTAGCAGAGGCGTCCAGCTTGCCTCTGAATCGTGCCAGGCCCTAGGTGGGTAGGAGAGGCGGCAGGGCTGATGGCTCAACTTTGCTGTTAGAGAGGTGGACCTCCAGTGCAGAGGCATTGAAGGTGAGGGGAAAAAGGCACTGCTATGACTTCCAGTGCAGAGGCATTGAAGGTGAGGGGAAAAAGGCACTGCTATGGAATCCACTGCTATGCAGGGGATTCACATGAGTGTCATTAAAGATTTATTTCTATTACACCTGTTGTCCATTTCTAATAACAATGAGTGTCATTAAAAACAATAATCATTGTTTAATGACACCTTTTTTCTATTAGTGGTTCTCCATTGAACTGTATATTCTCATCCACAGAGTTGACACATCAGGTTTTGATTTTGATGATGAACCGGCATCTGTGCGACTGACGCCCCGTCGAACGCCAGGCAGTGCAGGACCAAAGGGTAGTGCAAAGAAGAAGACTACAAATTTTGAGAATATTCTAGCTAGTGTGAGAAGACAGAAAAAGCTTGAATTACGAGAGAAGAGTAAAAGCAGAAGAGACAAAAAATAAGTTTATTTACATCCTTTGAAGAATAGAATCATGAATGATGAGTGTGTGCATGTGGTTATTAATAAGTTTAAGCAAAACACTAAGGTTGAAATTGAAGGCTGTGAAAATGAGTATTAGGGCAGTGTAAGCCCTTGATGGGCCTTATGACTGTTTCTCTTTGCATTATCTGTCCTTTATGTATGTTTGCATAAAGGACATAGTTTTATGTTCAAGAGAACATAAAAATAAACATTTTAATTAAAATTCACAGGCATGTTTCTGTACAACTTGGTGATAGAAATAATATACTATACCCTCTAGGTTTTACAAAAAAAGTGTAAGTTGGCAGAGTTTATACGTATGTTTGCTATACATGTGTAGCCCAACGTAGAAAATATTGGGTTAAAATATTTTTAAATCTGAAGCATACATTATCCTGAGAACCAGTCCTGTTAATTCATGACTTGAAGAATTCAAATTTTTATCAAAAGGGGGAGGCCTTGATTATCAATGGTATGGATATCAAATGGGTAGCAAATGTTTGACTTGAAAGGCCAGGGGAGATATGTATGAACATTCAATGGTTGGTAAATATTTAGATGAAAAATTTAGGAAACATATGTATGAACCTCGAAATCGGCAATAAATCTTTGACATGTAAAGGGTTGGGTAGAGAATGTGTGAACATTGAAGGAGAAGAATATTGAATGTCCCCATGACATAGTGGTAAGACGCTCGCCTGGTGTTTCGCAAGCACTTTGCCCTGGGTTTGTATCCTGGCCGGGGAAGATTTACTGGGCGCAACTCTTTAACTGTAGCCTCTGTTTAACCCAACAATAAAATGAGTACCTGGTTGTTAAACAATTTGGCGGGTCGTATTCCGTTGAACATAGGATTAAGGACTTGCCTGAAACACTATGCGTGCTAGTGGCTGTACAAGAATGTAAGAACTTGTATATATATAAATAAAAAAAATAGATACCTGAGAGAATAGGGAAAGGGTTTGAAATTATGCACATATTAATAGGGGCAATTGTCACTGATATTGTGAATGGATAATTGTTTTCTGTGAAGGGTGGGGTTATTAGTGGAACAAGGATGTCAGATGTCACTGTATGAATATGGCAAGGTATAAGTAGTTTGTACAGATCTATTTTAATGAAAAGCCATAGAAGAAGCCTTAAACTTTTAAAATTTAGCTCTTGGCTTTGAAATCCTTCTGATGATTCTCTCCCTTTGATGCCTTATTCCCTTTGAAATGTATTTTTGTATGGTGAAGGAAGTGGAGTTACTTGTGGCTATTAGACAATAAAGACTTTATCATATAAAGAATATGCTTAACCATTTTTTCAGTATAGTACAGTATTTAAAAAATGTGGTTATTGCAGGACTGAATTTTTCTTGAGTACACTATTAACCCTTAAACAGCTTGGCTACTTATAAGTCCTACATTGTGGTATAAAGGACAAAAAATTATTAACAAAATGAATGTAAAAAGTACAGTATTGCATTTGGTTATTTGTGCACAGGAGGTAATTGCAAATAGTTAGGAGTTGCTTAAGGGTTAAAATATACATGTCTGATAGAATTACAGAAGGTACCCAACCTGTCCTCTTAAAAATAACGTCGCTTTTGGCCGTTTACCTGTATGGCTGAAAGTGGACGTAATATGAAAATGAAAAAAATATGAAAATAATTTTTTTTTCAACAACAGTAAGTTAAGGTCCTCTGATAGGTTAGGTGGGCAGGAAATTCTCATAAAGTTTCAAAACGTTAATTGAAAGTTTCCTCCCCTAACCTTACTGAGTAAGCTGGACGACTTACAGAAAACGGGAGGTACATCACTTTTGTGAGTTGCTGGACATGGTGCAGTTGGTAAAATGTTCTCTTAGAACATAAGAACAAAGGTAAGTGCAGAAGGCCTATTGGCCCATACGAGGCAGTTCCTATTTATAACCACCCAATCCCACTAATTTACATGTCCAACCCACGTTTGAAACAATCGAGGGACCCCACCTCCACCACGTTACGCGGTAATTGGTTCCACAAATCAACAACCCTGTTACCGAACCAGTATTTACCCAAGTCTTTCCTGAATCAAAACGTATCCAATTTATACCCATTGTTTCTTATTCTGTCTTATGTTGATACTTTTAATACCCAATTAATATCCCCCTTTGTTATGTCAATTCATCCACTTGTAAACCTCTATCATGTCACCCCTAACTCTTTGCCTTTCCAGTGAATGCAATTTAAGCTTTGTTAATCTCTCTTCATATGACAGGCTTCTAATTTGGGGAGCTTGGTAAGATCAGCTCTGTCGTACTCACCTAATTGTGCTTGCAGGGGTTGAGTTTCGGGTCTTTGGTCCCACTTCATTTTCCGAGAATTCAAGGGATTTTAGCTCTTAGTATACTGTATATATACAGTGTGAGATGTAGAACATTGTAGTCAATCACAGAGCGGATAAATGATATATAGAACATTCTAGCAAGTCTTACGTTAATTCCATGATTGACACCAACAAGGACCCGCAAGGGCTTTAATCTTTCCCAGAGTCTCCTCTTGAGAGAAGAAAGGTACCCCGGGTCGTTAATGGGGACACCAAGGTACCCAGGGTCGTTAATGAGGGTACACCAAGGTACCCAGGGTCGTTAATGGGGACACCAAGGTACCCTGGGTCGTTAATGGGGACACCAAGGTACCCGGGTCGTTAATGGGGACACCAAGGTACCCCGGGTCGTTAATGGGGACACCATGGTACACCGGGTCGTTAATGGGGACACCAAGGTACCCAGGGTCGTTAATGGGGACACCAAGGTACCCCGGGTCGTTAATGGGGGACACCAAGGTACCCCGGGTCGTTAATGGGGGACACCAAGGTACCCTGGGTCGTTAATGGGGACACCAAGGTACCCTGGGTCGTTAATGGGGACACCAAGGTACCCACGGTCGTTAATGGGTACTCCAAGGTACCCACGGTCGTTAATGGGTACACCAAGGTACCTGTAAGACTCGCAGTTCTCAAGTGCTCGCCCATCTATATGATAATTGGCTGGTGGAATATACCACATGGAATGAGGGTACGAATTTTCTGTAGAGAGATAAGAAGGAGGCCACATTCTTCAGCTCTTGCAGCAAAAGCATCGAGCAGAACTGACATTCTAGGCTTGGAGGCAGCCTGTAAACATATATCATCAGCATAACAAATGACAGTGTCTTCATTATTAGTAGGAATATCTTTAATAAGTTTATGCATCAGAACGTTGAATAACAAGGTGCTGAGGACCTCTCCTTGTGGAGTTCCCAGTTTAAAGTGTTTGCTCTCTGTGCTTTGAAAATACCCATTTGTGCGAATTATAAATGACAACATCTGTTTATTGTCGATTAATTTTGCAGTAAATGGCGATGCTAAAATTTATAGGACGGATTTTATGCTATTGCTCGTAGACTCTTAGATTGCATTTCTGCACGCAAGGATATTAGACACTTCAAGACGAGTGTCTCACATCCTGAAGCTGAATTTTGTAACTAGCCCATCAAGATTGTAACTTGCTTAGCTGAATGAATTGTGGTTTCAGTTCCTGAGCCCATTATATGCCTCTGTAACCCTTTCTACTACCGCCCTCAAGATGGGTATGGGGTGCATAATAAATGAACTAAACTAACTAACTCTCACTTCCTTGGAGCTAGGACATGGGGGCATGTGTTGTATATTTCACCTATTTAACTTTTATTTGCATATGACTACATGTATATATGGAATTTATATTCAGTCATATGTACACCTATATACCTTTATTTGGTCATTAAGACGTTGAGAGGAGCAGGTCAGCTATGTAAAACAATTATAAATTAAGTCATTTTGAACAGCCGTCATTATCAGATATCATGCCATGTTTCACGCAAGATATCTTATCACCGGGTAAAGGTGCCCGTGATGATAGCGCGCGCTTATTCCTGGTAGTGTCAACCATGGCCACTACTCATCACAATCCTAACTAAGAACAGTTTAAAAAATGCAGAGTTATGACATGGATTGTTTGGAGCTGAGAGTAGTCAAAGGTAAGTCACTGCACTCGTCTAGTTGTGCTTGTATCGTAGAGGTAAGAGTTGTATATAGTACTTATTGTATTGTATATTGTATATATATGTACTTATAGTTGTATCATAGAGGTAAGAGTTGTATATATAGTACTTGTTGTGTTGTATATTGTATATATATGTACTTATAGTTGCATCATAGAGGTAAGAGTTGTATATATAGTACTTGTTGTGTTGTATATTGTATATATATACAGTATGTACTTATAGTTGCATCATAGAAGTAAGAGATAAACAGTATGCAGTTAATCAGTAAATGTCTCACTCGACTAAAGTTGATGGGTCTAAATGTTTGGGCCTAGGTTGTTTAGAGTTATGAGTGTGACAAGTGATATATGAAGGTAGAGGTAATGAATGACTGCCAGTCATTTACAGTGAATCATTCCCATACAAGTCTCACCTCGGGAAAGGGCGCCAAACATCATGCCAAATAACCCCACTACCACCACCGATGTATTCAACCTCTACACACACAATAAACCAAAATACATGATTATTATTCATAAATTTAATCTTGGTTGATTTGAGTTAATGATTGGGGAGGTTTTTTGAGAGTTAAGTATAAAGTGGGGTGAGAGGTTTGGCAGCGGCGCGCCCAGGGAGTGTGACGTCACAAACATGGAGTAGTGCTAGAGACACTCCTATTTGAGCTGCTCTCCTGTTTTACACATAAAGAACGTCATTTTGTACTCACAACGAAGTGAAACATATCCAGATCGGTGTAGAATGTCGTGATATATTACCCGTGGGCATATAAACCTGGCAAGATGACTGGGAGGAACATAATAACGCGAGAACTGAGTGGTAAGTATTTAAATGGTGATGTTGAAATGTAAACAACGCTCAGGTTAGACCAGAATCTCAATTGTTACTCGGTTATATATATAAATACAGTGATGTACCTGGTCGACGCTTGTGCTTAGACGAGCACCAGGGTGTAAATGGGGAATAGTTGGTATATATATATTGTTGTGGAGGTGTGGGAGGCTGGGGCCGCCGCCACTCTCAGAGCCTTGGCAATGACCTCACATCACAAGAGGTTAACACGGAGTTGCAAGTGTTGCGTCTCGTGGCCACGCTGGTGTTGCAGGCGGTGGACACTTGTTAGTGTGTAGGGCAACATTTGGCTCGGTAATGGATAACTGAGGCAGTCTTATCATCCAGGCGGGTTATAACCCGGGCACCTTATAAACTGGGTAGGTCATGACCAGGGCGGGTCATGACCCAGTTAGGCTGTAACCTGGGCAGTTCATAACCTGGGTTGGTCATAACCGGGTAGGTTTTAAACTGTGGTCATAAACTGGGTAGGTCTTAACACAGGCTGTAACCCGGGCAGGTTATCGTCCGGGTAGGCCATCACAGTCCGTTGGTTAGGTCACCACATGGACAGTCAGTTATCTATAATTAGTGCATTGGGTATAAACGGCTAGGAGGCAGGTTGTAAAGAGCTAGATCTCTCACTGTAGTCACTGATAGTCTGTCTGCCGCCGAGCAGTCCAAACTTCCCGAGGCAATCCAGTCATCCCTAGGCAGTCCAAACATCATGAATTAGTCTGGACTCCCACAAACCCCATACTTGACGTGATTCTGAGGATCAACATCCCCAAAATCCAGTCTCTGACCTAATCACCTGGTTGGCAGTCTGACGCCGCCGCCGCCGCCGCCTCCTTCAAGAAAGTATGGTCTCCCATCCTCTTGGCAGTCTGAATTTTGCCCCTTCCCAAACAGTCCAACATGGACATCCCCCAACCCCCGAAGATGGTCTACAAATGAGGATAATATCCTGGCAGAATGAGACAGCTGGGTCTCCTTCCACCCGATGCCTCTTCACCTACCAGTAAAAAGATACTTGGGTGTTAGTTGACAGTTGTGGACACATCCTGAGGAATGGTCAAACACTGTATACAATATTTGAGAAAACTTAATTTCTCATCACCTAAACAAACTCAAATATTTTCCATAAACACGTGTAAAACCCTTTTTAACACCTAGTCATATATAGAGTATACAGTACAGTAATTGGGTTCAGACTGGGGATTGCATTCTAACAACTGTACCACAGTTCTTGTACAGTATCAGAACCAAAGAGCTTAATTTTGTAATTAAATTGTTAAAGTAACTATTGGGTTGATACCCTAAACCTTTTTATTTGATCCCTGATGCATGGATAGCACGGATATTTTACTTGGACATTGAGCCATCACTGAAATGTGCTGTATTGTCCCTGGGGATAATTACCTAAGTGTACTTGCAGGATGAGTGTTACGCTCATGCCCGGCTTCCTGCCAGTATGCTTTGTCATATGACCCTTTGAAACTATCGATGGTTTTGGCCTCCACCACTATTGATGGTTTCAGACGTGAACTTTGTTTTAGTGGCAGTTTTGTTTCTTTAGCTTAAATCTGTTATCTCTTGTTTCTGAAGTTCCAGCATTCAAAAAGTCTTCTTTATCAATTTTATTGATTCCCATAGCTATTTTATACATAGTCATCATATCTCCTCTTTTTCTTTTATCTTGTAGCTTTGGCATACCGTATATATTTAACACCTCTCGCCTCTCCTTACAGCTCTTATCCTTCAGTTCTAGTAGCCATTTTGTTGCATGACTTTGCACAGATTGTTGATGTGCTTCTTAAGATATGGGCACCAACCACTCTGCATACTGTATTCCAATTTTGGTCTCACAAACTTAAAAAAAAAATCTGTAATATTTTACCATCCACATACAGTATTTAAAAGCAATTCTTAAATTGAAATGTTCTTTGTGGTCCCCAGGTGACATTAAAAAATACTGTATATACCATTGCTAACAATTCTCAACACCAAGTCAAGACTATTTCAGAACTTTGTAATAACATAACAAAGACAATATATGCAGTATATGATTATATTGTAAAAGATTATGGCATTGGTTAAGTGAGAAAGATGACCCAAAATCTTTCATGTATATTTCATTTTACTAAAAGGCTATACCAAAGGAAACAGTTAGTTTAAATGGGATTAAGTCAGAGTGGGAAAATGTTGCAAGTGGAGTGCCTCAAGGCTCTGTCTTGGGACCTCTGTTGTTTATAATATGTATATAAATGATTTAGATTCAGGTTTGAGTAGCAACATTTGCAAATTTGCCAATGATACAAAAATCGGTAGGGAAATTAACACAGAAGAAGACTCACTATCACTTCAAGTTGATCTAAATAGGGTTTTAAAATGGTCAAAAGATTGGCAGATGCCGTATAATGCTGATAAATGTAAAGTTCTGAGGCTAGGTAATGATGATAGAGTTACAAGATACGAGCTGGATAGTGTTGAGATTTCGAAGTCGGATTGCAAAAGGGATCTGGGAGTTATGATTAGTAAGAATTTAAAATCAAAGGATTAACGCATGAATGTTCGTAATAAGGCAAATAGGACACTAGGATTTATTAATCAAAGCGTTAGTAACAAGACACCTGGTGTTGTTCTTCAGCTGTATCTTGCTCTGGTTAGGCCCCATTTAGATTACGCAGTTCAGTTTTGGTCGCCGTACTATAGAATGGTTATAAATTCACTTGAACATCTCCAGCGTAGGATGACAAAGTTAATTCCCCAAATTAGAAATCTTTCATATGAAGAAAGATTAACAAAGCTTAAATTGCATTCACTGGAAAGGCAAAGAGTTAGGGGGTGACATGTTGGATGAATGGATGGACATAACAAAGGGAATATTAATAGGGTATTAAAAGAATCAACACAAGACAGAACACAAAACAGTAGGTATAAATTGGATAAGTTTAGATTTAGGAAAGACTTGGGTAAATACTGGTTTGGTAACAGGGTTGTTGATTTGTGGAACCAATTACCACGTAACGTGGTTCGAGGTGGGGTCCCTCGATTGTTTCAAATGTGGGTTGGACATGTATATGAGTGGGATTGGGTGGTTATAAATAGGAGCTGCCTCGTATGGGCCAATAGGCCTTCTGCAGTTACCTTTGTTCTTATGTTCTTATACAGAACTATGCCACTTATATAAAGCTAATGTATGTACTGTACTGTATATACTTATTTCAGTTAAAAAATTAGCTGTCATTTGAAAAATAAATAAAAAATAAAATACTGTAAATACAGTATCTGTATATAAATAAAAAATAAAATAAATACAGTATTTCTGAGTTATACCTGGGGTGGGTTCTGGGAGTTGTTTTACTCTCCAAGTCTACTGTATGGCCAGGCTTGACTTATGATAATTTGGTCAAACAGGCTGTTGTTTGGAGTGGCCTGCAGGCCTAAATATTCACTACAGCGCAGTTGGTCCAGAATTTCCTACAAGAACTCGTCTATTATTTTCTTGTAAACATCCTCTTTTATTCTGGCCATACTTATGTAGATTGCAAGGAGGATATTGAACAGCAGTGGACCTCTGATGTTCATACAGTGTTCTTTGTTTGTGCCCATGGCACCTCTACTCTTCACTGACTCTACTCTGCTCTGCTTACCATATCGTTTGCTCCAGTATGTTATTTTGCTGTACAAATTTGGGACCTGGCTCTCCTGTGTCTTCCAGTATTATGTGCTGCCTCTTTGTATCTTAAACTCGGAGTATAATTTTGACAGCTTTTGAGATTGAACCCAGGGTTGAACCACTGACCCTCCCCAGGATGGAACCCCACAACATGCTGACTAACTCCCGGGTACCTATTTACTGCTAGGCGATCAGTCATTAGGTGATAGGAAATGTGCCCACAATTTCTGTCCTGCCCGGGATTCAAAACTTTTATTCCCAATTGTGAGTCAAGAATGAACGCAAATGTACTGTACTGTATCTTGTCAGGCACAAGATAATATGGTGTTGTCCTCTGACAACTCTGTACCCCTAACAGACCCTTGTCAGCAGCATTACCCACCTTAATTTTGTAGACTTTGAACTTTAGCATTTATTCTATGCGAGTCATGCATGTACCAGAGTTTTGTTTACTTTTTTTGTTTGTATCCTTTTCAGGGTTTTGAGAAGTTCTGCCACAAAGTTCTATGGTAGGACTGTATATATTTCAGAATATCAGTTCTGATATTGTTAGGTAGCTAGCATGGAAGCAAGCATACATATTATGCCTCGGTAGTTGTGCCAGTTGTGCTTTTGATTTTTCAATATTCATGGATGATACACATGATTTTAATTATTTTGTGATAAACTTAATTTTGCCCTCGTTTCCATCTCTTCTAGATTCCATCCGTCAATGCCTTGGCCGTAAAGTGAAACTGACCTTGAAAGTACTAGTTAAAGTTGAAACAAGAGGAGACAAGACAGACAATCGGGTATTGGTAAGTATTATTTATAAACTGCATGGAAGTTTTGACTAGCTTTGAAAAGACTTAAATCTTTGCCTTGTTGTTTTAGATTCAGCTACTTGGAACAGAAAGTTCCAAGTAGCAGGGCTATGGTGAGCCTGTAGTGGACTTACCTGGCACAGGAGCTGGCCTTCTTTGCCTGTTCTTCAGTCATAATTAATTAGATTTCAATGTATTCTTTAGAAAGAAAAATATGTAACTGTAGTGAGGTGTTGACAGGTACAACAGGAAGTGTTTTTTTTTTGTGAGGGAGGACACAAATAACTACCCAAATGAAGCATTTTTCTTTCAAAGAAGAAATCTCTAATCCCTTGTTATAATTAAGAATTCCCCATTGCTTATGTGTTAATTATAGTTTTCAACTATTTTTTATTTTCCAAAAATTGGGCATCCATGTGATATGTGGAGAATGCCTTTTTTGTATATTGCCTTGAAATTTTCAACCTTCATATGGTTACCTAGAGGGGTTTTCTGAAGATCAATGTCTCCATAGCCTAGTCAGAGGCTAGGCCATGGTGGACATAGACCCCTCGGAACTACCTCAAGGTTACCTGAAAGTAACCATAAATAAGTCTTGAAAGTGGTGACAGAAGATGCCTATTATTATTGGGCCATGTAGCCTCCTGGTGGTAGATATCATATTCATTTTAATAATCATGACATGGGGAGGATCTAGAACAGTATCTTTAAAATGGATATGTTTGTAGAACACCTATTTTTATGTGCATGCCTTGATGCTAAGGAATACTGTACTATCATTGGTCTCGGTTGTAAACGATTCTCAAGGAAACGTTGCAATATGGTAGATGTAATTATGTTCTTTTCATGTATATTGAGAATGGTTAAATATACTGTATTAAAAATTAAATGTTGTAAGTCTGTCTTTTAGAACCATAAAACTTCGAATGTCGGGTTTTCCTCCTCATATCTTCCTCGATCACCACCACCGGCCACTACCACATACCCAGAAAGATTTCATGAACAGTACTCTATTTTTCTGCATTCCACTGTATTGCATGTGGAAAATTCAGATCGATTTGGCATCGTTAATATTCATAGATGGACTTCAACACTTGTCCAGATACCAATATTGTACTGTGTAACAAAATACAGTGTGACCAAATACACAAAATTGACCTATTAGCCTAGTATGCTATATAGCTAATGTACAGTACAGTATAGGAATAAATATCTTTCAGTGGAGGTCAGAGTTTTGTTTGGTGTTCAGTGGAGGTGCCATAAATGGTTTTCTAAAATTATGAATCCACCATATACAGCACTGTACTCTCAAATATTAATTGGATCGGATTCCCTTGATACTTCATAAACATCCAAACCACACATCAGAAAGTGAAGAATTGACAATGTTATGGTCCAGGATGGACTAAAACATCGTTGTTTCTTCATTTTGTGATGTGTGGTTTTATCATTGTGGTTAAATTAACTTTCACATTAGCTTTCAATGATAATTTCAGAAGTTAGTAATTGTTGATTTTTTTTTTTCAGGCCTTTGCATCATGTCGACTTTTCGTGCTCACAGCCAAGGTGCCCACAAGGGTAAGTGTCTTGTGATTCTGTATTGTAAGCTAAATCAAGTTCAAGTTCAAGTATGTTTATTGAGACAAGAAAGAAATACATCTCAAAGGGATAGAGTAGCTTAGGCTATTTCAACACTCCCCCCCCCCCTGTAAGCTAAATATTCACCTGGTAGTACAGTTGGGTTGGTTCTTAACTCGGTCAGGAATCCCAGGTTCAAATCCTGAGCGGGACAAAAATGATTGGGCACGTTTCCTTTCTCCTAATTCTTCTGTTCACCTAGCAGCAAATAGGTACCAGGAGTCAACTGTTGTGGAGTTGTATCCTGGAGAGGGTCAGCAGTTTGACCTTGTGGGTACCTCAGTACAAGCCTAACATATATACATAAACAGGCTGCCTGTCCTCCATAAAAACATTATTATTATTACTATTATTATATCCAGCTGTACTCAATTCCCTACTTTTATGGAATGGGAAGTGGAGCTAAAAGGGGGGGGGGGGGCATTACAGGAAGAGACATAAATATATTAAAAGACATTGGTACATTAAACCTACATTATTACTGTGTTTGCACTACATAGCATCACAGAGAACCTACACCTCCACACTCCAGCTTATCATTCACAGTAGGAGTTCACTACTTCATAAGACTGGGTGTACAGTGTTCCTCTTGAGCTGTCATAAACAAAATAATTTCACCTTCACAGACTGATGCTATCTGGCCTTGCTCCCTCCTGCACCCAGCATCCTGTTGATCCTCACTTCCTACTGCCTCACACTTATTCCCTTACTATGTATTTATTTACTCAATGTAAAGTAGTGAAAGCACTTTTAAAAGTAATATGGCAAATTTAAAAAAAAGGTGGGCATTTATGTGAATACAGGTACAGTATTACAACTGGAGGATATTATAGAATGCCATTCAATGTGCAGGGATCAATAAAGTGACAAAAATTCAATACACAGCAAAATTAATGTCATATGTACACAATTAAATAATAATATAAGCTTTCTAGAATCAATAAACATGAAGCTACACAACAGTGTTCAATTAAAGGATTGAAACACAATTTATAGGCTTGCATTAGATATACTGTATTTATGTTTCACACACACGAGAGATCACAGTACATATATGAATAAATTTATCACGTTTAATTGAACAGCTGGGACAATGAGGGAAAATTGCAGTAAACTCTTCACACTGGTATTTGGCATGAATCCTGATGTACAGCCCTATTCTGCTATAGAATTATCAGAATTCATTATACTGTATTACTACAATATTATACTTACTGTATTCCTATCCATGTTTGATATACAGTATCCCCTACTAAGTATGCTAACACATTACAAGCATTAATGTCTACATGAAGTAGTACTGTTTTTCTGTGTTTTATGCTTATGGGATTCTGCACACAGTTCGTTAATTTACTTTTGAGAAAGGTAAGGTACAGTAATTATAAGGAGAAAATGCTAAGCATTATATTAAAAAAATATAATTACTGTATATTGTACATGGAAGTCAAATGAGGGCAGAATGGGAGCTGGGATAGGGAAATAGTGAAGGAATGATTAAGAGTGATCTCCAGCTTGTCTTCCTGGGGCTTGCGTACTTCGTTGTCACAATCGCTTGCGTAACTCACAAGTGCTGCTCTCGCCTAAGTATTAGTGAAGGAATGATAGTAACAAGTTTTGTTTTCTTGCCTTCAGGTGGATCAGCACTTCCATTACTTGGACATTCAGGGTATTGAGAGCCGCAAACCCAACCAGGTGAGTACACCATTTTTGTTATGTATGTGTGCAAGCTGTTGCTCTTTTGTTTTCACCTGTGGTTGTTCAGAAGGAAGAGGAGTAGCAAGCTGTTGCTCTTTTGTTTTCACCTGTGGTTGTTCAGAAGGAAGAGGAATATGGTCATAAATGGTGTGCAGGTTTTTGATGCCAGCTGCTCCTGCAGATGAGTTGTCTGGAAAACTAAATGAATTTTGCCACTTTTGTTGAGTGCTAGATTAAAAAATAGAGAATTGATTTCTTGAAGTACCACAAACCATGGTAATCAAAATCAAATTCTAACAAAGAAGTGTAATTGGGTAATCTCTTTAGGTCTAACTTGATACTTGCAGTGTGCATGATGATGTGTTGCAGGGTAACTGAATAAGCTATGTATGAGGGATGTTTGTTAGGTTAGTGTCAGTGTGATGAACACCAATATCACAGTCTAGGCTTAGAAATTTTATTTTTCTTCTTCTTTCCCTGCCACCCCCCCCCCCCCACTGCTTGTTGGTCATATCCCCACCTAAAACTGATTACACTGGTTGAGAAATAGCTTGCCATTGTCTTGCTTCCATTCTCGCAAAGGATCCTGTCTTTGGTATACAGTACTGTAATGTACAAACCTTGGAACGAGGCTGCTTTAATAAGATTTCCAAGAGAGACCCTGAATAACCTGGACAGATAATGAGAATGGGCTTAACCCTTAGATGAGTTTACGCAATATGATATACTGTACTGTAAATGTATTTTGGTTCACCCGAAGTGAATTTGGCTTACGTCATAATGATGTTTTACAATGTAGAAATTTAAATAAGGCAAGATTTTTCTTACAAATCCATATCACTGCTGTACGGTACTAAGATTTGACATCTCTAATTACTAATATGAAATAAAATGATAGTCTTGTTATTATACCTAAACAATCATTAACTAGAAGAACTTTGGAGCACGTGGCACTATATTTTGTTTCCTTGAATGCTATAAGGAAAGGAAGCATAAAATTAAGGTTCAACTCGCTATCCAAATTTCAGGAATTGATATCAATACTGTATCAGAATTTAATGATTTTTAATTTTTTTTATCCAAGGAAGTATGGATTTTTTTTAATATTATTTTGAATTTTTAACACTTGCAAAATAAATATATTTTTTCCGTAATATTTTAAAAATTGCTTGAAGTGGGGACCCGGAACCTAGGGAATTGTGCTGTTTAATGATTAAAAATTGAATAAACTTCATTGTTTCTTTGTAGACAAATTTAATGTTGCACTTATTGGAAACATAAAATATGGTTATGGGGTGAAAAGCCTACCAGACATTATAATGAAGCATGTGGTGTTATGATGCAGGAGAGAAAACACTTGTCATTCTGGTAGAAACCTTGAATTACAAAACACTACAGTACTTACTTCACCCCTGAGACAACACTGAATTTATGTTGGTTCACGAACCAGCCCATTATCTTGATTTTGCTACTTTGTTCAAAATCCAACCTCCAAACCTAACCAGAAACATATGAACCCCTAGCAACCCACCTATTCTTTCACGTTCGATACATCGAAAACATACATATTTGTGAGCTGTCACTTTTCATAGTACATTAGGTTATACTGGTATATGTTATGTTGGTTATTACAGTGTAAAAAATGCAACCTATTAGTTGAGACAACAAGTTACACATACAATGTCAGGTGAGGAGAGATGTTACCAGGTTGAGAGAGCAACAAAACTAATAGCAGGATCACACCCGACGATAATACAAAAATGAGTTGCAACATAGGGGAAATACTATTCAAGTTTTCAAAGCCTTGACAAAAATAGTAATGAAGATAGGAGCATTTCTTGTAAGCAAACCTAACAGAATGGAGTTGGCCTAAAATGGTCTCTTGTGGTAAATGTGGAGTGTGTCCAGGTGGTGGTTGTGTACGGTGAAGATAGGGGGGGGGATGTGTGTGGTGAAGATGGTAAGGTATTGTGTCCAGGTGGGGGGGGGGTGATGGTGTGTGGTGAAGATGGTAAGGTATTGTGTCCAGGGGTGAAGATGGTAAGGTATTGTGTCCAGGTGATGGGGGTGTGGTGGTGATGGTGTGTGGTGAAGATGGTAAGGTATTGTGTCCAGGTGATGGTGATGGGGTGTGGTTGTGGTGAAGATGGTAAGGTATTGTGCTCAGGTGGTGGTAATGTGCGTGAGGTGGATGTTGAAAGCCATGAGAGAGGAGAGGTCACTTCCGCCAAATACTAACGACATTATTTCTCATCTCCCCTTCCTCCCTCACTCCCCAGTTGTTTACCTTTCCTCTCCCATCACTCCCCAGCTGTTTACCTCTCCCCTCCCCTCACTCCCCAGCTGTTTACCTCTCCCCTCCCCTCACTCCCCAGCTGTTTACCTTTCCTCTCCCCTCACTCCCCAGCTGTTTACATTTCCCCTCCCCTCACTCCCCAGCTGTTTACCACTCCCCTCCCTCACTCCCCAGCTGTTTACCTCTCTCCTCCCCTCACTCCCCAGCTGTTTACCTTTCCCCTCCCCTCACTCCCCAGCTGTTTACCTCTCCCCTCCCCTCACTCCCCAGCTGTTTACCTCTCCCCTCCCCTCACTCCCCAGCTGTTTACCTTTCCCCTCCCCTCACTCCCCAGCTGTTTACCTCTCCCCTCCCCTCACTCCCCAGCTGTTTACCTTCCCCTCCCCTCACTCCCCAGCTGTTTACCTCTCCCCTCCCCTCCCTCCCCAGCTGTTTATTATCCCTTGACTTCCGAGAAAAGGAGTGTGTCGTACAGTCGTGACCACCAGAGTATCTCATCACTCAAGCACTTGTGACTGATGGTCTTCAACCAGTGGAGGAAGCCTCTTCCACTTCAATCTGGTTATGACGATATAAATACAATCACTTCATTCTTACAGTTACGTCTATCAGTCATCATTTATTCTGTCTGGGGAAATTAGTATGCCATGTGCAGATGTATGCCATACTGGGCACAATATACGGTGAACTTAAGTGGAGGCTACTCTGAGACTACGCCCACGCCCTCCTAAGTTGGTGGCTTGTGGGCCCCAGTTCAACTCTGGCTCAAAGCCAATCATTTCAGGCCTCCCCCTAGCTAACTTTTCATCGGTATTGGCATGAGTGCCTCTTCCCGCCGTGGATGGCACCTCGGTGTTCCTCCAGGTGTCCCCTAGGCCTCTGTCGCCATGAGGTGCTGGAGGGAGATTTAGGAAGGTTTGGGGTAAGAAGGCAGAGCCTGGGGGTGGCTCCATCACCCTCCCACCACCTGGTGCTCCACCCTCCACCCAGGGGCTCTCTCCTGTAGCAATCATCTCATTAATTCCCGCCCAATGAGATGATATTGAACATAACTGGTTTATCTGACACTATCGGAAGGCAGGGCGTCATACCACACCAATTACGGCCATCATCACATCACGCGTAAGGAAGTTACACATTGTAAGAAAATTGATGCAATTTTTTCAAATTGAAGTTGGGTTGGAAAAAAAATCACACTCCCAAATGCACTGTCTTGGTCATTGTAACTATCTTCACTACCCAGGTGTTGCCGGGTATCCCTTCTTCACCCATCATCATCACTACCTTCCCTCTCCCCCACCACGTTTATACGATTCACATGTGTACGTTGTGTGCACGCTATGTGTACACAACGCACACGACACGCTGGTGTCGTGTACACAAACGTGTGCACGACACCAGCGTACACACGTGTGTACGCTGGTGTCAACAAAATCTGGCTCTGAACATGTGCTTTCAATCCCGCTCAATTGTGGCCACCGGGTGGTTGTAAATACCACCTTGAGTTAAACTCGTGGCAATGTGTGTGGTATAGTGTGTGTGATAGTAGTGGGCGCCACCAGGGGGCTCACTTGTAAATGCCTCGTTATGACCCACTGCACGTACCATGTGCTAACCTGAGTAGAAGTGTTATGAACCCAGCCACCAACTTGATCCGACTCCAGGCCGTCCCCGCCAGCCGTCCCAACCTCAAGGAATTGCCGTCGTACTTAAGGGCCTTGTACTAACCTACCACAGGACCCACCAACAGAAAACGGGACAGTATGTCAATTTCGCGAGCCTCCGACATTTTGTACTACGACAGTTTTTGGCCTTAGGTAATGTACACGTCTAAATGCAACGTGATATTGGAGGACGGGTTGCTGATTTATTGATGCATAGAAAACGTGATATTTGTGAGCCGGTACTTTTCTAACCTGTCCTCTCCATTAAATACATCGCAATTTGGCGTCAAAATCCTCAGCGGATAAAATATAATGGCGGCTCACAAATATTGACGTTTTGTACGCGTGGATCGTTGTTACGTTAGGGTGTTTTAGTACACCATTTTCTGTCCTTTGTGGCAACTGGAGAGGACGGGCTAACATTTGATAGTAATTTGTACGTTGGGGGATATTAAAACGTATAAAATGAGACGTCTTAGTTGAGAGAGGCGCTGCCTCGTATGGGCCAATAGGCGATGATTGATTGATAAAGATTAAGCCCCCCCAAGAGGTGGCACGGGCATGAATAGCCCGTAAGTGGTACGGCAGTAGGCCTTCTACAGTTAGCTTTATTGTTATGGGTAAGTGTGGGGTAGTGAGGGCGGGTGTGGAGGGAAGGTGGTGGTAACGGCAGTATTATGCATGGAAGGTGTTGGTGCTTGTTACCAGGGAACACTTCATGTGTCACGGTGTATGGGGCATCACACTCTCTACTCACCTAGTTGACCTGCGGCTCTTGGCTCCCACCTCTCAATCCTCTATCAACTGGTGTACAGGTTCCTGAGCCTACTGGGGTCTATCATATCTACACTTGAAATTGTGTATGGAGTCAGCCTCCACCACATCACTGCCTAATGTGTTCCATTTGTTACCGACTTTGACAATATTATGTTGTACGTCCAGGACAACCATCCCATCCTCCTGTATAGGTAGTAGTTTTTGTAACTATGTACATCATAGTACATACATTGACGTATTAAGCAGTTAGTAGAATTTTGTACTAGTCATTTTATAGTCTAGAAAAAATGAAGCTTAAAAACCTAGGCCCTAGGTTTATTCCTAGGCCTTGTATAGCACTTATATGTACTATATTAGGTCTCAGATATCGTGTATTAGGCCTAAGAAGGTTAGGTTAGTTTGTCAACATAGAAAATCTTTTCCGGTTTGTCTAAATTCAGTAATAACGATTTCTACTTTGTAATTGCGTTGTACGTCGGTATATGTACTATGGTGCTCATCGTTATTATAAGCACTACCAAAACAGGAGGATGGGCTGGCCTGGACTGTACCTGAAGTGTGTTCTGAGAGTTGTTTCCCATACCAGCCTCCAGTGACTCGCGGTAACCAAGACCAACAGGCTGTTGCTGGGAGCGGGCCGCAGAATATATCCTTCGTCATTAATGAACTATAAATACGTCAACTTACCCAACTATAAAGGTACAACCATTTATGAACACCATAAATGTTAGGGCGTGTAGCAGAGCGGCCAAGTTTCCGTCATTTGCCCTTTAAGTTGTTATGCAAATCCAGCTGTAGCAACAAATTTACCCCAAGCCCTAAAGGTGGGCAGGGCTGGAGGTGCGCTTCCTTGTTCACCTTATATTTAGAACTGTCTGGTGCTGCATCTTGATGGGTTTGGCAGGTAGGGGGAGAGGGGGGGGGCTGATGGGTGAATGGTGTGTGAGGGAGCCCGGGCTGCTGGGTGAATGGTGTGTCTGGGGGTGGACAGCAGCACTAGTAATATGCTCAAGTCACACCACAAACAAAAGAGAGAGAAAATGTTTATTGTAATGGGAAAACAAACAGCTCTATCGTGGATAGGGCGGGGCGCCCTATCCACGAACGACAAGGAAGGCTGTGTGCAGAAGTACAAACGATGGAAGTAGGTCTTCAAGTATCGTATATTATCCAGGAGAGGCAGAGAGAACAAAAGGCCATCAGTGACATAGAGAAGACCCCAGAATACTTGTTATCGTCTGCAGGATGTTAGACAAAGACTACATCCAGCAGTGCGCGACAGGGCGATGAAACCTTCACAGATAACAACACGGAAATGAGTGAAATGCTGAGGCTGCAGTAGGATTAGGTTTAGTGATACCGCTAAACACTGACGATCAGTAATCCGCATGAATTCTTCACGATTGTAATCTGATGTACTTGTTGTTTTAGATTCAGTTACTGGGAACAAAAAGTTCCAAGTAGCACGGACTATGGTGAGCCCGTAGTGGACTTACCTTGCACAGGAGCGGGGCTGTAACTGTCTCTCTCATCTGATTGATTGAGTGATAAAGATTAAGTCACCCAAGAGGTGGCACGGGCATGAATAGCCCGTAAGTGGTGACCCTTTTGAGCCATTACCAGTATCAATAGCTGATACTGGAGATCTGTGGAGGTGCGACTGCACCCTGCGTGACGGGAAATGTCTCCCGTGCCTCATCTGATTGATTGATGAAGATTAAGCCACCCCACAGGTAGCACGGGCATGAATAGCCCGTAAGTGGTGGCCCTTTTGAGCCATTACCAGTATCAAGAGCTGATACTGGAGATCTGTGGAGGTGCAACTGCACCCTGCGTGACGGGAGATGTCTCCCGTACTGCCTCATCTGATTGATTGATGAAGATTAAGCCACCCAAAAGGTGGCACGGGCATGAATAGCCCGTAAGTGGTGGCCCTTTTGAGCCATTTCCAGTATCAATAGATGATACTGGAGATCTGTGGAGGTGCGACTGCACCCTGCGTGACGGGAGATGTCTCCCGTCTCCCGTGGTGATGAGTTGTTGTTATAGATTCAGGGAACAATACTCGGAACAAGTTCCTAGTAGCACGGTCTATGGTGAGCCCATGGTGGACTTGCCTGGCACAGGAGCGGTGTTCTGGTCTGTATGCGAGCCTCATCTGAAGTACACCAGATCATATATTATGTGTCATGCCCGTGCACTCTGCACCAGACTCAAATTCCTGGAATTGTATGTTCATTAAGAATTGAAAAAAAACATTCTATCATAGGCCTAAAACATTATTTGGAGACGGAGCCTACATACTGATGGCATCCCAAACATACTTAAAACACTTGAGAATCGACTTGAGAATGGTCCAGGACGGACCGAAACGTCTTCGTCCCTTCACATTCTAGTGTGTGGTCTGGTCATCATACTTTAGCCACGTTATTGTGACTCATCGCCTGCATACTTAAAACAGTGGAGATCACCTCACTTTGCAAAGGAAGAGAAACAGAAGAGGCAGAATATTATAGACATATAGCATTAACATCACACAACATAAAATCTTTGAAAGGTGTTCAGAAGTAAGATCATATAACACATGGAGTCACAGCGTCTACACAACCCTGGATAACATGGCTCACGACATGGCGCTCTGCTTCTCAAATTTGCTAAACCTCTATGACATGGCCTTAGCTGCCATGCAAGACGAGCAACATGCAGATTTCTCGAAGGCTTTCGACTAATGTGACCTATAGTCCGCACACATAATGCGCACAAAAGTAATACCCAGTACTAGCAAACTAGGAAGATGGATCAACAAGCTTCCTAACGAATGGAACCCAGTGTGTAATAGTCAACAAACTCAGATCAGGAACATACAACGTGAAAAGCTCAAGTGCCCCAGGTACTGATGCTTGCTTCAGTACTTTCGTCTGGTCTTCATATCGCACATCGACAAGGATAGACTATAGTACTCTCATCCCTTGCAGATGACACTACGTTTTTTATGAGAGTAGACAATATAGAGGACACAGCAAACCTCCAGTCTGATGTAAATCAAGTCTTTCAATGGTCAACAGGAAATAACTGAATGTTTAATTAAGATAACTTCCAGCCCCTGTGCTATGGAGAAAAAACGAAAATATTAAAACACAAACCACATAAGAAACAGTCAGATCACATTGTAGAACAAAAACGTAATGTAATGATTTTGGGAATAATTATGTCAGCAGACCTTACATTAAAGAACACAATAAAGCTGTTATAACTGCAAGACAAATTAGGGGTTGAATAACAATAACCTTTAAACAAGATATACCATACTAATGATACTCTTTAAGACTAGTGCTGTCTATGGTAGAGTATTCTTTCTAAGTTTTAGAATTTACTGGATCTAGAGAACGTGCACAAATCTTTTACTACGAGAATCTACAAAATAAAACATCTCAATTATTGGATCCGCTTAGAAATGTTAAATCTGTATTCTCTAGAACGCAGGCAAGAGATACTTAATAATTTACACAGAAAATGTTTAGAGGGTGTTACTTCAGTTTCAAACCTGCACTTAACACCTTGCGAGACCAGACGTCATAACAAAAAATGTAGAAAATGAGTTTTAATAGACCCACTGAAAAGTATGGGTACAATGGGCGACTTTAATATATAAATGTCAAGAGCCGGAGATTTCAGCACCGTCCCTCTCAATATGATCAGCCGGGGCTGTAATTCATACATGAGACTGTTGCAGCGGCGTCTAACAGCCTGGTTGACCAGTCCGCCAACCACAAGGCAGGAGCAGGAGCAGCAGAAGGGTGAGAGTGAAGGCCCTGAGAGCTTGGTGCTGGATGAGTATAAAGAGGTGGTGCAGCTGAGAGCCCTCAGCTGTCAGCCAAGCGTTCCTTCCCACCTGAATACTTCATGTCCTGCCAGCCTCCTAGTGTGCCTCCAGCCCTTCCAGGAATCGAAATGAAATATTCCTCATGCATGACTCCCAGCAACTGGCGGACTGACACACACACACGAGCATCGAAGGGAACACATGCGCACACTCACCATGCACACACGTGTGTGCGCGCACGGAGGCCAAGACTTTGCCACTCTTCATAGGGAATGGTGGTGACGTTGCCAGTGAAACTAGGAGCTAATAGCCATTATCCCACATTATCTCTCTGAATCATGTCCCTAGAATATCATTTATTTGATTAGTTTATTATTAGTTTCCATTTGGAATAAACTTTTATTTAATGACATTGCGGTCATTATTTGCTGGATGAAGTGTGTGCCGGACACTTCAAGTGTAAACATAAAATATAGAACCAACCTTTCCCAGCACTTGTGTCTAATACACTCTTAGTCTTAATATAGTACATATATATGTGCTATACTAGGGCTAGGAATGTTTAAGGTTGGTTTTTAGCCTGATTTTTTGTAAGTTCTATCAAATTATAAGTATAAACAGTTAACTTTTGTGTGGTCCATCACTACATATTAGTGATGAAGTTCTGTGTGGTCCATCACTACATATTAGTTCTTGCCACGAAATGGTTACAAAAAGTAGTAACGTTTCAGCAGAATGAGTCCAATCTTGTCCATTTGTGGAGAGCAAGAAGGGCAGGTAAGTATAGTTCCGTCGAAGATGATGATTTAGATTTAGCTACTCTGAACAAAATGTTCATGTAGCAGGGGCTATAGTCGTCGAAGATGATGAAGATTCAGCTACTCTGAACGAAACGTTTCAGGGGCTATGTTGAGCCCGTAGTGGACTTACCTGGCACAGGAGCGGGGCTGTAACTGTGAGTTACTCACCCAGGCTGCTTGGAGATGGTCGAAGATTGATTGATGATTGATAAAGATTAAGCCACCCAAGAGGTGGCACGGGCATGAATACCCCGTAATGTTGAAGATACTGAATGGACTGTTTTATCTTTCCTAAGGTGAGATGTTGTATCAAAACGCTTCTTGCATTCCCGGAAATTCGATGTTAGCAATGGCGTGTTTTTTCAATTTCCGTATTCATTGTGGTGGTAATTGTTCCTTGGAAGCAATCCTTGACTTTCTTATATGATGGTCTTCAACTGCATATCAAGAGTCTTCGGCACACTTAGTCATGCATTGATACCTTCTGATACCTTGTGTTCTCACTCGTGCAACCTCGTCTAGAGTCGTTATTTATTGTTTCCTTATCAAAGGCTCCTTTGATGTGAAGAATCGTAGAGTATTCAGCTGTGTCGTTAGCTGACTTGTTAACTATACTATTGACTTTGTTCCGTCGCTTAAGAAAGCCATTAACCCCGCAACTGGACGGTAGAGAGACGGTCTCGCTGGTTGCAGGTCGGCGTTCAATCCCCGACCATCCAAGTGGTTGGGTATCATTTCTTATCCCCCCCCCCCTTTTTCTTAAACCATTATCCTGATCCCTTCCAAGTGCTATGTAGTGGTAATGGCTTGTTGCATTCGTCTGATAGTTGCCTTCCCTCCCCGTGTCGACCTATTATATGTGGTAGACGGTTTACGGTGATCTTCCAAGTGCATGATGCGGGACTTATAAAACTGTAATTGTCAGGATCTTTGTGTTTCCATATGGGGACAATTAGGTGTATGTTTTGGTTATACGAGTTACAGTACGCGTGAAGTCCCTGTGGAAGAGGTAGAGTAGTGAAGTGTTCCAAGCTTAACATAGTGCGTCGAGTGTCATAGGTCACCACATTATAAATTCTGCCTTGGGGACTGGTATTGGTCTACAAGATCTCCGGATTGGTGTTGCCCTTTACCCTGCCGCCCCGTCCCCCTCCCAACCCACGTGTGTGTGAGCCAGTGTATCACGGGCCAGTATGGCCGCCTCTCTGACATGTGAGTCAGAGGATTATGATGGCACGACATAAAGGTACCGTCACTGTGCCATCACACACTGTCAGTGTGGACTCCACCACACACTGTCAGTGTGGACTCCACCACACACTGTCAGTGTGGACTCCATCACACACTGTCAGTGTGGACTCCATCACACACTGTCAGTGTGGACTCCATCACACACTGTCAGTGTGGACTCCATCACACACTGTCAGTGTGGACTCCACCACACACTGTCAGTGTGGACTCCACCACACACTGTCAGTGTGGACTCCACCACACACTGTCAGTGTGGACTCCATCACACACTGTCAGTGTGGACTCCATCACACAGTCAGTGTGGACTCCATCACATACTGTCAGTGTGGACTCCATCACACACTGTCAGTGTGGACTCCACCACACACTGTCAGTGTGGACTCCATCACACACTGTCAGTGTGGACTCCATCACACACTGTCAGTGTGGACTCCATCACATACTGTCAGTGTGGACTCCATCACACACTGTCAGTGTGGACTCCATCACACACTGTCAGTGTGGACTCCACCACACACTGTCAGTGTGGACTCCATCACACACTGTCAGTGTGTAGTAGAATACTCAGCTCAGTTGTTCTCAATAAGTATCTGGTTTTGAAACATTGAACAATTCTTTACCAAGAGTCGTATTGGTAAGTTTTTCCTACAGTGAGCATCTAGTCTGGTTATATTGAAGCCCCGTTTCTGGTTCCTGTAAGTGATAAACCCAGGGGCCAGGTTTTATCACAGTATTTACACAGCAACTTTCGAAACCGGTACATCTTTCCACAATCATGGCAGCTTTGTTTATATTAAATAGTTTATAAGCTTAGGTTGTGAAGTCAAAGCTCTACAATACCTGGACTAAGTATTGTTCGTTTGGTTGTTGTACGTTACTATTTGTTATTGTTTTATGTCTAACTTTTGGATTGTGTTTTTTCTATTTTTATTCTCATAATTGTTGTTGAAAAATATGAGTGTCTCTCACTTCCGTCCATTTTCTATCGTTATTCTCGGCGCCCGTTTTCTTTTTTGTTACCGGTAACTAAACTGCTTCTCTCCAATTTAATCATAAATTGTTCCTTCCAGTCATTTTGGTTTGTGTAACTACAGTACTTAGTAAAAGTTTATGGTCCTTGTGCCATCTTCTGTTTCGCTCCTTAGTCTCTTGTTTCCTGTCTTGTAGATCCTTTACCTTATCTCTGATTCTTTGTCCTGGAGCTGTCTACTCCCTTCTGCTCTCACGCTGACCTACTGGGGGGGGGGGGGGTTGATTGGTCTAATGGGGGGGGGGGTGTTTGGTCTAATGGGGGGGGGGTCTACTGGGGGGTTGTTTGGTCTACTGGGGGTTTGTTTGGTCTACTGGGGGTTTGTTTGGTCTACTGGGGGTTTGTTTGGTCTACTGGGGGGTTGTTTGGTCTACTGGGGGTTTGTTTGGTCTACTGGGGGGTTGTTTGGTCTACTGGGGGTTTGTTTGGTCTACTGGGGGTTTGTTTGGTCTACTGGGGGTTTGTTTGGTCTACTGGGGGGTTGTTTGGTCTACTGGGGGGTTTGTTTGGTCTACTGGGGGTTTGTTTGGTCTACTGGGGGGTTTGTTTGGTCTACTGGGGGGTTGTTTGGTCTACCAGGGGTTTGTTTGATCTACTGGGGGTTTGTTTGGTCTACTGGGGGTTTGTTTGGTCTACTGGGGGTTTGTTTGGTCTACTGGGGGTTGTTTGATCTACTGGGGGTTGTTTGGTCTACTGGGGGTTGTTTGATCTACCCAGGGGTTTGTTTGGTCTACTGGGGGTTTGTTTGGTCTACTGGGGGGTTTGTTTGGTCTACTGGGGGGTTGTTTGGTCTACCAGGGGTTTGGTTTACTGGGGGGTTTGTTTGGTCTACTGGAGGTTTGTTTGGTCTACTGGGGGTATGTTTGGTCTACTGGGGGGTTGTTTGGTCTACCAGGGGTTTGTTTGGTCTACTGGGGGTTTGGTTTACTGGGGGGTTTGTTTGGTCTACTGGGGTTTGGTTTACTGGGGGGTTTGTTTGGTCTACTGGGGGTTTGGTTTACTGGGGGGTTTGTTTGGTCTACTGGGGGTTTGTTTGGTCTAATGGGGGTTTGTTTGGTCTACTGGGGGGTTTGTTTGGTCTACTGGGGTTTGTTTGGTCTACTGGGGGTTTGTTTGGTCTACTGGGGGTTTGTTTGGTCTACTGGGGGTTGTTTGGTCTACTGGGGGGTTGCCTGGCCTCCAGCGTGATCCAGTGGTGGTGTAGAGAGCAAGAGGTGGGCGGGGCCTGAGGCAGTGGTATGACCAAGTATTGAGAGAGTGCGGGGCGGAGGGTGGCGAGGCGGCAGTACTGTGCTAGCCGTGTTGTGGTGCGCGTCAGCTGTCTGGCTCTTGCACGTGCCGCACGCGTTCATGTGTTTACCTTCCACCACGTGACGTTTGTTTACCTTCCACCAGCGTGGCTTTTGTTTACCTTCCACCGCGTGGCTTTTGTTTACCTTCCACCGCGTGGCTTTTGGTTATCTTCCACCGCGTGGCTTTTGTTTACCTTCCACCGCGTGGCTTTTGTTTACCTTCCACCACGATGGCGTTTGTTTACCTTCCACCACATGACTTTTGTTTACCTTCCACCATATGACTTACCTACATGCTGGGTGATGATTTCGAATGTATTTGGTGGTGATAACTACGCATTACCAAAATAACAGTGCACGTTGTTTTTTGTGTTTGAGCCTCGAAGAAACTTATGAAAATATTGTGGATTTTTTTTTAACATTAAACCTGTGGAATAAATCAATAGTGCTGAATAATTCTGAAAATTGTAAATGTGTAGAATAAATTGTTAGTGAGTTTTGTATATGGTTGTTTGGTTAAAGAATGTATATATTTTTACTGCTATTACTGTGCAATATCTTAAAATAAATGCATAAATCCGAAGTCATACCAACCAAGAGTCTCCAGGTTATTTTAGAAAATGGAAAAAAGCCGCGTTTGCATAAAGTTGTGTGTGTGTGTTACTTGATTTGGAACTGTTCTTGTCGTAAGAGATAGGAAGGTGAGGCTCCCCGGCCTTCCTCCTTCACTGCCATAACCAGGACAACAGCTGTTTGTACACTCAGACCAGGACAACACCTGTGATGGTACATGCTGGCCAGGACAACACCTGTGCTGGTAGACGCTGGCCAGGACAACACCTGTGCTGGTAGACGCTGGCCAGGACAACACCTGTGCTGGTAGACGCTGGCCAGGACAACACCTGTGCTGGTAGACGCTGGCCAGGACAACACCTGTGCTGGTAGACGCTGGCCAGGACAACACCTGTGCTGGTAGACGCTGGCCAGGACAACACCTGTGCTGGTAGACGCTGGCCAGGACAACACCTGTGCTGGTAGACGCTGGCCAGGACAACACCTGTGCTGGTAGACGCTGGCCAGGACAACACCTGTGCTGGTAGACGCTGGCCAGGACAACACCTGTGCTGGTAGACGCTGGCCAGGACAACACCTGTGCTGGTAGACGCTGGCCAGGACAACACCTGTGCTGGTAGACGCTGGCCAGGACAACACCTGTGCTGGTAGACGCTGGCCAGGACAACACCTGTGCTGGTAGACGCTGGCCAGGACAACACCTGTGCTGGTAGACGCTGGCCAGGACAACACCTGTGCTGGTAGACGCTGGCCAGGACAACACCTGTGCTGGTAGACGCTGGCCAGGACAACACCTGTGCTGGTAGACGCTGGCCAGGACAACACCTGTGGTGGTAGACACTGGCCAGGACAACACCTGTGCTGGTAGACACTGGCCAGGACAACACCTGTGCTGGTAGACGCTGGCCAGGACAACAGTAATGGTACACATTAGCCAGAAGAACACGTGCAGGTGTCTAGGGACGTTGCACATGTGTCTTAAGGACAAATAACACATATTTAGCGCCAGTTGTTACAACACTGACATTGCTTGACCAGACCACACACTAGAAGGTGAAGGGACGACGGCGTTTCGGTCCGTCCTGGACCATTCTCAATCGACTTGAGAATGGTCCAGGACGGACCGAAACGTCGTCGTCCCTTCACCTTCTAGTGTGTGGTCTGGTCAACATACTTTAGCCACGTTAATGTGACACATTGGTTAATGTGTTGGTAAAAGTCAAAGTAGTAAGCTAGTTAACGTGGCAAGTGATGCCATGATGGGGTTGATACAGACAGATTAGACAATGTGAAGCTTACAGGGAAACAGGAAGTGGGGCGTGACCCCGCGCGCTCTGGTGGGTGACAGCCACAACTCTTCCTCCATTGATAAACACGCCGGGTCACTAATATACGCGCGCAGTCACGCCTCCACCCACCTTACAACACACGGTTATACTGTGTTCTCACCTAGATGTGCTGGCTGCGTCCAGCTCAGCTCCTGGCCCCGCCTTACCAACGGTCTTAGATTAGTGCAGTGACGCACTTCTCCAGCTTTTATCATATTGACATTTAACAATATGAATGGAATTAGCTTCTGCGTCTAGCCTGGTCCACATATTGACGGCTCCTAACGTTGTAAAAGTTCTTTCTGACTCGTTTGCGTCTCAAGTTTCCATCTATGACCTCTCGTTCTGCTGTTTCTAGATTTGACCAATGTTGTTTTGTCTAACTTATCGATTTCCCTTAGAATCGGTTATCATATTCCCTCCCCCCCCCCATCTCTTATTTCCTCCAGTGTGTTAAGGTCCTGTTTTGGCAGTCTTTCCTCGTGGCTCAATCCCTTCGGCTCGGGAACATGTATTTAATATTTGTACCTGCAGAATCGAGCTATTCGCTCCCCGCCTTTCTAACCAATCTATTTTTGCTGTATTATGTCTACTACATATATATATTTCTCTTTAACACACACATACATCCTTAGGAAGCAGCCTGTAGCAGCTGTCTAATTACCTGGTACCTATTTACTGCTAGGTGAACAGGTACATCAGGGTGAAAGAAACTGTTCCCCATTTGTTTCTGCCTCGGCCGGGTATCGAACCCGGGCCCTTAGTATGTGTGCGGTTCACTTTGATCGAAATGATCATACGAACCATTCTAGTACGAATATTCTCTTATGTTCTTCACTTGGAAAGGAAGCTCATGTTACATTGCGATGGCGGTCGCTGAAGGATGCTGTGTTTCCCTAAAGTGCATGGTGGCATCATCAGAGGCAAAGGGAAAGCCGGCAAAGACAGCAGTTGTTTAGTTTCTCCACGTTCTTTTGTTTGTTTTGCATCTGGCCCCATGCCAGATGTCGGTGGCTGAGCGAGGGAGCCGGTGGCTGAGTGGACAGAACACTGGACCCGTGATCCTGTGATCCCGGGTTCTATCCCGGGCGCCGGCGAGAAACAATGGGCAGAGTTTCTTTCACCCTGATGCCCCTGTTACCTAGCAGTAAATAGGTACCTGGGCGTTAGTCAGCTGTCACGGGCTGCTTCCTGGGGGTGGAGGCCTGGTCGAGGACCGGGCCGCGGGAACACTAAGCCCCGAAATCGTCTCAAGATAACCTCAAGATAGATGCCGTCCCTTTCTCGTCCCACCCTTGTCATTATTCACCAGTATCTATCCCATCCATCCCTTATCACAGTCGTTTATTCCTACCTTCTGTCCCTCCCCCTTCCTTTTTCTCACCCTTCCTGGATGACTGGCGTGTTTCGAGGGCAGGCCAGACATGTCTGTTACTGAGCGATAGACCTATGTTTTCATACCTTCATGTTATACCCACCCTGGAGATATGCTCGACCAACCGGGCTGTGGTGGATATGTGGACCTGCGGGCCGCTCCAAGCAACAGCCTGGTGGACCAAACTCTCACAAGTCAAGCCTGGCCTCGGGCCGGGCTTGGGGAGTAGAAGAACTCCCAGAACCCCATCAAGCAGGTATCAACCAGGTATGGTGAGACGGGAGGTTGTTACCTCGTCGAGGTTACCATGCACTACACTCTCATTACTGGGCGGTGGCAGCAGGTGTGGTGTTAACGGGTTGTTCCGGCCTCCTCTTGTACACTGTATGATGAGTCTTGCTCTGTGTGTGTTGTCAACTGCTTGGGCTATGTCTGATCCTGTCGCTGCCTCGATTGTTTGTGGGTTTTTATGCACCTTGAAGGAGGTATATTTTCATCTTGTTTATATATTAAGAGCTTTGGGGCTGATAGGTGATAGAGATGTCATGTAAAGGTAAAGTCTGCATTCATTTCCCTCATGGTGTTGCGTGTGGTGAGTCCTTCGTGAGCACGTTGTCGGCCTTCTTACTCTTGTATGGTGATTTGCATCTTTTATTGGACGTGGGGCAGGAGTCACGTTTATTACCGGGTCTCTCTCTCTGTGTACTCACCTAGTTGTCCTTGCGGGGGTTGAGCTCTGGCTCTTTGGTCCTGAGCCTACTGGACTCTATCATATCTACACTTGAAACTGTGTATGGAGTCAGCCTCCACCACATCACTGTCTAATACATTCCATTTGTCAACCACACTGACAGTAAAAAAAGTTCTTTCTAATATCTCTGTGGCTCATTTGAGCACTCAGTTTCCACCTGTGTCCCCTAGTGCGTGTGCCCCTTGTGTTAAATAGCCTGTCTTTATCTACCCTATCAATTCCCTTGAGAATCTTGAATGTGGTGATCATATCCCCCGAATCCTTCTATCTTCCAGCGGTGTGTGTGTAAGGTGGGGTGGGGGGGGGGGAGGGGTAAGAGAAGAGGGCAGCCGTGGTAGTGAACAGTTAGCCAGGGAGTGGACCGAGCCTGTGGTCATAACAGCCTCGCTCATATTCTCAAGGGTTAACGGAGCCCCAGCTAGCGTATGGTCCAGGTGGGCCCAACACCCTCCCCCCCCCACTTGTTGACCACAATGCAATGTGTCAAGTCAAACACGTGTGTGGGGCAAGTAACACTCACCACACTAACACCTTCCCACAGCTCGAATAACACTTGCCTACAAGTATCTCTGGCTGTTCGGCTTGTACAGGGATCTAGAAGTAAAGTGCAAAGTGTGTGGACAAAGACAGGGACACACACTCGAAAATTATATCTTGGACTAATAAAATTGAGCCATTTAGAGATAAATCTAAACTCACGCTGTATAAAATGACAAGCCATCTTATTACTAAGGAGGAAATACCTGAAATTCTTGCACTGTTTCTATCTTTCGCTTCCAGTAGATAAACAACATATGAGGTTAAGAAACAAGTAGTGTATTGTGAAGACGAATAATAACAAACAGCAGCTCTCCTATGACTCTGTAATATCTCCATTGCTCAAACAATTATGTATTAGCGATGAGACCTACCATTAATATATGATGTTTAACTGTAAATATATAGCTATCGAAAGGGAACTTTCACTGTAAGTAGCTGACATTATTAGGTGTGAAGGATAGATGAAATTGTTAATGTAATAGTCTCAGTTGAGGTCTGATAAAGACCTTTTGTGCTCTCTGTAATGGTTTTTGCGCTACCGTTGACAGGATGAGTATGGGGTGCACAATAAACTAGCTGCCCCTGGCGGCAACAATCAATACTACGGGTATTATCGGGAGCCGCGATCATGGGCCAGTATTGTCCAAACATTTACACACAAAAGTCACCATGATTGACGAAAGATGTACAGGTTTCGTAACAGGCTGCTTAAATACTTGTGAATCTTGACTCATCACCACACAAGTTCTAGAGACACCCCCTCCCCCCCGCTCCCTTCCATATTATTCACGGAATGGACCATTCCGTTAAAAATGCGACGTGTTAGTACAAATTAGAGCATGAATACATTGACGTTTGCTATGCGCCGGCCTCAGTAGGTCAGTTGCTTGGGCTCTTACGGTTGTGGCTAGGCAAAAAGGTTTTATTTTTTACGGAGTGTCACAGTGAGAGAGCGGACTGGCCAGCTTGTCGGCCTCGCCACACATGTTGCTGCCCAAGAATAATCACCAAAAAACACCAGATTACGTTATGCCTAAGTGTCTACATAGGAAAAAATGAAACTTCAGAACGTTGTCATGTTTCAACACATTTTCAAGGAAAAAAACTTGTTGAAAGTATATTGAAACATGAAATATGTCCGACTTTTCAGTTTTTCTTATCTGGATACGTAGAGAAACATTTGTGTATGAGGCAGCCGGGCCTCACACGGGTGGAAGTAATACAAGTATTTAATGGAAGGTTAGGAGTAAAGCCTAAGACCTAATAGTCATAAGAACAACTGTAGACGGTCTCCATTGTTTGTTGACTCGAGGGCAAGTGTGTACTGGGCAGTGTTTGTCAGCCACACAATATAACGTTTGTACAGTTACTTGTTCCACTTTAATTGTTGGCAGCTCGCTTGTTCTCTAGTGTCCAAGCGATATGCATTGTACCTGGTACAATTATAATGGTTCGCATACAGTTTGGTCGCGTTTTCTTCTTCCTGGCCAAGACAAAAGGTTAAGGTCGGCCGGGAAGCAATATATAAACAGTTGTTGTTAAGGTGTAGGAAGAGGTAGAGGAAGAGATCTTGCCCAGTTGTTCATGCTGGCGTTGGTACACACACGGCACCTCCCACTCTCAACTACACACACACACGGAAGTACGCATCAGTTAACACTTACTCTACAGTGTAAATTCAATTTTTTTTTTAGAATAGTGTGTTTGAAATCAAATGTCTCAAACACTACAGGGAGTTTGTCTACCACACAGACTACAGTAGTGTGTTATGTGATGTTCTTAGCTGATTGTAACCTATTTGATTGTTGTCGCCGGAGTGGGCTAGTGTATTGTGCACTTATTACTCGTTCTGTGAGCGGTGGCGCAAAAAAGGTTACAGAGGGGCACAAACTGTTTTAATCAGACATGAGCCAAGATTATACATTAGTGGGTGCGGGTCCCGCCTCTAGCTGTGTCCACCCCTAATATAACAACAATAGCTGTATCCAGTGGACACTTCTCTTACTGGTCGGCAGTCCGCACGTTATTGTATAACTCGTGAACAAATCCACAAGGGCCGTGACGAGGATTCGAACCTGTATCCAAGAGCATCCCAGATGCTGCCTTAATCGACTGAGCTACGACATGGTCTAAACTCAGGTTCGAATCCTCGTCACGGCCCTTGTGGATTTGTTCATTTGATGCATCACGCAATTGTAATTTTTGTGTGTAATTGTATAGCTCGTGTTTAAACAATGCGGAGCGCTTTCTATTCCGTCCGTTCCCTCCACCGCTCACAACGTCACTAAACTGATGTACTAAATTACCCGACCCTAACCTACCCGAGGACCTACGAATAGAAAACGGGACATCACTTCAATTTTGCGAGTCACTATGATTTTTAGTACATCAGTTTTGGCCCTAATTAATAAATCCACAAGATTTATACGTCAAATTGTCGCATTTTGACGTATATTTTACCTAAGGCCAAAAACTGTCGTACTAGAAAATGTCATTTTCGCCAGGTGCTACCATTGTCCCGTTTTCTGTTGGTGGGTCCTGTGGTAGGTTAGGATAAGGCACACTTTAGTACACCAGGTTCTTGACGTTGGGAGCGCTGGCGAGAAGGGGCTGGAAGCTGGCCAGGTGTACCACAGTTGACCCGCTCTCATTACCACCAGTGTGTGTGGAGAGAGAGAAGTCTGGACGAGTCTGCTGTGCCAGATATCATTAAACTCTTCCACTGCTCTACACAAACCACTATCATTTTCCACACTACAAATTACTTACACTTAGGACCTAGGTTCTGTGAAGATAAAAATGTAGCATCGTTCAAGAAAATTGTTGAGTGGATTATGAGAATCTTGAGATGGACGGTACTTTATGATGTGGCTCGGACGATGGACGATCCCCATCTTAGTGTGCTTCTTCCCTGTCTGAAGTACTCCTCTCATCCCAGCAGAAAGGTCTGTGAAATGCACACAGAAATCACTATAGCCTGATGAATCAAATTAATAAATCCACAAGATTTATAAATAAATCTTGTTGTATTTGTGATTTATAAATAACGTGCGGACTGACCAGTAAGAGAAGTGTCCATTAAATACAGCTATTGTCGTTGTATTAGGATCATTTAAGGCGCGTCTGGGATCATCCTGGACATAAGTTCGAACCATCATCACGGTCCTTGTGGAATTATTATTTTGTGAAATAAGAGGAATACAGAGATAATACACGACACACACACAGGCAGTGAAGCACACTAGATGTACTCTCTAGGAAGGAGACGAGAGGTTACCTTGAGGTGCTTACGGGGCTCAGCGTCCCCGCGGCCCGGTCGTCGACCAGGACTCCTAGAGAGAGGTATAATCTATTCATGGAAGATGCTGGAAGATCCAAATGTACACTAAAATACATTACCGGGGTGGGAATACAGTAGGTAATGGAAAATTGGTGCGTTAAGAGCAGAGTTGGTGTAGGTACAGAGAATACTGTGATCCCCAGAGCAGAGTTTTGTAACTGTGTAACCTCACTGTAAATCTCACTCTGTAACCTCCTCTCACTAAGTATGAGAACTATTGCTCAAACATAACTTGAGGTCTTTAAGGGGCAATTGGACAGGTTTTCGCAGAAAGTGCCGGATCATGCAGGTTGTGGTGGGTCTCGGGGCCGCTGTCAGTAATATCATGACAGATCAACTTGCCACAAGACAAGCCTGACCCCAGGTCCAGCTTAAGGACTACAACTACTGTACACATACCAACGCAAAACCCACTGCAGGTAGTGGTGGTGGTGGTGAGGCGTGGCGTTGTGGTAGGGGCGAGGGTGGTGGTGGTGGTGGTAGTTGTGGTGGTGGTGAGGCGTTGTGGTCGGGGCCAGGGTGGTGGTGGTGGTGGTTGTGGTTGTGGTGAGGGTGGGAGCGTCTCACATGTGACCTATTACACACACACAGGACTGCTGCTCCCCCACACACCTCACCTTATAACACAGTTACTGACTGACTGACTGGCTGTGCTCTCATATCTTAACGTAATGATAACGCGGGAATCTAAACAGAGGAGGATGCTTGGTAATCACGGGCTCTTTAACTGTTGTTGACGCACTCTTAATTGTTCCACCTTCCTCCCTCTTGTGCATCCCCGACTTTCAGCACCTCACTTTTTGAAGGGATCGACAAATCCGCTTTAAAATGGAACGTATTGGTACAAATTAATGACCCGTAATATTGATTACACACAGAAATCACAATAACTTGATGCATCAAATGAACAAATCCACAAGAGGGATTTGTCGTAGCTCAGTCGATTAAGGCAGCGTCTGGGATCCTCTCGGACGTAAGTTCGAACCCTCGTCACGGCCCTTGTGGATGTGTTCGTAATATTGATGTTTTCTATGTACCTGCATAAATAGGTTAGGTGGGTTGCTAGGGTTAGAATGATTTTGATCAGATAAGACAGTTGTATTTTTTTACGGAGTTGCAAGTTGCACGGGGGAGTGTGACGTAGTAGAGGGGTGTAGTTTGCTGGTATTGTGCTGCACCAGCCTGCTACCTGCTGGTGGGGAGGACTTGCCTCACACTACTTACCCATCACTCACTACTGAGGGTAGTGAACCTCTACCTCTGTATGCCCCGCCTCCCACCCCTCTTGTACCTCATGCCTTACACTGGCAGTCTTGGGTTCAGGCACATCTTCACTGGGCACAAAACCACTAGACAAGATTCAGAGGCGAACCACCAGACTAGTCCCAGAACTGAGAACCATGAATTACGACGGAAGGCTGCGACAGCTAAATCCCCTGGAAGACAGACGAGTAAGGGGAGACATGATCACTACCTACAATATTAGAGGAATTCACCTGGAGGACAAAGATAAACTACTTAAATTGGGTGGAACATGAACAAGGGGACACAGGTGGAAATTGCGTACCCATATGAGCCAAAGAGGTATTATAAGGAATTTGTTCAGTGCCAGAGTAGTTAGTAAATGGAATGCATTAGACAGTGATGTGATGGAGGCTGACCCCATACACAGCTTCAAATGTAGTTATGATACAGGCCAATAGGCTCAGGAATCTGTACTCCAGTTGATTGAGAGTTGAGAGGCGGGACTAATAAGCCGAAGCTCAACCCCCGCAATCACAACTAGGTGAGTACAAATTTATCGTTACATTAAGGCAGTGTCTGGGATGATCCCGGACGCAGGTTCGAATCCTCGTCGCGGCCCTTGTGGATTTCTTCAATTTATCGTCAGTTTCCTTCTACCCCCTTACACAAAAGTGGTGTTAATAAGGTACAAAATAGAAAACAAAACGGTGGATACAAACTTAATATCATTTTGCTTTTTTCCATAAAGGTGGATACAGAAGTAGCAACCTCCTGACTTATGTTAGCAGGCTGAGAGCTTACCCTTCCTTGCCAGAGGTGATGGTAAGCCTTACCTGGTGACCGTGAACCCTTACCTCACCCGGCCCCGTCTCTCCCTCACCACTTCTGGTATCTTCATGAACTCTGCCCACACAAAGACACACTTCGGAGTTTACAGTAAACCTCACAGCCTCTCGACAAAGAAATAAGCAATATTCATATGTACTCGCTCGGTTCCAGATCCCTGGAGCTCATTGATTATAAGCTCAGGGCTAAAATACAAAATACCACACGTACAAGCACTCGGTATATAATATGGAGGGCTATCCCAGAGACAGGTTATTACAGTTATAACCGGTTATAACTGTAACTGGTAATAACTGTAACTGTTAATGTACTGTAGGCATCGCCCCACTTCACAAAGACGGTCGTAAAACTGGCAAGAAGCCACAGACCGGTCACACACTCACGTCACACATCATTAGACGTCTTTGAGAGGGCGCTACGATGACTTCATAGTTATATAACACATTGTCCGGGACAGGCAGCCTGTTTGTGTTGTACTATAGTATGTATTGTTTATGTATAGGCTTGTATTGAGATCCGCCCCCCCCCCATGCTCGAACTACTCACCCTCCTCACGATGCAACCCCGCAATAGCTGACTAACTCCCCGGTAATTTGCTGCTAGGTGAACAGAGGCATTAGGTGATAGGAAACGCGCCCAACCATTTCTGTCTCGCCTGGTAATCGAACCCAGGATCTGGGATTGTGTGTGGAGAAGGTAGTGAGGTGTACTGGTACCCCAAGTGAAGGCGACTACAAGGGAGGCTAATGATGGTACACTTCAACACCGCGCAATAAGTCCCGTATGGAACATTATTGTGCTTGCATCCCACTTGAAGGCAAGCAACATTACAGAGCAGGAAAGTGTAGAGATCCTTTATTACAGCAGTGCATCCCAGTGTTGCAGACGATGAGTCACAATAACGTGCTGGAAGATATGATGACCAAACCACTCATCACAAGATGAAGGGACGATGACGTTTCGGTCCAGGACTGACAGATTATGATTGATTGATGAAGATTAAGCCACCCAAAAGGTGGCACGGGCACGAATAGCTCGTAATTGGTGGCCCTTTTGAGCCATTACCAGTATCAAGAGCTGATACTGGAGATCTGTGGAGGTGCGGCTGCACCCTGCGTGACGGGAGATGTCTCCCGTGGACTGACAGAAACGTCGTCGTCCCTTAACCATCTGATGTGTGGTTTGGTCATTAGCCCAATCATTTTGGATTCACAGACCTATTTTCTAAGACCCCAAAAGACCTTCAACCCCCCCCCCCCTTTCCTCACTTTCATTACTCAAAAAATGACCTAATGAGGGTGTTCACTTGCTAATTCTTGATGATTCAGATATGCCAGTACTGTACTCAAAATTTAGGTCCCGACACCCGCCAGAAAACATCTCCCCCCCCCCTTTAGGGTCGCGACCCACCGCTTGGAACTTCTGGTTTGAAACCTGTATAAAACCAGTTAAGCACTTGTACAGCTAAGACCTGAAAGTACTCAAATCGTACTCCATTAAATGGAGACAAGAGATACCATATAATATGCAAATGGAGTTCCTAACCTGCACAATGAAATTACAGCTTAATGGAATGAGAGGATATAAAATTAAAAATAAGTAATGACTAACCGGAGCCATACCTACCTTGTGTAGGGTGCTATAAGGAGCAACCATACAATCGTCAAGGAATGCTGGCCAAAGACCAGGCTGCTGCAGTCAAATGAGGTATATATACAGGCGATGAGTCACAATAACGTGGCTGAAGTATGTTGATCAGATCACACACTAGAAGGTGAAGGGACGACGACGTTTCGGTCCGTCCTGGACCATTTTCAAGTCGATTGAGGTATGAATTACGGCTGTTGACCTGGCTAAATCCTGACCAGGTCAAGAGGTTCACTGACTGGCGGATCTAGTTCACAGAAAAAAACCCCAAGAGGGATCAGGTTTTAACATGTGGCGAGGAAGGCGAGCCAGAAACCTGGATACTAGTGACACTGTGTGTTCCTGCTGCCATCTTGTGTAGAGAACAATTGTTGTGTGTATTGTCTGGGGGAGATGATGGAATTGGTGGTTTTGGCTTGAATTATGATTGCCCATTCCCTGACACATGTGTTCCCTTCATCCCCAGCCAACACATTATTAACTTGGTTGTAAAAAGTTTCCTGTTTGGAAGTACTGGTAGTGAAAGTTGGTGTTTTCAGTTGGGGAAAGCTTGGCGGAGTGGGGTTGGGTGGGTGGGGAAGGGGGGGGGGTGTTCGTGCGCGGAGTGGGGGTGGGGGTAAAGGTGTGCGGGTGGGTGGGGGGGAATTTGGGTGTAATTACATAAGTGTAGTTACAGGATGAGAGCTACACTCGCTGTATCCCGTCTTCCCAGTACTCTTTGTAATAAGACGCTTTAAAGCTACTGACATGGGGGAATGGGTGCGTGCGTGTGTACTCAGTTATATTCACCTAATAGTGTTTGCGAGGGTTGAGCTTTCGGCTCTTTGGTCCCGCCTCTCAATTGTCAGTCAACTGGTGTACATAGTTCTCGTGCCAGTTTGGCAGTTATATCCACATGTGAAACTGTGCGGGTCTGCTTCCACCATATCAGTTCCAAGTCTGGCTTCTTAGTGGCTCATTTGTGGACAAGTTTCCACCTATGTCCGCTCTTGCAATTCATGGAGTTTTTCCCACATAACTCATAGCTCTGGGACCAGACAGGTATGTGTTTGTGTGTCCTCTTAATAATAACGTCACTTTTCGCTCGTATGCGCGCTATGGCCAAAAATGGACGTAATTTGAAATTAAATCTGCTCATGAGTGATGTACTGTCCCGTTTTCTGTTTCAGTTCTCTGGCTTACTAGGTTAAGTTAGGAGAGGAAACTTTCAATTAACGGTTTTCATGACGTTTTGAAACATTAGGAAAATTTCCTGCCCTCCTAACCTACCAGAGAACCATTAACTTACTGTTTTGGAAACAAAATCCAATTTTTTGTTTATTTTCAAATTACGGCCATTTTCGGCCATACAGACAAATGGCCAAATTCAGACGTAATTTGTAAGAGGACAGGTTGTGTAGGGAAGGATTTTTTCTGTACTTCGAAAGTACAGCAGTATTGTTCGTTTCATAATTATTTGTCACTTAAATTGTTTAGCTGTCCAATTAATTGGAATCAGTGGTGTTGGAGTTGGCCAATCCTTATGAAGCAGTAATTGAACTGCATGTCACTGATAGTCATTTTGAAAGTGGTTCCGTAGCTGTTGAAACTCGCTACAGTTGTGTAAATAGTGACGGAGGAAATGTTCAGTTGGTAGCGGTAGTGGGCGTGTTTATATTACAGAGGGGAAAGGCGCCAAGGGAAAGTGAGCGGACGGAAAAAAGGGGAAACGTGACAGCTGCAGAATGTTGGTAATGTTAGTGTACAGGAGAATTAACTATTGTAAAAAATACTTTGTCAAATGCAGACGATGAGTCACAATAACGTGTTTGAAATATGTTGACCCGACCACGCACTAGAAAGTGAAGGGACGGCAACGTTTCGGTCCGTCCTGGACCATTCATTCACAAGTCGATTGAGAATGGTCCAGGACGGACCGAAACGCCGTCGTCCCTTCACTTTCTAGTGTGTGGTCTGGTCAACTTACTTTTTCAATTTATTCCACGGAGTATCATGATAATGGGCTTTGCCGCTTTTTATTACACGTTCGTAATTTGTAATCACATTGATCAGTGTTAGGCTAGCAATATTGCCATTTTCTTTACTAAATGAATTCTGCGTTTATTGTTTTGGTAAACTATGTTAATTATAAATGTGCAACTATTTTAGGAATTACATTTTCTTCAGTTTGTATAAAAGGGGGTATTACCTCTCATGCTACTGTAGGAACTCGTAGCCCCGTAGAAGGCAATGTATAATTTGAATAAATGTATATGTATAATTTGTATGTATATTTGTATAAATATAAACAGCAATGCAGTCTGTACCAGTAAGAGAGAATGTTCAGTGATGCAGGCCAGACTCTGGAGGCGAGCCTCGCCTAACTTTACAGGGCAGTAGGACCGCCACCCCCCCCCCCCCCCACTGGCATATGACACTCCCATACCCCCTATGTGTCATCTTGGGAAATGTCTCCAACCGTGGATAGACAGATATTCTCTCTTATATAGATTTGTTTTCAGTCACGTTATTGTGACATTGAATCCACAAAGATTTTTAATTAACCATTTGTTATTAGTGTAGGGACGAACAACGTCTAGAAGTGTTATGAGGCTTTTCAACATTTTTAATGTTAACGATGGCAAAATATGGTCAATGAAGAAATATTCATGTGTGGTTGAAATTGCCAGTGTTGGTGTCCTGCGGAGGCATAGCGGAGGCATCATCGAGGCATTCGCAAACATGCTGGTTATAATGTTAGTACGAATTGAATGTTTGGACCCCATACCCTTCAGAGTCATACATGATTACCTTTCAATTTTCTTCAGCAGTGAAATTAAGAGACCGGTGAATATAGAACAGACTGGTGATAATTGAAGTACAAGAAATATGTGGTTTAGTTGGTAGATGTGTAGTGTGTGGCAGTGAAGCAGGACAAGGGCAGGGCTCGGGGCAGCCGACCCAATACCCTCACCACCCAGGACCTGGATGGGTCATTTTTGGGTCACTTGTCATGGCGTACTTGGCGCTCTAGCTCATGGCTCCTGATTCCACCGTCATCTTGCTCTCCTCACGTGTCTGAGACGCGTCTCTGGTCAACCCCCCCCCCTTCCCATATTCCCTTCCCCACCACCTCCCTCTCTCCGGCCGAACATCAAGACAATGGGGGTAAGTATATCTTGGTGGGGCATCCCTCTATACACTAGTGAGTACTGGTGAGTAATGGAACAGGTGTAACGTGATAGTGTCACGTGTCACCATTAGCATTCAATGGGTTAATGGTTGAGTTTGTAGGTAGGTGGAGTTATAAATTGATGAGTGGGTGAAGTGTGTTGATGAGATGTGGGACCGCAGTTGACTAACTGGTAAATGAGATGGGTAAACAGATGCCGTCCCGAAGATACATCTTGGTAGTTCTTTGGTCCGTCATGTCAAATGACGTGGGATAAATTGTAAAATAGATAAATAATTGGTTTACTGTTTTGAGATAAATAAAATAATAGATGGTACTTCAGGGTGACGGATGGATGTGATAAAAAGAGGGGTGGGGGGGGGTAGTGTTGAGAGATATCTGATGATATCAGTTGAAGGGTTGGCGCAAAGGCATAAATGGAATATTGTAATGGAGGGGGAACTATCAGGAGAAAGCGCCGAGCCTATATATTATTTTACGACTATATAGCACAGGAAAGGGATCTGGATAAGGGCGTGGGATGGGACGGGGGCAAGGAATGGTGCCCAACCGCTTGCACGGTCGGGGATTGAACGCCGACCTGCATAAAACGAGGCCGTTCCCTTACCGTCCACCCCAACTGGCTGGACATGAAAGGGAAGAGTGCATTAATTGTTGGTAAAGAAGGTGACTGATGAATTGAATGATGATTATTATGGAGTGAAGAATGAGACTGGGATGATAACAGTTTATGTTGATGGGTGAATTGTTCTGTTGTGATGGAGATAATATACCTGCCACGGAGATCCCTCTGGCTGTGGAATGATTATAGTTATGTAGTTGCTGGTGAAGTTTATATATATATATATATATATATATATATATATATATATATATATATATATATATATATATATATATATATATATACACATCCCATATATACATTCCACTCATCCCATGAATTAAAATATTGGAATGTACTGTATTATGCAAATTGCTGATGACAATACTTGTGAGTAACTAGCTATCCCAATTAGTTATACTTTATAGCTCATAATCAAACTGATTAATGTAGGTCATTAGCTATTATATTGTCTTGTATGAGGTTAGCATAAGATACACAGAGAATTTCAACTTATGTGTAGTGTGTCAGGTCTACAACTCTTTTATGTATCAACTGATGGCAGAATATTTTGATGTGTTGTAGGATTGACATACATAGTCAACTATTTTATTATTCCTGTAATTTTATTTCCATGTTTTTAATTATTTTTATGCGATATCTTGATGATTTATAATATAGACATTGAGTACATGTGCTGTTCATTGTACCAATACTTTTTAGAGAAGATTCTTTAACTTGTTTCTTTACATTTCAGTTGTGTTTAACTGTTTGTGACCGGGTCTACACGTATTACACAACACACGAGGAAAACAGCAGTCATGAGGTGGACACAATGGTACTTAGTCTGGGTACCGCGCTCAAAAATATCTTCCCCGCTGTCCCTCTCACGTAAGTTTTCCCCTCAAGTCAGTTTGTTGTAATCAACACGTTTACATTAGAGTTCTGATGGAACAGAACCCAGTGGACTACAATTCCAAATGTTTCAGATTAAAACCGATCCTGTTATAGTTGCCTGCTTAGTATTGTATCCCATTGTTTTGAATACATTCTTATTGTGTGGAAAATAAATAAGCATTATTTTATTATCAAATTTATGTACACACAGCATTGTGCTGTGTACTCTATTCTATATTTAGAGTATAGATCAATAACTATGAGTTCATCTAATATCCCATCTCACAGCTAGGATGGTTAGTCATACATAGTATCAGGACAAAACGGATGTGAGTCAAGTCTACTTGCCTGTATTAGCAAACTTTGGGTAGAGCACTAAAATATCTTCCAATATTTGAGAGAATATGCAGTACAGTACAGGTAGTTGTGGAGCTCAATGTAACTCATACCATTACGTCAGGAAATATTTAAGGAAATAGTGTGTTAATTAAATCTGCATTGCAGAATGTTCTCTTGAGAAAAAGCTAACCTGAGTAAAGTTACAGTACAGTACTGTACTGCACTGCACAGTATAGGGATTGTATTTTGATAAGTTGGAAAATTTACCTGATACTGTATTGCAAGAAAACATTTACACATGTGTAGGAGATTGCAGTATAAGTGCACTAATACAGTATATTGCATTTGTAAATTTTCCTGCAGACACATTATCCGTAAAGTGGACATCCAGCCCCCGAAACGGATGCAGCAGTTAGAAGAGCTTGAACGCGCAACACTGGGAGGGACAAGAGATATGGGACCGTGTGGCGGCTTCTCCACTCAGTATATGTGTATGTGCGACTATCATGCACTACCATATAGAGAAGAAGTAGCGTGGGATGTCGACACCATCTACCTCTCACACGATACTCGAGAGCTCTACTTACACGACTTTGATTATTTAGAACAAAAGTGAGTGGCATATATGGTTCTTGTTTGAAAATCTCACAAACTTGAGATTTTCTTTTAAGTCTTAATTTGGTCAGTGATCTTTCCCTGTCTAGTAAAAAAATTTCACATGTCTATAACAAAAAATCAAATGGTCATATTAAACTACAAACAAGGACCAGTTGTCTTCATATTTTGACACAAATGCTTTGGTTGAGGTAATTGCCTCGTGCACGAGTATCATTCACTGGATCACTTGCTGCTTGCCATCAGTTGCTGGACAACCCTCACTGCTTTATATCTACTTCCTACAATCATCATAGCAGTATTTTGTAAATGCTCTCAAGCTCATACAGCTTTTTTTTTTTTAATATTTCAGGGGAATGGACAGTAACAGGTAAATAAGCTCATTAAGTAGCTTGTTCTATAATGGATTGATGAGTGAGTTAAAAGCTAATAATGGCGCCTGCACCATAGTTTGAGCTTGAAGTTGTGTTTTTGATCCCTGATTCCATAGTTTTAGTGTAATTTTTAGTACCTTCCTTCCTTCTGCCTTTACTAAAAGCTTATCATTGCACTAAAAATCATTTGATCATTCATATTGCCATTTTACAGGACATGTATGCAACAAAAAATCTTAGTGTTAGATAATATTGTATTGTGTTGCAATGGCAGCACTTATAAGCAATACGGTATTTAGGTTTTAAAGCTACACTAGTGTTTACCTTCACTGTAGCACAGCAATGCAGTATGCAGTACCCAGTTAAAATATATGTAATATATGGCTCCATAATATAATCATTTGAGAAGCTTACTGAAAGTTAATCTGATAAACAGACATAGAATGGAAGTTGTTTTTTGTACTACTGCCTCAATACTCACATTATTGAGGCTTATTATGCACGTGGGTATCTCTGGTAGGTCAATACCTATCACCTTTGTTTATTTATATTTACTCAATAGTTGGATTCAATGTGATCACTTGAGAACAACTCATAATATTGAGTTACAAGTAACAGCAGTTACATATTATAATAAAAGTAAGCTTTCAGTTGAAATTAGGCACTACAACACTTAGTGGCCATTTTGAGAAGCCATTTTTTTTGGCAAGACGGGTAGAGGTAGTCATGTCAGTGTGATACTGTGACAGTAGATAAGCATCATCCTTATTATTATTATTATTATTATTATTAATAATAATTATTATTATTAATAATAATAATAATAATAATAATAATATTATTATTATTCAGAGAGTAATCACACTAACGTGACTGCATAAATGAGGAAATTCTTTGAGGCTTCCACTGAAGTTGAAACATGGTTTCACACAACCCCCCCCTCCCCCCTCCCCATGTACTCTGGCTCTGTCATCTAGGAATGTGCTACGTCTGACACACCTCTTTCAATACACAGAGAAACTGGGTGGGCCTTGGAACACCCAGCGCACAGGTTAGAATCCTCATCGTGGCTCCTATGGGTTTTGTCATTATTGTAAATATTATTATTACACTACTGGTATTTCAGTACAGTATTATTATTTTTACTAGTAATACTGTTATTACTGTACCTGTTTCCCACTTTCATTGGGTTTTGAGGCATCAGTTCATAGAAAATACATTTGTCTAATATATCCAAACTATCTGAGTACTGTACAGTACATTGTCTTGAATTCTATTTGCCTGATTTTGAACTGTCTTTTCTTGACAATTTTAAAACTTATTCTCTTTATTCTCCTAACACCACTAATGCTTCTGAAATTGTCCATGTCTTTCACATTAGTTTCAAGTTTTTTTTATCACACGTACTATCGTCTCGTATCCAAACATGAAAGTTAGAATTATATCATCATGATGTTGCTCTCTGGTTACATCTTTCTCTTTCTTTTAACCAGGCTATTCATTAAATTAAGCACTTGCCTTTCCTGGCTCATTCTGCTTTGAATTTCTCTTTCCTGATCACGCATCCAAGGTATTTAACCCTGTGGCTGCAGCACCTGTACAATATTTTGATCCCACACTTTTTTCTATAAAATTGGTCTAAAGAATTCAAATACCTTTACAGTATGCAAATATACAGAAAATAATATGGTTATTTCCAGTGGTACCATTAAAAAGAATAATTGAGTCTCTAATTTTTAACACTTTGGTGGTCAGGACTTTCATTGCATTCCTGACCTTAAACGTCCTGAGCTCCCTGGACTACTTACGAGCTGCTCAGCAATGTGAACAATGTTTACAGTCGTTTTATGTTTTCTAAGTTAATTGTTGGGTTATAACTGAGTTTGGTGTCAAAATCTTCGCAAATGAATGCTCTGAAGTAGGGGTTCCCAATCCTGTGGTTCCGAGATGACATGTCATAGGGGTGTGACAACGATGAATGCTGCATTTTGATTCGCCAAAAATCATTCTGCTTATGAATAAGGGAAACATATGTTATACAGTGCTAACTTAATATGTGACATTACTTTTGTAGTGGATGAGAATGTAAATGAAAAGTTTTCAAGGGATGCAGGGCATAGAAAAGGCTGGGAACTTCTGTTCTAGAGAATATATGAAAGAACGAAAGTGTAATAATTATACATGGCAGTGATGAGAATATGAATGCTTATGAATAGAAATTGGATGATGTATTTTAGTGTCATCAGAACAATTACTGTCGGAGTATGGATGATGAGATTTATCATCGAAATGTGAAAGTATTTATTAATAGAAAAATGGTCTAATTAGCGTAATGCTAGATCCTAAATGTTTCCAAGACATAAAATATTATAAATACAAAAGATAAGCTTGATTGCCATTTTTATGAAAGGGATATGTTTTGTGTTCTGCTTTTATGTTAGATATGCAATACAAAGGATGTTTCCATATATACCATGAAAGGTCATTACAAAATTGTTTACATACAGTAGTACAAAATATATCATTTAAATATAAATACCAGTTTCAACTCATACCAGAAATGGTTGAGGGCCACAGGACTAACAACACTGCAAACAAGACTTGACAGAGCTGATCTCATGAAAACTGTTAGGATTCTGAACAATTTGGTGGATTTTGATCCAGGCTACTTCTTGAAATGGTCAGATGCAACACATACAAGGAGCAATGGCTTCGATCTCAAGAAACCAAAATGTAGGACAGAAAACAGGAAATGCTTTTTCACTGATAACTTTATAAGCCTATGGAACTTGCTGCCCTCCAAAACTGTAAATGCCAAAACACTGCTGCATTTCAAATTACATCAGGACAAAATCATCAGGACATATGGAAGTACCTTTGACAAGCTTCTGGCTTCCTATCTTTGTTGAGGCCACTAGGGAGACGGTGGCCTCAGGTGAATTCAGGTGAAACACACCTTTCTTAGGGGAGGCTCCTCTCCTTTCCTTGGAAATGGACTATGTTATGGTATCAGCAAATTGTGTAAGTGCATTAGAAAATTATTACATACAGTGGAACTGTCAGAGTACAATGATTGACTTCTTGGGTAGCCTCGCAACCTGTTGTTTCCACTTGTCAGACAGATGGCCGTTTGGTTTAAACCCCAACAAGTGTAAGGTAATGTAGAATGATATAAGGGGAGGAAACAGGAAGGAAGCTGCACTGTAAGCTTCTGCAGGTAGTTGGACAAGAGAGAGACTTAAGAGTAGATATTATACAAGGATTATCACTAGGGACACATGAAAATAGGATAATATAAAATATGTATGGAAAATTAGCAAGCACAATGCTAAGTGGCCAATGAAGACAATGGACAAAGACAGCCTTTTCAATTTGAGAGGATATAAATGAAGATGACATGGGTGTAAGCTGGACATACTTGGCCCTCATACACTGGCTTAAACCATGCCAGCAAGAAATTATAACCATTCGTACATAGTTAGGGTGGTCAACAGGGATGCGCTAAAAGTGGTCGTAGGTTAGGCCACGTGCTTCCACTCCTTCAAGAGCAAGTAGGACAAAGAAATAGGTGATCAAGAAATGAAAATGCACCTGATTAAAATAACTAGGAGATGGGGGCCTCATTACTTAGGCACTGATTGTTACTTACTGATAGGTAATCATCCACAAAATCAGCCACCCATGCACAGCACTTGCCCACACTCAATTTTTCCCTTCTTTTCTTGTATATGTCCATATTGTAAGATTTGTATTATGTTTGTGTTGTGAGGCATCTGGTAAATGGGACCAGAGATACCATTCTGGATTGATTATGATAAAAAAAACATCTAATGACATTTAAATTGTTATACTATTGAATTTGCCTTCACTGCTTCCTCCTTAAGTACATTTAAATCCTGTACTGCTCCTGACACTGGAGTACGTCCTTACATCTCTCCGACTCGTTAAGTGTTCAACTTAATTTTTTACCATTTCATCTTGGTCTTATAATCTCTCAAACATTCTCTCAGTATCAACTATGTTGATTTCCCCCAAGCATCTTATATGTGCTCCATATATGCATGTACAAGTGTGAGAGAGCAATATATCAGTTTTTAATTCCAATAAATAAACCTGTAAGTTTTCAATAGAGACTGATAATGTAAGCAGAGATATTTGAAGACTGATAAATTTATTCTTTAATTTGTGTACCTAAAAAAGTATAAAATAAATACTGTACTGTAATTGTAAATATATGCTAAATACTGTAAAAAAACAAGTTCATCAGTGTGAGACAGATTCTTAGGTGAAGATGTGCAACCATTGAATCTTAAACTTATAAATGGAGGTCAGTTGGAAAATATATCATGGATCAGGTTTTCCCTTTCTTGTTGACAGATGACGGGAATATTTGTGCATCTGTTGCACAATACCCTTTACCTAGAATACCAGACTCGTGAAATCCATCTATCTTCATTATTCTTTGAACAGGTTGAACTTGGAAGGTGATATGGATGTAAAGATTAGGACTTACTTGAATATTTTTTTTACAGTATAGGTAAGAGTAATGAAATGTTTCATCAATAAATAATGTGGGAGTGCTCTCAGTGAGTTAAAGGGACATTATGCTGACAAGATGGTTGAGGAAATACTGAATGCTTGAAGAAATAAAGTTGCTTTAGGGATTAAGTAATTTGCTTAGTTATTTGGAACTTTGTCATTAGAGAATGTACTAGAAGGTTGAAAGAACACTTAATAAGGAATAATTACATAGAAAATTTGAAGAATTAGCAGATATGCAAATTTTGATAATGGATCTAATAAGCAAGCAAAAATAAATTTATAGTAAAGTATTTAAGAACATAAAAGTTTTCATTCCATTAATTGTTGTTTTCAGGATATTAGGCCTGCGTATGTTTAAATCTAGTTTTGTTTAATAAATTGTATATATTGGTTGTTTAATAAATATTATACATTAAAACCAATTATGGTTCAAATAGAAATGATATATTTATTATGAATTCAGTTTGGTAATTTGTAATACTCTGAGTCTGGTTTGATTAATTAAATATTGGGTTTATTTTCCAACATTGAGTATCGTGTGATGAATGGAGAAGCTGGGAAGAGGAAAACACGTCTCATTATATTGCCTACAGCATTTTGGCGTGGATGTTTTGATAGTAAAGTGGGAGAAAGATATGTTCTCTGCCTTACCTTGTCCTTAATTACATGTTCAGGTCTTTAAATGGAGGTAACATTGAGGTGTTCAGGAGGGGATGTCAGGATGTCTTGAGCACATCAATAAATGGTGTTATCAGTAAGTTGTGTGAGGAAGAAATGTGTGGTATACATATATACTGTATATATAATATATGAACCATGATGCAACTTTTATTATGTATCATGGTGTTATAATGTTGAATTCCCTACATTTTGGATCCATCTATCCTTGTAAACTAAAGCAACACTTTTTATTTAAAGCTTCAGTAATTTCATATGCAAAAGTTTTACATCATATTTACTTCTGGATATATTTTTTTGCTTTTTAATATGGCTTGAAATCAGCTACATATAGTATACAAAAAAAGTATGAACTTTTTAGTAGCATTGATATTTTAAGCATTTGTAAATATTTAGGTTATATTTCAAGAATAACGTGTGTTGTTGCGAAGTGACACTAGTAACAGTGGTGGTTGTAGTGTGCACGGTTTGTCAGTCAGTGCATGCTAATGTTGACATTAGCTAGATGACCCCATTAATTGGTTGTAGAGTACCAAGCATTTGCCACTAGGTAGCACACAAGCTCTAACCTACTTAAAAGGCAGCTTTCAACTCTTTAACAATATAGTACCATTATTAATTAAGGTATTAAGGTACTGAGGCTGAATTGCATTGCAGTTGTCAAAAATGACGTATTTGGCAAGTTCACATAGCTCCTCAAGGAAAGGTTACTTTATATCTATGAAAGGTAGTCGAATCCACCTCCAAGAGCTCTTGGTGACTTAATTGTGCATATTTTATAGCATTTTTTATAACTGTTTATTATCTTTTGCTTGACGTGCATTAAACTTACCTTAGATGTTATACATGAACACGTTGAATGGTATAATTCTTTTAACATTTTTCAGTTCAGACATGTCATTTTGCACTGCTCAAGATCAGTCAGAACCAGATTTTTGTATCTGACCAAAAAGCATAACATATTGGGAAATGCATGAGAGATCAAGATAACATTCCTGTCATGCCTGAAAAGTTCTTGTGTTCCAATGGAGATAACTTGTAATTACTGCTATTTGACGTGATAATGGCATTACATATAACTCCTCCCCATAAGAGAGATAGTAAGACTCTTCAGGTCATATCCTGGCTGATATCCCTGGGAAGGGGCATCAGATTGCAGTAGTAATTCTCCTCCCATAACCTCAACTCTATAAACAATAATTTCAAGCTAAACATGATAAAAATATGTACTCCTCAGGGAGCCATCATTTGACTTCCCACAGTATGTTTAGTGTTAACGTATTCATTCGTATGCTACAACTCCATTTTCTGCTCTTTTAAATATTTCAGTCATAGCTCTGTAGTTTTCATGTACTCTTGTTCTCTGAAGTGCACTTCTCTCATGTTTGATGTATATATTATCTCCTCACTCTCTGCATCACTTACACCTTAATTAAATTCAATTTTAATGATACTGTACCCAGTTTTTTTCTGAGTACAATACCGCTCTTGGGTGGTTTAGACATGATGGATAATTTAAGCTTGGCAGTGTGTGTATGGAAGTGTAGAGGAAGAGGGAGGATGTGATAGAATAGCAGGTGGTCAGTTATGTGGGTACAATGTATTAATATTGGGTCGCAAGTGGGGAGTGTACAAAGCTGTACGAGGATAATAACGCTTTCTTGTCTGCCACTCGCTTGATACTTGGCAAATACTGTACTTGCACTCTCTCTGAATATCTAATAAAGTAAATGTCATAAAATAAACAGTAGTTCAGAAACTAGTGACTGAAAGGAATATAAAATTTGATTTTCAGTTTTCATTTTAATTCATTAACACTTTCGCGTTCCACAGACTGAATAATTCGTCACTCATTTTTCTACTGAATGTGTTCCAACGACGCAATACTGAGTCACTCATTACAATATTTTTTAAAAATTTAAATTTTATCAGATCAATCTGGTAGTGGTTTTAAAATAAGCGCCTTTAGATTGCACACAATTTGATACCAAAATCAAAGATATAACATGAAACTTGATGTCCAAACACTTGAAATATTATAAATAGGTCTATGGTCTGAATATTAAAATATTTGTTAAAATTCTATTTATTGTCCTATTATCTTGGGACTTGTTTTAAAATGTGCGCCTTTTTATTGCGAACAATTTGATACCAAAATGAAAGATGTAACACAAATATTTATGTCAGAACACTGGAAAGATATAAATAAATTTGTGATGATGAGCGTCCAGAATTAAAATATTTGTTAAAAATCCAGTTATTGCTCTATTATTCTGGGACTAGTTTTAAAATAATCGCCTTTTTATTGCGAACAATTTGATACCAAAATGAGCGACGTAGCACGAAATTTGATGTTATCAAATTGAACGAGTTGAACATTAGGGTGCAATGTACAAAATGGTGCTCGTTCACGGGTAACTTTAGGCTTTTCTGCGGGGAGGCACTCCAGCCTTTTGTACATTTTATTCATACACATCTGTAGGGAATTTAATTGCGAACACAATGATACCAAAACGAGCGACGTAGCACGAGAATTAAGGTAAAAAAATGGAACGAGAATGCACATGTTACTGATTTTGTGCGTTTTTGCCGACTTTACGCTTTGCTGTTGGGAGTCACGCTAGGCTTTTGGACATTATATTTATACACACCTGTAGAGAATTTAATTGCGAACACAATGATACCAAAACGAGCGACGTAGCACGAGAATTAAGGTGATAAAGCTGGATCGAGTATACACATTTGGGTGTCACCGCGCGCTTACCCGCATGGAGGGGCCACCTACCCCCTGTCAACCGCGAGTTTCCACGGAGCGCGAAAGTGTTAAAATCCGTCACTGGTTATACAAAAATAACATTGTGTAAAATACTGTATGTAGCAGACTCTAGTGGTACTGAAGAGCAAATTTGTCCAGGGGAAGAAACTACTTATAAGAAAAATTCACCTCTTTCTTATCTCTTAAGTATATAAATGAATTGGAGCTTATATTTATTTAATAAATTTATGCATCAGTCAATTTTTTGCATTATCCATAATGTGGTTTTATATTGTTAACAAGTAATTGATATGAATGATTTCATTCCACAGAGACCTCATCCCTATCATCAGTGCCCTCGAGTATAACACGTGGTTTCGCAAACTCCGGGCCAGCCACAGTAAACTTTCACATGAAGCAATAGAGCGAATTTTACATGTGGTCAGCAAGTCACTTAGTTTAGAAGAAATATATCTAGATAATATTGGTGCCAAAGCGTAAGTATTAATGCCTGTTTTAGCTAATACTGCATATAGAGACAAAATAAGGGTAGAAAGCAAATATTATATCCACATAACCCAACCCATACATATGAAATCAAAGTCATTCCGTTTCGATATGTCCTGTTCCCTTATCAAGTCGTGACATGATTATGATTTGATAAGAGTGCAGGAGGGACCAAAACAGTCATTTTCATTTTATTTCATGTGTGGGTTATTTGTTTTTAAGAGATGTAATTGTGACATTCTCTGCATATCATGCACATAGCATGCAAAGTACAGGTACAGAGCTGAGAGATTTAGGTTTCAAGGAATGGCTACTAGAATTATACCTCATGTCACTGGAAGACAGAAGACTTAGAGGAGACACGAGTACCACCTATAAAATTCTCAGAGGAATTGAAAGGATAGATAAAAACTTTTGGGCACAGGTGGAACACAAACAAGGGGATTCAGGTGGAAAATTAGTACTGAAATGACCCACAGAGACATTAGAAAGAATTTGTTTGATGTCAGAGTAGTTAAAAAATAGTATACGTTAGGAAATGCTGTGGATGTAATGTATTATAATTATCAAAAGAAGGCACTAAGCTGGAGGGACTATGTAGCACCAGTGATGTGGTGGAGGCAGACTCCATACATAGTTTCAAATGTAGATATGATGGAGCCCAGTTGGCTTGGGAACCTGTACACCAGTTGATTGATGGTTGAGAGATGGAGCCAGAGAGCTGAAACTCAACCCCCACAAGCACAACTATGAGAGTACAACTAGGTGAATAGTGTCATACTAACTAAGGTCGCTTTATTGTTTGTGGATTAATTTAGTAAGTTGAATACAGTAAACAATATTCATAAGGCATTAAGCATTTTGTCATATTAAGTTCAATTTATACAGTATAACACAGGAATAAGAGCAGATGATAGTTCCATGAGGCACCAGTTACAAGTGTATTACACTTCATCATTTTCAAAAGTTGCATTATATCCTACTTAGAAAATATTAGATTATGTATTATAATATTTGAAGACATACTAAGTTCACCAACAATAAAATATTTCACGATAATTCTTATCCAATGAATGTGTCGATAAACGAAAAAAAGTACAAAGTGCTACCTCTATATTGTGCTATTAAGAATAGGTCAATCAACGTGCATTAGTTTATCGTAACAGATAAAGTAATAATTGCCATGCAATATTGAACATATTTGTCACTTCATTTACCAGATATTGAAGAAATTTTTGTGGATAATATTCTGTTGTAGTTATCTGTTAGTTAAACTAAAGTAGATAAAACTATCTGCATAAAAACTTTTAAAATTGTAACTGAAACTTTATATTCCTTTCAGAGAATTTGCTAACAAGCTGTCATTGGCACTTTTGTCCAATAGCAACATTCCATTGCAGAAACTTGACCTCTCGCACAATCCACTTGAGGACAAAGGTAAGTCGCCTGGATTGCAAATTTATTAATGGTATTCATTATTTGATTCATATTGTATAGTTGATGATTGAAACAGTGTATGATAAAGGGGTTATCTTGACTGCTATGGCATCCTTGCACACTTTCTTACCCTTACCTGTATTGAGTTTTTCCTTTTTGAATGTTACAAAAAATTCATTGTCTGTTAGATTATCTATAGATATTTCTGTTAATGTATATCATTAATAAGGTTTTGAGTGTTGGTGAGAAGGTCATCTGTGTGCTTGGCATACTGCTGCTGCAAGGTCAAGCTCTGGCTTTGGAGTAGTGGACTGTGAATAGTAAAAACAGGTGGACATTTCATTCTGGTGAAACCGAGTTCTTTTCACGTGTCTCTCTGGGGTCATATTAGTGCAAGACTGATAGCAGGATAATCAGTACAGAATGGCCTAAAAAAAAAGGCTCCTTAAATTACACTCAAAACTCTTCCAAGCACTATTTGGCTTCAAAGGAATTGCAAAGAATTGCTATTGCTAAATGTTAATAGGCCTGCTTAATCCCTGACTGCCATCAAGAGGGACCCAGATAAAATTGATGGAAAGCATCAAGATACTGGTGCAAACCTGTTATGAAATGGAATATTATGAACAGTTGTCTGAACAAACACAGTTCATTCCGAGATGGCATGTCCCTGAATTTAAATTCTTGTTCTTTGCCAGGAAAGAGGGATTCAAGTGGAGACACAAGATGTCCTCCCATAGAAACAAAATAAATCAGAATGCTGAAGCAGATCACGAAGATCACTAACCCAGTTACCCATAGCTATGGCTAATAAAAACAGAGCCAGAAAGTCTATTGAATAAAAGTTTAACACTAAATCAAGAGACTTGGTGGGTTCAGACAATTTGAGAATTACGGATGAATGTCTTGCCATGTTCCATAAAAGGTGAAGTAGAGAAAAAACATCTCCGACAGAATAATTCAACAAGAAGTGGTGGTGCTGTTACGACCTGTCTTTCTGTTAAGCATATATAAAGATAAGAGGAACAGATTGTTAAAATTTGTTGATGACAAGATACTGTACCAATAGACTTCCCACCTGGTCACTTCATATTTCCCATGAGAGGCTCAAACATGATAAAGTTAGTTGCACATCCACCTGCTCCATAGATAACAGGTACTATGAGCAAAGGCAGTGTGAGTGAAATAACAAATAATTAGTAAACAAATTTATCTACAAATAATAGAACAAAGTGTGACCTGTGGTAAACAGGATGTATCACACCCTCACACTATGGTAATTTGTAAATCAAATGCATCTAAAAGGTGTTTTTCCCTGCATCTATAATAACATTGCAAGGAGTTACAAAAGAAATAGAAAATTTGTAGAAGAATATACATTACTGAGGCACTTAGAGAAGATGAAAGAAAAGATAACTAAAATTCCTTGGTGGTCCCTTTGGTGTCAAGTGGCACTTGGAAGAATTGAGCCTTTTTAGTGTCATTCAGAGCTGAATTAAGAAATCACCAGCTTCTCTCTTGCACCAGTATGATCCAACAGGAATGATTAAAAAGATTCCTGCTGCACTTGTGCGTAGGATTAATCTGCCCTGACTACAAGTCCATGGGAGTAGTAGAACCTTGCCTTAGGCAGACACTGAGTGGTACACCAATAATTTATTCTAAATGTTATTCATCTAAAAAATATGATTTGTATATAAATAGAAAAATAGAATGCATAATCATTAATATAAAAGCTACCTGTTGGATGACCTTGTTAACATAAAGAAGATTGACCTTACATGACTGATCTGTACCCAGTGACAGACGGATTGATCTGGGCTTCATGACAGTGAACCTGTTAAGCTGTGGTGGTGTGATTTACCAAATTTTAATCCTGTGAGTTATAGCTGGAGTCCCTCACTTTGAATTTTGTTGTTCACAACACAGTATTTTTTCTTTTTCTTGAAAAATACGTGTACTGTATATTGACTGTATTGTTAAACTGCAGTAATGATCCCCCCCTTTGTTTTTTCTTTCATGATAATGAAATTAGGAGTCCCACATAACATGCTTAGGGAAATATTTTGTGATATGAAGTAAAGTACTGTATTGAAAAAAAAGGGAAATATAAATTAAGAGTTAATTGTTACATTTTGTAAAAAAAAAAAAAAATACTTATATGAGTACAGTACTAACCAAGAAGAGAAAATAAAGTAATAGAAGTATTAAAGAGGTAATGGAAAAAGGTACCTTGAATTTATTAGCTCTTTTTATTTGTTTAAAACTTTAAATTTCTATTCATGGTTAATGTATTATTGCAAAGATTAAAGGAAGAACTGTACTGTATCTTCAAAGTGAGATATATTTGGTGAGTAAAGAGGCATGGCTGGACTGATGTAACTGAGACTAATGTTGATTGGAGCTCCATGTTGCTCCATATATCTTTGATCCCATTTTCACATGTGAACCTTTACCATCCTTTCGAGCAGGTCTTCTCCCTCCCTCATTAAAGAGAAAAATAGGGAAGTAGTGGTGGTGATAAACAAAAAAAGTACAGTATGATGATAAACCGTAACAAATTATAGAGTGCAGGAAATCATTCAAAATAAGGGATTCCTGCCAATGCTGGTATTGTAATGTATTCTTTAACAGTATCAAATCTGCGCAATATAATTGCAACATATTGGAGGGAGAGAGATTATTGGAAGATGGAACTAAATCCAATGTTGGGATGCCATAAGTACAATGAGAGAACAGTGTAAACATCCTTGGTCTACGAATCATCAATCTCTTGCCAAATAATGTAAGAAGTATCACCTGGAGTAATAGTGGAGGATTTCAAGAAGGAACTACACATGTTTCTGCCAGAGTTATTGGATCATCCTGGCTGTGATGACTGCAGAGACCTTCAGGCTATAAAGAAAGAAAGCAATGGTAGAAGATTACTGGAACAATCAACAGGAGTGATTTGCTGTTACAGTGTGCAGTTCATTAATAAAGAATTAACATCAATTGCAAGGGTGTTCCTTCAAACTAATTTAGTTATTTGCAGTTACGTGGAATGGTTAAGCAAAATCTGACCCAATTGTTTTATTTTCTTTGTTTTGCCACGAGTTTGCATTCTTTTTGTGATTTCATTCCAAATAGTTATTGTACATCAGGATATGATTCCTGAGAAATTAAACAACCTGTCACGAACGGTTTCTAATGCAAAAGTTGCTAGCTGAAAATGGCTGTGTAGGGGTGGTACATGGGACAGTTGATACCACTTTAAAAATTCAGATTTCAAACATTTTATTTTTACATCATTCTTTTCCAGATTGACTATGAAACATGTACAAAAAATAGTGTATGTTGTTACAATGCACAACATTATTTACATATGACTTTGTGATGTTCACAGACCCTAACCAACAGTTATGCATACAGGTTATTTTTTTATGGAATTATATAAATGCATATAATTTTAAATTTTTACTGTTTAATTTTACATTAAAATCATTTTCTTTTTATTTTCAATAATTTTATGCTCTTCACAATGAATACTAATTATAATTATTGCCACCGGAATCCCTGGAAATACCAGCGTTCAGATTTATCAGTGAAATGGTTAATTTATATTTAGAAGCGTGGGTAGTGTTAGTAACATGAATGGATGTGTGGAGTGCCCTAACTGCATAATTTAATGGAGGATTTGTTTGGGCTTTACTGCTTTATAATAGAAACAAGAAGACAGGAATCAAAACGGGATAGAAAGACATGTAATAATTTTTGTTTCAATGCATTTCCTCCAACAGGTTTAAACAATCTGTGCGGCCTGGTAGCCAAGCTGTCTCCGGTGGCTGGGGGTTTGTTACCAATTTAATTGCTGTTATTCTATTGCAGTACTGTACCATTACTTGCAAATTATGCTGTTCTTTGGCTGACTGGGAAATTACTTACCTTTGGGATGGCTATGTGATTATGCCTCGTGTTCCTGAAGTAGCTTGGGATGCTAATTTGACTCTCAAATCTCGATCATTTTATTCACTGTGATTGTAGAAAGCTTTTATGTTGTCTTTGCTAAATGTTTTTTATTGTTATTTACACGTGTACAGCCACCGAAACACACACAGACACACACACGAATGAAGGTGGTGGAGGCCAAAACCGTCAGTAGTTTCAAAGCGATATATGACAAAGAGTACTGGGTAGATGGGACACCACGAGCGTGGCTCTCATTCTGTAATTATACTTAGGTAATTACACTGTAAGCCTGCAGTGGCGTTCACATTTCAGATCACTGAATAGTAGTATAGATGACAGTAGAAAGTACAGTACTGCTACGGGAATAGGGTGATAAATCGTTGGAATCATCTTTAGGAGGCAACATTTGGCCAAACCACAGGAAACAACAAATTTGAAAAAAGTTTTTTTTTTTTTTTTACAAATTGCTTGAATGTAACAGTGCTGATTCTTTGGGATTATGTATTGAATACCACTTTATCCCATGAAAGTGGAGAATAAGAACAAACATGCTCATAAGATGTACTGAAGTTATATTTTGCAAACAGAGTTGTAGATGCTTGGAACAAATTAAGTGAGAAGGTAGTGAATGCCTTAAAGAGCAGCAGTTTGAAGTATCATATGTTGAAAATTATAGGGAAGACAGGACATCATAAACCTAGCTCTCTCATCTTGTAATTACACTTAAGTAATTACACACAAACAAGCACGCGTGATAGAGAGAAGAGACATAACAGATAAGGGTAAAGTAAGGTAACTGGTACTGGGTGATTTAAATGTGCAATGAATAAATTGCAGACTTAAGAGGCAAGAACAGAAGCCATATTGACAGGCAAATTTGTAAATTTCGTCCTGGAGACATTTATATATTACGATTAAGACAGGCCATGGGAGTAAGGAAAGGGGACCTCTCATTATTGCTGAATTTAGCATTCATCAGGAAAGAGGAAGGCATCTTTAACCTTCAGTACATGTCTTATTAATTAATTAGACAAGAATTTATATTTAAAAAAATATAAATTAATCTTATTCATTAATCATTAATATCATTATTATTAATCTTACCCTTTCGGTCATATTCAACAACATGTGATTACATTCATGTATAGTATCTGAATGTATATATACTGTACATACATACCAGGTACATACACATATATATGTATATTAAATAATATGATGTCTTCTAGTAAAATTTAAAATATGTGATGAAGCCCAGTTGCACTAAGAATAAAATTTCGAGGTTTGATGGTATGCCGACTCGTCCTATTGTAAGTCTCTTAGATATTTTTATAATGGTCAGTTGTTTTGTATGGGACTTTGTGGGTTACTAAATATTGTAAGCATGTTCTCTAGCTTGTCATATAACATTATAAGACAACTGTATGGGTCTCAAATAACCAAATAACACAAAGGACTGTTTTATGTACAAATAAAAGTGAGAATTTGTAACAATCTGTACACCTTCTAATTGCTGACAAGTATTAAGTGAAATTTGTCAATTTCATATATTTATTGTATAGTTAACCATGTACAGTACTTACAGGGACTTGCTCTCTTGGATAGTTCCTGAGTGCGTTATTTTATCAGTTAGTGTTGGGACAGAATGACAGATTTAAGGGAGCATCTCCATCTTTAATTCTGTGGTTGCGCTAAGCAATATTAGTTGATTCACAAAAATATGTACTGGAACATTTTAAGTGGCCTGATTCTGCATGCCTAGGAAAGTATTTCCAAAATCATGTAAAGATCGAACTCATTTTCTGACCTTCAAAACATGCTGCAGAGCCCAGTAAATGGTGGTGGTGATTGGTAGCAGTCTCAAATGTCACCACATGCAATAACAATACAACTCTACAAATATACTCCTTTTTAACCCTCACATTCTCTCAACTCAAATTTTCTTTTTATTATTGAGGTAAGTTATTTTTAATGTTGAAACAAGTTTCACGCAGTTTTCTCGGTGTTCATTCAATTAGCAGCATAACAGCCACTATAAAATGTGCAAATCGTTTTGCTAAGTTCCAAATATTCCTGTAGTTAATGTTTTTTATATTTTTTAAAATGTCTAAATTTTTTCAAAATAATAATTTATATTTTTAAATTATTTTGAGAGCATCAAATTTCTGTTGAACATTTGTTAAACATATTTTAGTTTACACTGATGCCAAACATGACTGTTAAGTATTAAAATTTGTTCAATATATTACTTAAAAAGTAGAATATACTGTAAAATTTAAAGTTTTGCTTTAAAAGATATATTCATTAAATAACACACAAACAAGTGTACTAATAAAGGTGGGGATGCTCCATTAACCCTCGGGATAGGGAGACAAGTGGGAACATCACTATCTAGTATGTACGTCAAGCACAACTGTTAAATTAGACACCCAACCCACATCTCTGAAAATATAGGAAGTGAAGACATTTCGGTTTGTCCTGGATATATCAAATCGTTTACAGTAATTCCTTCACATAACTTGATAATGGCCCAGGATGGACCAAAACATACATTTTAAATATTCTGCAACATAAAAATAGTGGAAGAAAATATAAATAAATATTGCCAATTTGAGTACAGTATTTCTTATTTTGGAGAAGAGCTAATTAGTTATCATATTTTGTGGTTGAGTTTTATATGGCAAAACTTGTAATTTCAACCTATTTCATAATTATCTACCAGTAGAATTTGACTGTACAGCATAGAGATATTACCATCATTACTAATATTTCTCATTGCAAAACCTGTTAACCTTATATCTGATAGGTAGTTCCATGATCCTCTAACAGTGTAATTGAATCTGGCTCATCAGCTTTCCCATGTCCAAAACTTATTCTTTTGCTCAAGGTTTTTCTGAATAATGCAGTATTTCTGGCACTTGCATTAACCCGAACTTCATTGTCTCTTGAACAAAACTCATTGAAACACTCCAATTTCAAAATGAAAACATGTCATATTATTTTATTTCCTAAACAGGGACTTTCCCATTCCACAAACTATTATTTCTCTTGGTTAAGATTTTCCAATTAAATTGGTTATTAATTCTGTAGGTGCAGTATTTAAGAATATATATATGGCAATTATACAGTTCTTATTGAGTAAAACCTTTTTGATAAACCAAGATATTTTTGTTAAGCAAACACTATCTCATCCCCTACAAGCACAACTAGGTGAGTACTATATTGTACCACCAACTGTCTGTGTGTTCAACAATTTTTTCCGACTCCCGAAAATTTCCAGTCTGCCACAGTCAATATGAGCAAGGTCCCATTGTGCTTGAATTATTGTTTGTTCTTGTAGCTAAAGTTGCTTTATTTTCTATGATTGCAATTAACTCCAGGTCTCCAGTACTTCAGTTGCTTTACATCAGATAAAGAATACACACCATTGTAAATTGTCCCATGTTTGTCTAGTAATTAAGCAACTTCATTCACTGGAGTCAATTTTACATTGGGATTAAATGATTGGAAAAGTGTCATAATTGTGCTATTGGTTGGTTAGTTATTCTAATGTGTTGGATGAGGTTTGGCAAAGTTTTAATAAAGAGAAGTTATTAAGAGTAGACTCAGTGTTGTGTGTGGGGGAAATTGGGTGTATGTGAAATTTGTATTTATATGCATATACAATATATAGGTATAAAACTATAGACAAGCAAGGACTTATAGTGAATATTATTACAATGTAATAAGACTTTGCAATATGGATGAGTTTGAGCTAATACCACCCTGTCACTTCCTAAGACAATATCGTGCTCTCACAAGGATGAGTTAACACATTATTGAGATGATTGCAACACGTTCCCTGACATTGTTAAGACTTTTCAACAGCCTCTGCTGAACCATGAATGGGGACAGATTAACACTAGAGATCTCTCTCCAGCCTGCAATGACCTCCAGAAGTTTCATTCACCAACACTTAAAATCAGTGATACTCAGTCTCAAATAATAGATGGTGAATTAGGCATTGTAATTGGTGCCATTTTAGTAAAATAAAAAAGTTTATAATATATCTATGTTAATAAATATAATGAGAGCATTTATAATATAAAACATTTTGGAGTAATACAGCCCTCCCCTGTATGGTATTAGAACAGTCTGAATTTCAAGATTTTGTTCGTCACCATCAAAATAACCCATTTCTACTACTCAACAGGATTATAGAGATATTGTATATCATGGTGTTAAGAGTGTTAACCCAGAAAATAGTATACGCAATCCCTGAAGCATGTTAATAATTGTGTTCCTTCTTTTCTTTGCAAATAGGTGCTATACACATAAGTAACCCCATTGGTCGACAAGCTAAAGGTCTTAGTCACCTTAATCTTTCCCAGTGTGGGCTCACGGGTAAAGGTGTCAACATGTTAGCACATTCCCTCTCAGTCAATAAGGTGAGTTTATTGTTCCATTTGATAATTGTAGAAAGGCCTTGTGGAGAAAAATAATGGTACAGTATAGTTTCATTTCTTTAATATTTAGTTTCTGTTCAATAAGCAGGCCAAATACGGTACTGTATTGCCTAAAAATGTAGAATGCTGGTACACATTTTGATGTTACAAAATTGTTCTATTTTCATAGAATTTATAATAATTTATTTTGAGAATGTAAATTTGTATAATTAATACGGAATATAAACACCCAAACACAGTGGAGTTGTCGGTCAGTGTGCATTGGTAGTTAGCTTGTGATATTACTAATAAAAATATTAAGCACAGTAAAAGTTTGTTTATAAAGGGATAAGTAAAGTAACATTGTTCATTGTAAAAATACTGTGCCTTATTATATTGTGTGATATTATTCTGATTATCCTTATTCTTATCTTGCAGTATATGTGTCAAACTTTAACATTCCTGAGCCTAGCTGGCAACTCCTTGCGAGATGATGTCAACAACTTGTACAACTTTTTAGCCCAACCCAACACTCTCAAGACGCTTGACCTATCTGCCACCGAATGTGCCATTGATGCCGTGAGTCCCATGAAAATCATTCCTTTTATATGTTCAGTTAGGCTCATGTTTATGTTGACCCTTTGCAGATAATTAGCCTTTTACTGGATTGGCCTCCTCAAAAGTTTCCCAGAGCTTAAGCACTGGTACGGTTATGCCTTCAGATCTTATCACTCTCCCGGAGACTTCAGCAGATCTATTTGGAACTAGGACCGGAATTGGGTTTCTCATTGAGGAGAATGAGGATCAGAGCGCGACCCCAAAAACTGAAGAAATCGACGAGAAAGTCCAGTTGAAAGAAAACAAAACGACAAAACCCACTGCTTGAAAGAAATACATAAAAAAAGGAAGACACTGTAAATGATAGTTGGCAACAGGTAAACAACCCTAGCTCCGACTTCCCCAACTGCTACGTGCCATTGTCTAGATCCACTGGCCCAGATGCATCACCTTTCCCTGGTGTCATAACAAATCAAAAGCACCTTCAATGTCTAGTGCAGCAACACAGCTGATCATGAACTCATCTAGTGACTAATGCTACTTATTGGGGAGATTCTTCAAGAGATCATCAGATAATTACTATTCCTGAAATTATATTGTTGATTGTGCAATAACCAATGATGTTCAAAGAATGTTATCATTTGTTGTCAGATTGTCTCAAGAATTTTGCCAGTAACTGACAGAAGTAAAACTTTTCTGTCCTTGCTCACCATTGACTGGCTCATTCTTCTGCAAACATGAACTAAAATGGTCTCCTTCCATAGGGATGTCACGAGAACACAGGCTGCCAGCCATGACCACAGGGGTAAAAACCAAAACCTACCCAGAGACATTCAGCAAGTGCCAGAAAGAGGTACATGTATCCTCCCCAGTGGGTAAAATGATCAACAAAATGCTAGAAACTAAACCAATGCACAACTTAGAGAAAGGAACCCCAGAGCCCAAAAGAGGAGGGAAGGGATAGGTATGAGAATTCACACTTGTCCCTCTTCTCCAAATCAGCCCTGTGGAGTCAAAAAGCACTAAAACATATCTGGGAAAGCTGCATGCAACAAATCTGAAGCAATTTTCAAATCTGGAGAATTTTCAAGCAGCAAATTCTCTTTTAGGTACCAGATATACATGTTGAGGCAGTGGCAGATCAAGAACCTGGGTGACCTGGGCTGCCATCTAATGGCAGTCTGGTGACATAGTGCTACCTACTGTTATTTGTCTCATTTCTTGCCTTTTTTTTGTTTTGTTCTGGAGCAATGATTTTTGTTTTTGTTTTGCCAGTGACATTCTGGGTAGTTTTCTTGGTTTGGGTAGATCTTTGACCTAGCTCCTCTCTTCTCTTTGTACAAACCCGATTCTGGTAGGCTGTGCTTATCACCGGGGCCTGGTACACTTTTAAAGGCTCTTGGGCTCCAGAGCACGAAGCACCACGGAGCTACTGAGGGAGTTGGCCCAGAAATGTAGACTAGTTAAACAAATGTGGTAGCAGGCTTGTCCTATGCTTCCCTAATGATTTTTGCTGGCTTAGAGCTCAGTGCAGGAAGGGGTTCAGCTGGCCACAGATCCTTAAATGTTCACTCCTGTTCACCCAGTAGAGTAAGGCTTAAGATGCACTTTGGGGAAGAAAGGCTTCAAATCTCTTAACAAGAGTCGATCATCTCCTGTGTCTACTTTTTAAAGTAATAAAACAAAGTGACAAACCAAGTATTTACCAGTACAGTATTTCAAATCCAAAAATTATTCCCTTTCATCCATTTTATATAGTACTGTATATTTGTGTCAAGGGAGTAATGTTAAAAGGTATTATGGTACAATACTAATATTTATAATAGAGGGAATCATCATATAATAGTACAGTAGTGAATGAAGGGAAATGCTCCATATAAATTAAGAGAAAATAGAATAATACAAGTGTATCTGTAGATATTTAAATGTATGAATGTTCATATAATTTTTTTTTTTTTTCTAGGTTTTTGGTGCATTATTACGAGGGTGTACAAGTAGTCTAGCTCATCTCATCCTCTCCCGCAACAGTTTTGGCAGCAAGAAAACTCGAGAAATGTTGCCTTCCTTCAAGCAGTATTTTACCTCTACCTTGGCCCTAAAAACCCTCACACTCTCTCAATGTAAACTTCCTGCAGATGCTCTCAAGTAAGTCCAAGTAGCAGTAAGATATCATGATTTTACATTATAGAAGCATTGAATATTGAGAGTAAGATGGACATCACAAAAGTGGAAGATTAGCAGTAACATGTTTCAAATGAAATAAAAAAAAAATTGTCATTGGTACAGTATTCGTTACTTGATGTTATGTTGAGGGAATCACCAATTTCTTCAAGAGTAAAACAAACAAAAACCCAAGTCCTGGGACAGACACAAAGTTGACTTGACTACCTAATCACAAAGACAATTGTAGGCTTGCATATGCTTGAAGGCTGAAAAGATAAGATGTGTATATGATGTTGAGAAGTTCATTTATTTATTTATATAAAAAGATACATTGGGTTTGTGAGAGTACATAACATTAGTGTTCTTACACACAGAAATCACAATAGCGTGATGCATCAAATGAACAAATCCACAAGGGCCGTGACGAGGATTCGAACCTTTTGACCATGTCGTAGCTCAGTCGATTAAGGCAGCATCTGGGATGCTCTCGGATGTAGGTTCGAATCCTCGTCACGGCCTTGGATTTGTTGGTGTTCTTGCATTCTATGGAAGGCCACTAACACACAGCTGTAAAAATGTGAAAGACCGGATATGATTTACAAGTAGTTAGAGTGTAAATTACCTTGTTTTGTCATAGTAAGCTAGAAGGTAGTTGCTGGTGTGTTCTTTATTGTACTTTATTCCCATTGTCAATGTAAACTGTTTATCTGAACCTTATGGGAGCATTTGATTAAGGCCTATTTATAGAATAACTTTTGGCAGTTCATGCATCACACACATATTTTGAATCTGAATATTCTCAATTTCAACTATTGAGTCATTATTTAGAAAACAAGATAAGGGAAGGTTATCTTTCAACTGTTGGGACTTGTACAAGGTTCCTATGTGACATGTTAGAAAGTAGAGCTCGCTATGAGCCAAGTGTCATGGTGCATGGTTGTGCTGTAAAATCCAGTAATTATTTTATGTTGGGAATTTATTAAACAGGTAAAACAGTCAGTTACCACTAATATTACAATATCTTGTATTGTCATTGTGATGGTGTCTGCTGTAAAGGTTGAGAAACATGGCATGGCAGTGTAGTGTCACTTGCCATGCTGTTTAGTATGCAGTGTCACATTGCCCACACAATGTAACAAGGCCCACACAGGGGCACAAAAGAAACACCCATGTAAAACAGCCCACACAAAGGTCTCAAGGCCCATACACAGTGCTGAAGTTCATAGTGTGCCATGTCTACAGTTAATCAACTTGTGTAATTTCTCACGTCTGGCCCTGACATGATTATTTCAGCTTTACTAAACTGAAACTTGCTCTAAATTGCTGAAGATTTAAAAACATTCAGACTACACACAACAGATGTTACATGGTGCATGATCACTTAATTATTACAAAGAACACTTTATGTGTTTTCAGTAGTACCTTTTCTGGTGGCATTTGATGTAAAATATTACTTCTGATGAGAAACAAGTGCAGTATTACTTTTATTTATAAAAGGGAGGCTATTATATGAAGAATAACATTTAGTCTATTTATGGACTAAAGGGAGATAAGGGAATGTTGGGATTTTTAGGAAGACGGGACTTTTTATGGCATATGGGGGTTATTTTGTGTTTGTTAAACAATTAAAGTACTGTACTGTATTGTGCTGAGTATTTTGGTTGAAAGCGGAAGATGATTGACACTTATGTCAAGAATGCATAAAATTACGACTTGGCTATATCAATCTTTCTGGTTCATATCTATTTTGAGAGATATGAGTACATTTAGAGAATTGCAGGAAATAATGTCTAAGGTAATCAGAGATGTGTGCAAAAAGTGTGTCTCAATGTCAGAGGATGTAGTAATGAGAGTTTTGTGTATGAATATGATGGTTGATGTTATATATCCATTTGTATATCTTTTTGGTGATACAGTAATCTACATAAAGTATTTATTTTCTGTATGTATTCTGTAACCATTTCTTGAAGGCTAAATTTGCTTTTTGACTCCTTGGTGAGATACTGTTGAATAATGAGTAATAACATAATACAGCTGTTTGTATATATTGCTTGGTGTTTGTATATATCGTATATTGAGAGTTAAAATTCAAGTTTTGTTATTTGTAGTGTATATGGATGATCCCTATTATTATAAGTGATTAAATACAGCTTCTTCCTTTCTACACAGGAATGTTTTACTAGGATTAGCCTGTAATGAAAACATCTCTGAAGTTGACCTAGACCTAAGTAGTAACCAGTTAAGTGCAACTGGAGCACAAATATTGGAGTCGTGTATCCATGGTGTTCGCTGTTTGTCAGCATTAGACATTTCTGATAATGGTAATATAGAAACATTACTCTTTATTGTAATTTTATAGTGATTAATTAGCTTGTGTTTTCTGACTGTAGTTTGATGTCAATAAAAACAATAATAGCTATAATTTGATATAGTTTTATAGTGATTAATTAGTTTGAATAATCAGATTGTAATTTACTGATATGTCAACAATAATAATAATAATAATAATTGCTATATAATTAATTTGATTTTGTTTTGTTGTACTGTGCTGTACCTGATGTTTTTTCACTATCATAATGTTAATACAATATTTTCAACAGGATTAGAGACTCAACTTGGCCCTGTAGTAGCAGCAATTAGTAAAAACAAAAGTATTAAAAAATTAAATATAGGACGTAACCTCAATAATATCAAGAGCAAGCACGTCTACCATGTAATGGAGTCTGTTGTACAAATGATCCAGGTGAGTCCTTTGGTAATTGTGGTTTATTAATAGTAACGGGGTCAGAATCCACCACATTGGTGTAAATAAAACACTAGGTGGGAAACCGCGTGAATGGAACAGTATATTCTGGACTCTTGCTGTTGCATCCTGTCTCTGTTTTCGTCATTCTGAAAAGATGGGGGAAATAAATTGACAATTTTGTTGCAGAAATTGGACAGTGCTTTGTGTTTGTACTTGCCAAAATGAGAAGTTCTGATCTGCTTGTTAGCTTGAAGATTATAGTTGATGGAGCATTTTTATTTAGATGGAAAAGGTGTTTATGCATGCTGATAGTGTTGGGTTGACAGAAGTGGAGGTTAATGGTGATGAGGTAACCTCAGCAGACTGCCTTTCACTATGTACTCTAATGTACTCCTGTTGTACTCTATAAATAATAGGGCATAACTAGCCAAAATTCTTGTGGCATTCAAAAGCGAACTTGATAAATACCTCCTAAGGATGCCTGATCAACTGGCCTGTGATTCATGTCAGGCTACGAGCAGCTGCATGTAACTGCCTGCTTGACCAGACAACCAACGCAAGGTAATCGCAAGATGAGGTCTTGCCCACACTTTCTTAAGAATTTTGGTAAACTCTTTCCAGTCTCTTAATTTTGGGTTCCTTCCTACATTTCCTGCCTGGTGCATTTTTGCAAACTTTTTGATCTTCATGGCCTATAACAATGCCTATGTTATGACCTGTTTTACAAATGCTTTTGGGAAGATTTTTACTGCTTGCTTGTCACTTTTGTTTCTTTTTCTTCTCTTCCACTTCTTAAAATGTCTAATAGCCATCGACATTCTCCTCCCTTCTTTGGTTCCTTACTTTTCTCTTACGGTACTTTCATTTTTGGCAACATTGCTGTTTTTCTCACTCCTGGCAAGTTCCATCTTCATATGACCTTCTGTACCACCTCAACTTTCTTTGCCTGCCTTTTCCATATTTCCTAAATGATCTTTCTTAGTGGGGTTCTTTATCTGCAGCCTTTCTATTACTAACTCTTTTTTTCTCTCTTTACATATCCTCACTTTTTTTTCCTTGGTCTCTGTTTAGATCATCTGTTGATCTCTTGAACATTTCTGTTGGCTGATTTATTGTCTTGAGTGTGCCTTGCCTTTCTGATGTCATTTACATCTATACACTCCTTTTTTTTTACTCTTGTTAACTGAAGGCTTGATTCTTTTTCTTCCTTCTTTCCAGACAGGATTTTTCTTAAACAGTTGCTATATTCTCCAGTTTTACTCAATGTATATACTGGCTAGGCCTAGTAGAAAATATTCCGTGCCCCTGCCTCGCCTCCAGTACACACAGTTACGTGACTAGACACTCACGATGTTGATGTTCTGTTTTTGTTGTGTTGTGTGATAATACTAAGACTCATTTAATAAATTGCTTTGTTTTTGTCATCTAGGAAGAAGATTGCGTATTAGAATCTCTCTCCATAAATGACTCCCGACTTAAAACTGACCTGCACAACCTCCTTAACGCTCTTGGGAGTAATCACTGCCTCCAAAGTTTAGATATTAGGTAAGTTTTCATGGTAATTGGTTTTATATCTAGGCAGTAAATAATAATTTGTAATAAATAAACTTTGAATGGCAAAAAATCCTTAGGAAATTCATTCTTGATATATTAAATATATAGTGCAACCTCCCAAATTTGAACCTCCCTGTAACTTATTTCTAAACAGTAGACCAGATTTACCCACCGGATTATGCCCGCGTTTCTAATAAAAACAAAATCTGGATTCTGGATAGGGATGCAATGAAATCCAGATAGTCTGTTCAGAACTGAAAGCAGTTATTCAATTATTTTATTCCATTAAATTTTTTTTTTTTTTTTTTATTTGTAAAAATTAAAAATAATGCATTTATATTTTATAAATGTTTTATTAAACCTGTACTATTTTACTTTCAGTGGTAATTATATGGGTGACAGTGGTGCACGACTTCTGGCCAAAGCTCTGCAAATCAACTCCAAACTTCAATACATAAGCTATGATAGAAATAACGTTACATTACAAGGCTATAGTGATATTGCATATGCATTACAAAGGTAAGCTTACATTTACACTGCTCAAACTAACGTTGAGGTAGTATTGTTCTGATGACTTTATACCTTTTGCATGTTTGTCAACCATGAACTGACTTTGTGAATGATTTATTGGTCAAAATAGATCAATTTCAGCAGAGAACATAATTAGGTAAGGAATTAATTTTTTTTTTTTTTTAAGGGGGTGATCATGTTCATGTGATGTTTTGAGAATATATCCCTGTATTGATCTGAGACTTTCATGTGATCCTAAAAGCAAGGTTCCCATTGAATTTGGGAAGTATGACTTGTTTATTTTTAAAGCCAGTTAAAAATTGTTTATAGAGTTAACACCATAGTTATTGTGTGGATGCTGGAGGGTCACATCATGCTCTACATTAAATTTCATCATAGTCAGTTAACTTAATTAGGGGCTCGTTATTAAGTTAGTTTTATATAATTATATATCCGTATAGAATTAAATACCAATTTGCATGTATTTGACTTGATTGTTGTCATGTAATGGGTTTTCAGTAGTTTGGCTAATTGGTGAAAGTTCATTTGCCAGTAATTAATTATGGTACTTGGTATATTTAATATAACATTCTGTATGAATTATATTGGGGATAGGTCTTCTGCTTCTGGATCTCAATAGTGTTTTAATTGTCTCGTTAAAAATATGTAAGTATATATCAGAGGGTATTGTCATACACGTAAAATCTAAAGCTTGTAGTGATACTATGGTAGTTTAATTAAATTCTTTTGTTTACTGTCAATGAAAGGATTAAGAATTTGAATGTTGTGTGTTAGCCCTCTCAGTAGCTCACCAGAGTTACGTGCTGAGCACAGCATTCTCCCAAACATACCAGCCGTTGATAATTTTGGCCATCCCAAAATCAGGATCAAAATCTGGTTCTCAAGAGACAATTGGATTATAGAGTCTATAGTGTACCGAATACTGAGAGAACTGTCCAGAAAGTCGTCGGCGAAACAAAATAAACCGTTGCTGCTAATAAGAAAATAAAATTTATGAAACATGTCATACAATAATTGGCAAGATGTAAAGTATCCTTATATTAGTCTGGCATCCACCAGGTGGTAGCCCAGATCATCCGGTGTCCTAGTAGGCCAACTTCCCCACTCTCGTACCTGGTACTGACTTAGGTGTATTTCACCTGCTTGGACCATTCTCTCTGCTGCTAAAAGCTAAGTGGTTTTGGCATTCCTTGTGAAAGTCTTTCTTGGTCACAGCCATGCTTTGTTTATTGTTTATTCTTCACAAGTGTGTTTATGCCAATCATATTGTGGATACCCGACTTGCAGTTTCCTTTTCTCACCAGAGTTGTTTTTCTGAAGATTGGAGTGTTCATCTATGGGTCTGCTACTCTCGAGCTGCCTAGCTTCCAGGTAGTGCTTGAGACCTAGCTGACAATGCAAAGCCTGTTGATAGGGTGTTGACTAGTTACAGTAGCTATTTCCAAGTGTACTTGCCTAGGGAGTACACCTAGGGAGTAAAGTGTGTGTTACATCTCTCACTGACTTGTGCATGTATTTGGTGCCTTGTGCTAGAGCCAGAAATGTTCGTAAGTTGTGTTAAGTGATTCTTTCTTGTCAGTTGCTTCGTACACCTTCCCCATCACCTTTGTTGATGGAGTTCCAGGCTTGTTTTGTCAACAACAATTATCTTGTGCCTGGCATATCCGCCCATTCATTAAAAGCCTAGACAGCCAATTTCTGTGCATGCAGAGATGCAGGGACACCTCATTCTTCTGTTGGCTGGGTCATGATGAGTCCCCTACCCAACTTAGAACCAGACATTAGTGCCTGCAACTTTTCTGGATGCTACAATTTACCATCTGTCCTTTGTCTCATTGTCTTTGTTTTAATTTTGTATTAAGAACAGAGGCTTGTTTTATCTTTCATCAAAGAAAGATATTCTTTTGATGAAAGAATATCTTTCATCAAAGATATTCTTAGAGGCTTCCTCAGTTTTGGGTCACTCTGATAATCATGCTTTCCTTACCTCTACGAGAAAACCAGATACTGATCCGGTTTCTGGTATGCCGCTTAAGTCTTATGGGCCTGGTACTTTTGGAAGATACTTTTGTAATCAGCACATAAGCTCTAAAGAGCTACAGAGGGACCACACAGATTACAGCATTTCATTACATTCAGTGGTAAATTGTTTGTATGGGAGTGATGTATTTAGAACAAGCTTGCATTATTTTGTGATTTTTTTGCAATAGGTTGAGAATAACATACTAAAATCACTTGAATACAGTCATATAAGAAAATTTTCAAATGAAATTTAGGATTGTAGTACTCTGGTTGTGTTTAACTTAATGTCTAGTGGCCTTGTATATAATATGGCAATAGAAGTGAAATAATTGTAATAATAAAGAATAAACTAAGGAATTACTAAATGTTCATAGACTTGAATTAGAAAAGCTTGTTTGACTAATGTATTGTCTTTCGTGAATTTGCAGTAATTACAGTGTCAAGTTTATGCCCTTTCCTGTACACGATGCCATGTTGTGCATGAAGACGGCGCCAGAACGAACAGAGAACATAATGCGCAGAATTCAGGACACATTGTATAGAAACGTATCTCCAATGAAATACTCCAATGGACAAGCTTTTAGATTACAACAGGTGTGTTCTCCTTACACTATTTGTAGCTTTGAATGCAAAATTTGTTTTATTTTTTGCTTATATATTAGCATAAACTTGTATATTCTCTGCACAAGAATCCTGCCAGGTATTTGTGTAATAAAGCATTCTTCAGATTGTTAACAACATATTTGTTTATTAAAATTATGATTATTTTAGCAAGCGTAAAGTCTTGTTATACTGTACATTATAACAAAATATTGGGTGAATATAAAAAACTACTTTACACCTTAGGTTTTTCTTTGCAGTATAACATTTCATATTGCCTTCTAATAGCAAAAAATGTTATTCTTAAACTTAGGGCTTCTTGTTGAGTTCGACACAACAGCAAGTGGATCGTCTAGTGCTACAGACCGGTGAAGTTGTTAGGACCTTGAAGCGCTCTGGGAGTGACTTTGGAGGTTCCAACTCTTTACAGTGGGCCGAGGGACTCATCACAGATGCCGACAGCTCCAAACAGGTTAGTTTTATGTGAAGGTTCTTTTCCCGAGACAGTTTTCCTCGTACGTCTGTGGAATCATTCCCTTCGATTAGGAGGGAATGGTTAGAGAGACTTCGAGAGATTTGAGATGAAACCTACGGATAAATGGGGATGAAAAAGGCAAAGGAAAGGGGCAAATAAGGATAACTGTACAAAACAAAAACGCCGGATAATATATGTAAGTGCCGCTGGATGGAAATAAACAAATAAGTAAATAAATAAAGGTTAAGTGGATGCTATATTGTAATGAAATGCTATATTGAAGCTTGTATGGGGATCTAATTTGAACATGCCATGGTTTACATTAAGGCTGTTGTTACATTGTTTGATCAGAGCGGGCTCAATCACATTTCATTCAACGAAACCCATACTTTTAACAATACATTTTGCCCCTCAGAAGTTGATAGAATGATCACATAAACTGGAATGTAAATACAATGTACTGGAATGCTGGGTTGTACGAATAGCATATGACTTGTTTTAAACTTGAGGAAAGAGATTTACCAGTCTGGCCGATGTAAACACGTGCACACTCATTACAAGGGATGGAGTACACACAACCTGCTACAGACGAGGGCAAGTTCTTGATTAACATGGACTAAACTGTATTATTATTTTTTAACACTGGGTTAATAATAAGGTTTTTCAGGGCTGGGGCAAGATTTACTAGTCCATCGAAATATGGTAATACCAACGAGTTGTGTAGAATGAGGACGTTCTACAAACAAGCTCCCAAGTCTAAACCAGAAGTAAAAAACTCATTAGTATTACCATATTTTGATGGATCAAATAATGTAACAGCAGCCTTTATATAAGCAATGGCATGTACAAATTAGATCCCCATATAAGCTTCAATATAGCACGTCAATACAATATAGCATCCATTTAACCTGTGTTTGTTTATTTATTTCCATCCAGTGACACTTATATATGTTATCCGGTGTTTTTGTTCTGTACAGTTTTCCTTACTTGCCCCTTTCCTTCATCTTTTTTGTCCCCATTTATCCGTAGGTTTCATCCCCCTATCTTGGTGGTCAGGTGACCTGCCCTGGCAGATCTGCCTACCACATTTCCTCCTTCTTTCTATTTTGCCCTGATGAAGGCGAATTGAGCTGAAAATGAGTTATTTATATATATATATATATATATATATATATATATATATATATATATATATATATATATATATATATATTATATAATATATTTACATATATTTATATAGGGAGGGAGAGGTGTGGTGGTAATGAGGCGGCGTGTTCTGTGGGGGGGTGAGAAGAGGGAAGGTAGTGATGGGAGCAGGGGCCGTGAGGGAAAGAGAGGAGGGGGGAGGTAGTGGTAATGAGGGAGAGAGGGAGGTAGTGACAATGAGGGAGAGAGGGAGGGGCCATGAGTGGTCACCTGGAGGGGGCCAATAGACCCCTGGCACTGTGGACCACCTGAGAGAGGGGGGGGCAGCACGCGGTCCTCCCCAACACACTGCCAGTCACCACAGCTCCGGCGATCACTCCACTACTCCCCGTCCCCTCGCTGAGCCTCCACACTCTCCACCACCTCTAGTGCCCTCCTCCACCCCGGCACTATTTACCACTTTTATATGTGAACAGTGAGAGAAAATTAGTGAATCAGTAATAGAAAATGGTTTTGGTATTAATGTGGGTAGGAAGGATGAGAGTTCAAGATGAGTAGGGAGGATGTGAGTACAAGATGAATGTTATGGATGCCAGCGATGACAACAACAACAGGAAGGTGAGTCTACCAGGTATACCTGCTCTACAACTCTACTGATGTACACCACTTGTCGCGCTCTCAGTGTTTCACCTGTCTTGCGCGCTGACGGTGGTGTGCGCCACCACATCTTGGGGGATAACTTGACCATATCCACACTTGCCGGACGACCACACTTGTGGTGTTGCTGCTCTCTGCTACCTGCTGTGTTACTGCCAGTATACCCGCTCCTGTATACACGCCTCCACTGCCAGGTACACCTTTCCTACCCTGGTGTACCTGTCACCCCCACCTGCACCACACACCTTCACCACCTGCACCACACACCTGCACCACACACCACAACCACACACCACAACCACACACCTGCACCACACACCTACCATGGTGAACACATCAACAAAACACCGTCTCGTCCCAAGGTTCAATGTTAATCATAATGGGGGAGGCGGCGGGGGCAGTAAAGGTTAGACTGAAGGTGTGTGAGGGAAGCGTTGCCAAGGTGGTTACCTCACAGTCACACGCGGCAGTCATGCCACCGTGACCCTGGTCAGCGCCGACACTTGGAACACCGGAAAGGTCACCTGGGCATGTTATTGTCCCTGGGGGAGGTGTGGGCCAGGGGGTCCACCCTGGGGGAGGTGTGGGTCAGGGGGGGTCCACCCTGGGGGAGGTGTGGGTCAGGGGGGGCCCACCCTGGGGGAGGTGTGGGTCAGGGGGGGCCCACCCTGGGGGAGGTGTGGGCCAGGGGGTCCACCCTGGGGGAGGTGTGGGCCAGGGGGTCCACCCTGGGGAAGGTGTGGGTCAGGGGGAGTCCACCCTTGGGTAGGTGTGGGTCAGGGGGGGTCCACCCTGGGGGAGCTGTGGGTCAGGGGGGGGCCCACCCTGGGGGAAGGTGTGGGCCAGGGGGTCCACCCTGGGGTATTACCCACTGTTCTTCACCAATCTTCAGGACGGCCCACCGTAAAAGCGTCCCACTCAGCTATTGTGGGACGCCTTTTCCACAGTTATATGATCGTTCGCTGATGTATATGTAGGTTGATAAGTTAGTAGAAATATGTGTACAAATCTATTTGTTAAGGTTTAGATAGGGTAATTAGGGTAATGTGTGTGGTGGAATGATGGTAATGTGTTGACGTCATGAATATTGAGCTGGGCGGGGCTCCAGCAACTGTGGTGGTGATGACGTCACTATGATGATATAGTGCAGGAGAGGTCATCACTAATGATGGGAGACCGGCCAGGAGGGTGGGGGGGCCTTGACCCCCCCGTGTCCCCCCTCCCACACACACACACTCACTCACACTCACTCACACTCACTCACTCACACTCACTCACACTCACTCACACTCACTCACACTCACTCACACTCACTCACACTCACTCACACTCACTCACACTCACTCACACTCACTCACACTCACTCACACTCACACTCACACTCACTCACACTCACTCACACTCACTCACACTCACTCACACTCACTCACACTCACTCACACTCACTCACTCACACTCACTCACTCACACTCACTCACACTCACTCACTCACACTCACTCACTCACACTCACTCACTCACTTGCACATGAGTCCCCTCTGGAGAAAGATGTTAGTAATTCCAGGGTGGAAAACTATTCAACTGAGTGATTGATAAAGATAAAGCCCCGCAAGAGGTGGCACGGGCATGAGTAGCCCGTAGGTGGTTGATGTTTGGAGTAAAAGTGGTCTTCAGTTCAAGTACGTTTATTGAAACAATAAGATACATCTCAAAGGGCTAGAGTAGCTTAGGCTATTTCTACCTTCCTAAAATGTGGGGTTTGGTGGTTGTTATAGATTCAGCTACTCGGAACAACATCCAAGTAGCACGGGCTATGGTGAGCCCGTAGTGGACTTACCTGGCACAGGAGCGGTGTTTGGTCGTGTAAGATCTCTAAATGTGTCTGTGGCTGGTAGTGAAGTGATTAAGAGTGTAACGATTAGTGTGATGACGGGATAATATTGATGAACACACTACCCATTATGGGATGCTCTTCTCTCTGGAGGCCAATAGTGGATAACTCTTTGTAATTTTCTTCTATGTAATTCGTAAACAAATTCAGATAATGGTGTGAGCTCGTACTAACTGCACTTGTTGAGTGATCATTAGTCCGGCGGAACCACTTGTGCATATGACAGATGAACAAGTATTTGTTGTGTTTGGGACTAAAGCCGCTGTGGTACTAATGCCCTGGATGTACTCTTACAGTACACACACACACACACTAACATTACCAAGGTCAGGTAATTGTCAGGAGAGAGTGCTAAGCCATTACACACAGCAACATTCCCAAGGGTGAGGTGGTTGCTGCTATAGACGACCACGGTATAGTGTGATACCGGCTGTGTTGTACATAGCATGTACAACATCTCTCAACAAGAAGACAGCACGCTCAGTTGTTTAGTGTCAGTTTCCGGTAAGTAACTCCAGATGGTGAAACATGACATTCAAATACACAGACAAGTATATCAGTATATCACACTAACGTGATGTATATCATTCAGGACATCCAGCGGGGCCCCCTTAAGATGTAGGTGGCAGGAGGCGGCGACCAAGGTCTTGGTACAGTGGTAGAGTATGTGGCTGGCAGTCGTGGTCGCGGGTTGGCGTCGCCTCACAGCTCCGCTCCATTTCCTCTATGACACTTACAACTCTTAAGTTTGCTCGAGCAAGTCCCAGCTGTGTCTGGGTACAAGTGACAGGATGAACAACCCAGCGGGTTTTCTTCCTTTTGGGGAGTGTTGTACATGCTGCTATGGCGGTGTGTCCACTCACAGGATGAGTGACGCTGCCCAGTACCTCGCCCCTCGGGGCAAAAATTAAAATTTAAAAACTCTTAAGTTACCCATGGGGGAAGGGGGGGTCTTGTAATCATGTAGTTGTTGCTAGTTAAGATTTTCCCCTCGACTTCCTCCTTTTCGTCAGTAATGATTGTTGTTGTTGTCTTCTGCAACTGCCTTGTATCCGTTCCTCAGCTAACGTGCCCAACTCCTCCTCAGACCAAGTCCATTCCATTCAACAATCGACCCCAAAGACGCGTTCAAAAATGTTAACATGGTGTTTATTTAAAACAGGAATTTTCTCAAATATAAATTAATGGTATTATCTATTATCATATTGTTCATATATAGGCATAGGTTAGGTTACGTGTTAAGGTCCTGTTGAGGACCATTTGTATTTACAGAACGAGGGTGAAGCATTTACAGCGCTGCGGTTCCAACAACAGTCGTCAAAACTCCGTTTATGCGTTAAAAACGGCTTGCACACGACTCACAACTGAACTGACGTTCGAACACTTCCGGAACAAGTACTTGACTGACGCCTGTTGTTCGAACCACAACGCGGTAAATGTTTCACCCACGTACTACAAATATTCGCCAACAGAACCTAAACACCTAACCTGAGCTATGCCTATATATGCACAATATGCTAATGTTTTATAATATTCATTTATATTTGAGAAAAGTCCCATTTTGAATGAACAGCACGTTAGAATTTATGAATGCGTGTGTGGGGTGGACCGCTGGATGTAATGGACTTGAGTCGAGGACGGGTTGGGTGCCTCCAGGTGCGAGGGGTTGAGGTGTGTACTGGCCTTGACGGTGGTGGGGGGGGAGGGGGGTTGAAGGATCACACTTGCTTAGTGCACGACACACAACACTGTTAATACACGCCCCACACCACCCTATTATTACCTATACTCCTACTACACAATAACCTAACTGGTCCCGGTACACGCCTGCTCCCCAGAATTCAACATATTACATCCAACTTACAAAACAAAAAAGTGCGGGTTTATATTAATAAATTCTGAAACTTTTCTATAATTGTAACTTGTCAAGGACAAAAATAAGTTTTTCGTGTTATTTTATATTGGTGATAGTGTTATGTGTAGCCTTGGAGGGAGCCAGCGTGCGGTGGGTGTGGGGGAGGGAGGCGACCCCTACACTCCACCTGGGGGAGGGAGGCGACCCCTACACTCCACCTGGGGGAGGGAGGCGACCCCTACACTCCACCTGGGGGAGGGAGGCGACCCCTACACTCCACCTGGGGGAGGGAGGCGACCCCTACACTCCACCTGGGGGAGGGAGGCGACCCCTACACTCCACCTGGGGGAGGGAGGCGACCCCTACACTCCACCTGGGGGAGGGAGGCGACCCCTACACTCCACCTGGGGGAGGGAGGCGACCCCTACACTCCACCTCATACCTTTATCATGGGGTTTATGTAGGTGTTGTGTGTATCTGGTGGTTACTGTGAGAGGTCGGTGGGGGCGTTGGCGGTGACGTCATAAGTGGGGCAGGTGCTGTGTGGGTAAATATTTACCCTGGTCCACCTGTCTGTCTGTCTGTCTGTGGAGGGTCAAGTCTTAGCTCTTCATCTACACCGGGGCACCTTCCTGCTTTATTATATATATATAAGAATTATCACAACATGACGTGAGTCAGTTATGTCTAAGTATTCCAACCCGTCCTACTCCTTTTGACGTATAATTTACCTACGGTCAAAAATCGTGGTACTACAAAATGGTAGCTGCTCGCCAAATTGACATACTCTTTCGTTTTCTGTTTTGAGTCCTGTGGTAGGTTAGGAGAGGGCACTATAGTACTACAGTTTCATGGCGTAGGGAAACCTCTGGAGGACGGGCTGAATAGTCACACACAGAAGGAAAATAATGTGAGCGTGTTCGTGCATTAAGACATTTTCAAGGACTACAATACATGGTAATGGACGAAAGCGCTCGGAGGAGTTTGGTTGTCTATCTGGAGACAATTGGCTCCGTTTTGGACTCTGTCGAGAATCCCGGGAGCGATTGCCAGATTGATAAAGATTAAGTTAAGCCACACACAAGAGGTAACACGGGCATGAATAGCCCTTAAATCGATTGCCAGACGAGACAGATATTATATACATGATATTTGTATAGTACCTTTGTGTGGTGAAGATAAGGGAGGAAGCCGTGATGGTGAGAGGTAAAATGGGGGGGGGGGTGTCGTGAGCATGTTTCTTTGTGGTACTGTGGTGGCCCCGAGCACCTTGCTGGAGGGCCCGCGGTGGTGGTGGTGGGGGGGGGGGGGTGTCACCACCTGCAGGAAACATTTAACGGGCCGCGAGGACGTGTTCCCTCTTACCCTCTGCCTTTACACTTTACACACATGGCGGTCATCACGGTAACAATGGACCCTCTTGTACCATACTAATATACACACATAATTTGGATAATACAATTATTTTGAAGCACTGCCGCGGAATTGAACTTGCGTCTCGGGTCACCCCAGACGCAGGGGTAAGGTTCCTCTGTTGGGAAACATGGTACAATTGTCATGCACCACTGCTTCGCAAGCGATTTGGCCTAGGTTCATATCCTAGCCAGGGAAGATTGACTAGGCGCCAATCCTTAACTGCAGCCTCTGTTAACCCAGTAGTTAATGGCTACCTGGTTGTTAAACGATTTGGCGGGTCGTATTCCGGGGACAAATAGGATTAAGGACCTGCCTGAAACGCTAGGCGTGCTGGTGGCTGTACAAGAATGTAAGAACTCTTGTATGTATAAATAAAATAAAAAATTAATGTAAATTTAGTATGGTTGAAAGTCAGTTTGGCACACGTATTAGACGTGCGATAATAATGATATGGACTTGAGGTGTGTAATTCCATCCAGTAATCTAGTGAGCACCTTTCTCTTACAGGCTAATATATATAAACGTTAAGGTTAGTTTGGTGTTTGGTAGTGGCGGCTGCGCACTCGTGGCCACAGTGGCGGGGGTGATTGCGCACCTGTACAACTGCGCACGTGACAGGGGCTCTAGAGGGAAGTTGCTAAAATCTGATAAATTAGGTTGATACTTGCAGTTGTTATGTAACCTAAGGCAACGTGCTCAACCACTACCACCCACTGAGAGCGTATAGGGTAAGTGGTAGGTTCCTTAATGCGGTTAGGGTAGTTTAGGTAAGTTGGTCAACATGGTTATTACGTATAGAATTGAACGGGATGAACACACAACCTGGACGACCATTGAAGACCCGTACATAAAGAGGGTCATTTTGAACAAGCAGTCAAGTTGTATGTTGTGTGGGGCGGTGTTGGCGCCGTCATGACAGCCGGCCTGACTGGTAGGGCAGCCTGTGAGGTGGGCCTCCAGGTGAGCCAGCCTGTGAGGTGAGCCTTCAGGTGGCCCACCAGGTGAGCCAGCCTGTGAGGTGGGCCACCAGGTGGGGCAGCCTGTGAGGTGGCCCACCAGGTGGGGCAGCCTGTAAGGTGGGCCACCAGGTGAGCCAGCCTGTGAGGTGGCCCACCAGGTGGGCCAGCCTGTAAGGTGGGCCACCTGGTGACTGTGTAACCGTACCTCACCACGGTACACTTGCTCCTGACCTGAGGTACAATGGTAGTGGCTCTTGACGGTTATGTGGGACTGTGGCGTCGCGTCTCGCCACGCTTGTGTGCTGCTCCTGCTCATCCTCCTCTTTCTTCTGTTGCTGCTCCTGCTCCTCCAAACCAGCCTATTCTCACCTATTATTATTTTAACTTTCCTAACTCCTGCCTCCGCCCCCCCCCCCCCGGTCACCTGTGAGGTGTGGAGGAGGAAGAGGAAACAGGTGCAGCAGGAAGCCAAGACGTGACAGTCAACAAGACAGGTCCTGCCCCCACCACCGTGACCAGCAGGACGCTCTATCTTAACACACTCACATCTTATCACACCAACATTATTGACTCGCCCCAACTCTTGGGTGTCCCACGCGCGCTCCCCCTTCACCAGTAATCACTTTCACTCCTATATTTATGGATATTTTACTTGATAATCTTATACCTTCTTATGTGTAATAATTAAAACAAAAATTTAACAAACTTTTTAAATAGGTACGGGTGTGTGGGTGGTGGCGGGTGTGGGTGTGTGAGAGAGTGGGGGCAGGGACGGGGGCAGTGGTAGACGCGGTCCAGTTTAGCCTGGCCGAGGGTGACAAAGATAAGTATGAGGAGCCGTTATACCCTCAGGAAGCCGTTTGGTGCACCCGGGGTGGTGACCCTCCAGCACCGTGACGGTGTGCTACACTGCCCACTACGCCACTACACAAACTGCACACCAGGACTCACAATAACCTGGCTGAAATATGTTGACCAGACCACACACTACAAAGTGAAGGGACGACCACGCTTTTGGTCCGTCCTGGACCATTCTCAAGTCGATTATGTGACCTGAGCTTGAGAATGATTGACTTGAGAATGGTCCAGGACGGAGCGAAAGGTGGTCGTCCCTTGACTTTCTAGTGTGGTGTGGTGGTGTGGTCGACACTACACAAAGTGCCCCACAGTGGTTATAACCCCTAGTCTGTCCGTCACCTTGCTCACTCCCCCAGTCATGACCCTCATGTCTGGTGTGGTCCCGTAAGGTTATGGAGTACTGGAGGCTAAGAGCTTGGAGGGCGGCGGCGGCTGCGGCGGCCGGTGCTGCAGGTCACCAGCCTCCTAACTAACACCGGGGCGTTGATATACTTGAAGCGTCTTATGTCCTTGTCGACACACACGTTCCTTAAAAGGATCCACCCCGCTAATGGTAACATTTTGTGGGAAAACTATTTAGATTATAGTTTTTGTGTGTATGCTTTTGATATTAATAGTTTGGTGTAATTAAACAGTAGCGCTCTCGTTATGTGTGCGCGCGCGCGTGTGTGTGCCTTACCTATTTCTACTCACCTATTTGTGCTTGCGGGGGTTGAGCTTTGGCTCTTTGGTCCCGCCTCTCAACTGTCAATCAACTGGTGTACAGATTCCTGAGCCTACTGGGCTCTATCAGTAGGCTCAGGAATCTGTTCACCAGTTGAGAGGCGAGACCAAAGAGCCAGAACTCAACCCCCGCAAGCACAACTTGTTGTGTACAACTAGGTGAGCTTACTGAGAGCCAAGCACATGGCTTCCTTTTATTTTTAATGAGAGCAGCAAGCCTTGTCAACCTTCCGGAGGGTGTATTTATAGGCGGGCTTTGTTGGTCAGTTTGGCGAGCGGCCCTGGACCTCCCTCACGGGAAGCTGACGTAGTCTCTGACGCCACACCTGGCGGCTACGTCCTCCCCCCCCCCCTAGCTCCTACCCACCTGGGGGCTAGGTCACCCCCCCCCCCAACCTAGCTCCTAGCCAGCTGGGGGCCTAGGTCCTCCCTAGCCAGCTGGGGCCTATGTCCCCCCTAGCTCCTAGCCAACTGGGGGCTAGTCCTCCCTAGCTCCTAGCCAGCTGGGGGCTACCTCCCCCCCCCTAGCCAGTTGGGGCCTAGGACCCCCTTAGCTCCTAGCTAACTGGGGGCTAGGTCCCCCCCCCTAGCCAGCTGGGGGCTACCTCCGTCCCCTAGCTCCTAGCCAGTTGGGGGGAGGGGGGGCTAGGTATGAACCATGACCTGAGACGACCCCGCTAATACCTACGGTTACAGTATAGGTATTAGCGTGAAGGGTTAGGTTTAACCCTTTCATAATGACATGTTTTGAAAGGGGTGAGAATAGTGTGTGAGAGACAAGGAGTCAGTATATGCCGCTCCCGCCCTCCACCCGGGCATGTCTGCCCCCATACCCAACTAGTGTGTGTGTGGCCCTGTTCATGTTTAACCCTTTGACCCCGTTAATGTTACTGACATGCCACTACAAACGCTCACACTGAAACCCCGTTACTGTTAAACAAATCCAAACATCAATTACAAATAGAACACGAAATATTGGGTAGGAATTGGATACGTTTATATTTAGAGATGACCTGGGTAAATACTGGTTTGGAAAGACTCGGTGATTTATGTAACAAATTTCCGGGGAACATACAGACATGGGATTGACGGATTGTTTCAGACGTAGGTTAGACATATTTGAATGAGTTTGGGTGGATATAATTTATTATGTCGGGGGACAGACAGCCAGTTAATATATACAGTACACGTTAGGCTTATATTGAGCTCCCTATCCCTAGGAATTACTGACGAAGATGAAGCTGATTAACTCCCATGGGTACCTATTTACTGCTAAGTGAACAGCAGCATTAGGTGATAGGAAACGCGCCCAACCATTTCTGTCCCGCTCAGGATTTGAACCCGGAGTTGTGGATTGTGAGTGGAGCAGGTGCCAGCCTGTACTACTGGGAGCCTCGCCACACCTTAAGAGTCCGAGCTACTGAACCTGTTGTATGGAGTGTGTATAAAAGAGAGACAATGGTATACCAACATGCTGGAGACTAAGGTGTCGGCCAGCGCCTAGAACCTTGAATGTTTGTGTGCGGGGGCGGGTGTGGTGTACAGTGGTGAGTGTGTACTGTGGCAGACAACACTCACGTCTACTTCACATTTAAGCGGCTCGTAATAAGACAGACATCTCTCGTCCACGAGGCTAACCATAGCCCGTGCTTCTTGCCCCGCTCCTGTGCCAGGTAAGTTACGGGCTCACCATAGCCCGTGCTACTTGGAACTTGTTCCGAGTAGCTGAATGTATAACAACAACAACATGGTAATAAGAACACGTACCCAATAATATGGTGAATAAGAGCCTTTACCCGCATTATTTGTAAATGTTTTATTCAGTAACACTCACCCATAAGATCACCAGCACCTAAGGACATTAAAGTTGGCAAGAGTGTTGAAATCCTTGTGTTTCCTCTCACGGTGTTGTGAAGTAAACGGTGAGAATAGTGTGTTGTGGACCCGCCCGGCTCCAGGGGGCGAGGGGGACGCACGCCCCCGCCTCAAGATAACCTATACGCATCTCATACACTCTACGGAATCCACCAATCCAATAAAAATACAGTTTACTTGTACAAATTGACGGCCATTATTAATATTGATGTTTTTATGGTCATGTTGCGTGAGAGACGTCGGGGGGGGGGGGGTGAAAGACGCCGGGGGGGGGGGGTGGATGTGGGATACGGGGCGGGGTGGGGGGGGGGGGGGCGCGTCCACAAACAAAGGGCAAGATGTCACGTCTCCGGCTTGCACAGTGTCAACAATGGCCACACTAGACACCTGACGTTGTTCACAAGTTGACACTTTTAACCATATACCAAGTTCAAGTATGTTTATTGAGACAAGACAGAAACACATCTCAAGAGATAAAGTACCTTAAGCTACCCCCTCCCCCCCCCATTAACCATACCACACACACATCTACGCAATACTAACTCTTGGCTGTGACGGGTTCTTCTAAGCCTAATTGTAAACACCACTCCGTGATATTGGGGGAAACAGTTAATGTGTGGCGGGAACTGCATGTGACAGTTAATGTGTGGCGGGAACTGCATGTGCTATATTTACTGATTACTAAATTGTGTAGCTTTTACTGTTTTTCCCACTAAACTGTTCTTAACTAGGTACGTTGTATTGCTTGACGAGCAGCCTGCGTGCTGACACTATAACTCTTATGTGACGTATTTACTAACCTACAAAATCGTATACAGTACTGTGTTTATCATACAATACGGAACTGCGCACTTCGTATTTACCTCAGGGTAGGAAACTGCGCACGTGATATTTACCTCAGGGTACGGAACTGCGCACGTCGTATTTACCTGAGGGTAGGGAACTGCGCACGTCGTATTTACCTGAGGGTAGGGAACTGCGCAGGCTGTGTTTGCTTGAGGGTAGGTAACTACGCATGGGAAAGTTTCCCTGAGGGTAGGGAACTGGGCAGAGCTATATTCGGGTAGCGGTGGGCTGACCTTAGCACTAGCAAGGTTGCACCAGTTTGGGTATTGATCCCCTGCAACGTGTTGGGATGACCATGACTTCCTCCTCCTTGAGAGGTGACGACTCTACCGTACCCTCCTGGCTAATGTGTCTTCACTACGATAATTGTCACAGTTTGTACGACGTTGTTCTGGCCGTAGGGGGGGGAGGCGCCATTGTCTTCCTCTGGTCTGGTCTTCACATTGTATTACTGGGAAATGGTCGAGGACGCTACAGCTGGTTTATGATCAAACTCGTGTATGTTGTCAGGTTAGGAGGGATTACCTTAGCAGGCCGGCCTCTCCAGTGTTCACACCGTCACTAAACTGCAGGCGATGAGTCACAATAACGTGGCTAAAGTATGTTGAGCAGACCACACACTAGAAGGTGAAGGGACGGCAACGTTTCGTCGTCGAATCGACTTGAGAATGGTCCAGGACGGACCGAAACGTCGTCGTCCCTTCACCTTCTAGTGTGTGGCCACTAGACTGATGTACTAAGTGGCCCGAACCCGAGGACCCACGAATAGGCTGTGTAGGTTACGCTTGGGTTAGGTAGGTTTAATACGTGATGGGGAGCAGTGTGGTGTTACAACCGTACTACTGTACGTGTTTACTGTTCAGTTGTAATTATATGACAGTTAAGTTATTGGTGAACCGTGTTATGTATACAAGTGTGGACTCGCTAAGATGTTAACAGTGTACTTATGGGTGATGGAGTCTGACGTGTCTGCTGGTGTCATACCGTGGTGGCTTTGTTTGGTAGTTGACCTTGAGGTCTCCAGGACGGGGCTGTGGTGGTGGTGTCATTAGCCGCGTGACTGTCGGCCCTGCACCTCAACCAAGTAATGTCACGGTAACTCTCACCACCAGGAATGACGTCTCGCACAAGCAGGCAAGACAAGTTCTCCTGTTATTTCTCGTAGGTCCAAGGCAGTGTGTCTAGTGGATAATCCAGCACTCTCCGTAACGTTGTGTGCGCGTGTGGTGCAACACTTGGTCATCATGGTGCCCACTACCACACACTAGTGGGCCTTGGTCAGCCACACTACCTGTACAGTAACACAAAATAGTTTGTCTGTCAAGTTCTGTCGCCCTATTGGGACCCTCTGATATGACTTTGCCGGCGGGGACATGAGATTATAACCCAAAAGTTAAGAGAGTAAACAGACTTCTCACAGCGTCTGGAATATTACTTCAAGACGTTCACTACGTATTGCTGTTGTAGGATGAACACGTAGTTTACCGTTGACAGTTCCCGTATAGATGAACATTCAGCTGGACATGTTATTGCTTAAGGTGAAGATAGCTTGTCCAGGTACACCTCTCACTTTCATAATTCCTCCAGAGTCGCAAGTTTATATTCAACAAGCGAGTCTTACTTCTCTGACTTATCGAAAAGATCCAATTTTAAACTTAGTGAAATTCATTGATAAAGATTAAGCCACCCAAGAGGTAGCACGGGCATGAATAGCCCGTAAAGTGATGATGATGATGATGTTTAAGATTCGCGACTTGGAACAAAAAGGTCCAAGTAGCACGGGCTATGGTGAGCCCGTTGTGTACTTACCTGGCACAGGAGCGGGGCTGTAACCTGCCCAGGCGAGTGATATTGTGTTTTCACATTAATATATAGCCAATGTAGGTTACTTGTGGGACACGTGGAGGTGCCGTGACGAGTTGCCTGTAAACAGTGCGGCGGTGGTGGGGGGGGGAGGGGGGGGGTCAAGCACAGTGGTTGACAGCACAAGTTGGTAAATCTGATCAATATTGGTAGTCCTCAGCGGCAGTGTTTACATGTGGCGCGTGGCTGTGACGTCACCTGCCAGGGTCCAGTCAGTGTACAGATGACGGTGATCTCAGGGACACTTTACACTGTGTGAAGGATTAGCGTATTGGGTAAGGTGGGGGGAGGGGAGGGCTGCGGGTATGATTGGAGATGTCTGGCCACCTTACGGGCTACTCATGCCCGTGCCACCTCTTGGGTGGCTTAATCTTCATCAATCAATCAATGTGGCGACCCGTCACTCCAACACGCGGCAAGGCTGCTGCTGCTCCAGCTTACATGAGCACAACGACACTATCAACTCTCAAAGAATGTCACAATAATGTGAGTGAAACAATAAGCCAACTCTCACACACTATATACAAGGAAAGTGGCGGCGTCTCGGTCCCTCTTCACTACACCTATCCTCACGCAACGCTCATCTATCCACCCGCCCTCCTGAAGCTAAATTCACAAATTTTAATGTTTTGTGTATTCAAAAACCGGTATTTTCTCAAATATAAATTACTAAGTAAATATATAAGGGATACCACCTCAGGATGCATTTGTAGGGACCCACGGCCTCGAAGAAGAGGATGTGTAGCATCCGGGGAAGCCTCGTGGGGCACCCGCATACTCTTACATATTGTCTTCTACCACCCCCTATATACTGTGTATTTTATTATTTTATTTAAAACTTCTTTACACAAATGGGTTACAACATTGGTTACGTGCAAGGCACAAGGTTGCAGGCGATGAGTCACAATAACGTGGCTGACGTATGTTGATCACACCCCACACACTAGAAAATGAAGGGACGACGACGTTTCGGTCCGTCCTGGACCATTCCCAAGTCGATGACTTGAGAATGACTCACCTTGACATTCTCAGCGACTTGAGAATGGTCCAGGACGGACCGAAACGTCGTCGTCCCTTCACCTTCTAGTGTGTGGTCTAGTCAAGGTAGAAGGTTAGTTGTCACAGGTTGTCGCTCAGATGGCCGGCTCATCAGCAGCCCAGATGGCGGGCAGGAACTATGGATGCAGTGAGCATTTCCTCTCAGTATTGCCAAGCTAAGGCGCTGAAAGAGGAAACTGGCCGCTCTAGAGTCTCTTGTTTCAATCAGCTGAGAACCCAACTGCTTGAGAAAACTAGTGATTGCATAGGTTAGAGGGTTTAGGTTTTCTTGGCAATTATTTTTTTTAATTCTTGAGCACACTGAAATAGTTTTTCAATTCCATATTTCACATTATCGTCAGTAATAGACTGTGTTAATGTAACAAAATATAATGAAACCTAACCTAACTAAACGTTAAGGTAAAGTAAGCTAACCATGGCTAGAGAGTAGATAATAACACTAATTATGGAGCAGTTGCCAATCCATTGTGTTGAGTGGATCTCCTCCCCGAGGACATTTAGAGACGTGAGATGTGACTAGTGAAGGTCATCAGTTGAGAGACGCTTGTATAGTGTTATCCATTCATAAAGTGGGCATGGCGGCCGGATTAACGACCCCTTGGCCCTTCTTTATGAGCACCAGAACATGTCTACACTAAATCATAACACAACTACAGGAGTGTGAGAAACACGGAGACTTGGGAGTGGATATAATTCTAACACTTAACACCTGAAGCCTCGCTTCATGCAGGTCGGCGTTCAATCCCCGACCGTCCAAGTGGTTGGGCACCATTCCTTCCCTCCCGTCCCATCCCAAATCCTGATCCTGACCCTTTCCAAGTGCTATAAAGTCGTAATGGCTTGGCGTTTTCCCCCTGTTAATTAAGGTACCCATACCTTGTGAACCATAAGGCTAAAATGTAAAAGTGTTTGCAACTAGATTAGTGCCAGAGCTAATAGGGTTAAGCTATGAAGATAGGTTGGTGGAACCGGACGTGAGAACCTTGGAGGGAGATATGATCACAATATACACGATACTGAGGGGGAATAAACAAGGTGGATAGGGAGAGCGTCTTTAGCTTCGGAGATAGTAGAACAAGTGGGCACAAGTGGAAGCTGGAAACACTTCACGAGTTGAAGAAATACAAGAAGATACTGGTAGTGTGTGGGGGTGGTCAACAAGTGGCATGTACTGAGAGGAAGTTGTGGCTATCACTTCCAGCCAGGTTCAAGGAAGACTCTAAACATAAGACTAGTTAATTACTTAGGTGACAGGTACAGGAAGGCCAGTAGGCGGGCAGAGAGAGCTAGAGCTCACTCCCCACACAGTCACAGGTCAGTACAGGACGGGGTGCCCCTTACCTGGTCTTCAAGTAACACTATTGACTTAAGAAAACGTCACAATATAGGAATTTGGATATATTAACGTTTTCAATTGCTTTAAGATTTGTTTTTAAAGTGTTATAATAATATTGTGTGAGGCTTCAACGTGTGTGATGGTTGACGAGAGAATTATGGAGCATTATGGAGTGAAGGAGTGCGGGGTAGACGGTACAGTGACCTCTGCTGTAGCCACTCTAGTAGTAAACAACTCTATTACTCTAAACATTTTAAAACCATTTTCACTGTTGAGAGAGCGGCGTTATTAGCATGCGGACTCATTTTTGTGTAAGTGTTTGTCCAGTTATAAGAATATAAACACGTGTTTTACCTTGGGGAGAACTGCTGAGTGGGTGTTGACACCTCGTACTGCACTCCTTGTCCTCAACACCTTCAACAACCTGTTTACTGCCTCCTGAATGATTTGACGTCAAGTCATCACATCTGGCACAGGTTGTGAGGCAGTCCACTGCCTACTGTGCCCTACTGGGGTCCCGCCGGCCGAAGCGGACAGCACGCTGCACACGTGACACTGTGGTCCCGGATTCGATCCCGGGCACCGGCGAGAAACGATGGGCAGAGTTTCTTTCACCCTATGCCCCTGTTACCTAGCAGTAAATAGGTACCTGGGAGTTAGTCAGGTGTCACGAGCTGCTTCCTGGAGGTGGAGGCCTGGTCGGGGACCGGGCCGCGGGGACACTAAAGCCCCGAAATCATCTCAAGATAACCTTGCTTGGTGGCAGGTGGTAGGCAGTACCTGCAGACCAGGAGTCACAATAACTTGGCTGAAATATGTTGACCAGACCACACACTAGAAAGTGAAGGGACGACGACGTTTCGGTCCGTCCTGTACCATTCTCAAGTCGATTGTCTGCAGCTAGGTAGTACCTGGTCTCCAGTGACTGGGTGGACCTATTAGTGACTACTGGCTAGGTCTCCAGTCCTTGACGTCACCCACCAATGATAACTTACAATAATGTAGCAAGGAATTATTTCCTCATTGGCAGTCAAGCTCTGCAAGGTGGAGGGGGGTCCCCCTTGATCTATCCTGGTCCAGTTATAATTAACCCGAGTTTAATGTTGTCAGGAGGGCGAGTTAACAAGTTGACGAGCAGTAAGTTTGGCAGACTTGGAGAATCAGTAGGAGTAACATCACTGGAGTTAACAATCAAGTAGGAGTAACTAGCTAAACTAGGTAGGAGTAACATAAACACCATAAATGAGCCTGGAGTAGTTTAATGAGCGGACACACTCATCCCGACACGGTAGCACTTTCCAAGCCTCGTAGGACAGTGCAGGGAAAAAGACTCATCCTGTAACTACACTTAGGTACACACACAAATCACAATAGCGTGATGCATCAAATGAACAAATCCACAAGGGCCGTGACGAGGATGGCAGCGTCTGGCATGGTCTCGGACGCAGGTTCGAATCCTCGTCACGGCCCTTGTGGATTTGTTACACGTAGGTAACTATGGCGCCTGGAGACACCTTCTGGGCCACTATTCATTAAACACTTAAGCGTCCACTTGGGGGGAACCTGTACATCTTTCCTTGAAGATGGCGGCCTTGTCTGTGTTATATGGGAGGTTGATCTGAACCCAAGGTTATTATTGTTATAAGCAGTCTCCCAGTGCTTCACCGCTCATAAGTGTTTAGTAACTAAGCCGCCATCATTGAGCCAAGATGTACAGGTTTCGTAAATAAGCACTTATGTAGTTGATGAATCTGAGTGGTGTGTGTGAAGGCCACGCCACATAAGGGTTAAGGGTTCGAGTACTTAGTGAGGTGAGCTGAACAGTACCGAACACATTATCACCGGACTACTACTGTGTTACTCCTGCTAAACACCACACACTGTTATAATGAAGCACCTACAACAGGCTCAACACAGTACACTAACATAGTACACAACACAATAACAGTTGTGAGTGTACACTCTCGGGTCGCCTGCTGATGAACCTCAATACAAGTACACTACAACCTCTAAACTCATCCGGAAACATTCACTTACAACTGGTCAAGCAGAGAAAAATTTTAACCACTTTAAAAAAGTTATTTGTGAAGACAAAAAATTTAGATTTGGTATATGATAAAAGTTTTGGGTGTGTAGTGGTCACTTAACCTGGTACACTGGCTGAGGCTGTTTGGGGGGCCAGGGTTATGACCAAACAACGCCATACGTTTACTGAGAATTTCTCCACAAACCATTAGTGTTACATTAAACACTAATGGTCCGTGACGTGAGCATCTGTACACTATGGAACTGTTAACTGCTTATGGTAATGGTATTGTCTACCTGTTGTGCTGTAATGGTGGCACTCACCTGATGAATCTAATGGAAGTTTTCTGTAACGTTTCACAACTCAAAATGTACAGGCATTCATAAATAAATATTATGATTTAAATGGCGGCACTGGTAGAGAAGTGCAGGATACAGCACGTGGCAGGATGGTCACCACGTGTGAGACACCACGTGGGGTCTCCACCACACTGTAAACATCCTCTCACATTGTAAACAACTCGGCCTAACGGACAACGTTTAACATATTGACCTAGAAAACCCCAAAGGCCAAAAAATGATGTACTAAAAATCATTGCCGCGATATCCCGTTTTCTATTCGTTGGTCCTCGGGTAGGTTAGGGTCGGGCAATTTAATGCATCAGTTTAGTGACGTTGTGAACACCCGAAAGATCAGACTGGTTTTACTCCCATAAAACGTTACACCATTTAGTAACTAATACAATTATTGTGAACAATTTAAAATATGTTGTAGCTAAGATTAGCAACATTATAGAGAAGGAAGGCACGCAAGACTTGCTGTAATTAGGTCAAGTATATTGTTGTTGTTTAAGATTCAGCTACTGGCAACACAAAACTTGCAAGTAGCACGGGTTATGGTGAGCCCGAAGTGGACTTACCTGGCACAGGAGCGGTGCTGTAACCGTGTGTAAAGTACAGTATTTAGCAATGTATTGCTGAATATTGCATCAGTAAGGGACACTTGGTAGAGCCAATGGTGGTTGACACATTTGGACTGCAGTGGTGTGTGTGTATGTATGTATGTATGTATGTATGTATGTATGTATGTATGTATGTATGTATGTGTATGTATACACTCCCAGCGACCACCTGCATCCTGTAAATTCTACCCTGGGACCAAAGTTGAGGTCAGTTGACTAGTTGGCCTAAACAAAGCTCCCAGAGAAGATACCTCATATAATGATAGTCTCCACTACCCTACACATTCTCACTACACCTTGGTGTACCTACTCGTATCACTATGTATACTCCGTGAGGTATAAATACACTGAGTTTACATCAGGCAGAAGTATAGAATATTTACATATAATAAATAACAATAACGTGAGTTCAAGTTACTGGCGGCAGGAGACACAATAAGAAAGGAAGTAGCAGAGTTTGCCAGGAGCATTACCACGTCGTGGACCCGCTGGTCAGTAGACTATAGTGTCCCGCGGCCTAAATACTCTCCTGTACTTGACGCGCCTCAACTCCTACACCAAAATCATGCCAACTGTTTTGGCATGACTTTGTTTGGTGTTCATGGTCAGCTATATATAATGTAGTCACCCCGTTATTCACCTAGCTTTGTTAGCATATAATAGCTATTAAACATTTTATATTGAAATTACTATGCCATGTCCTTAGCTGCAATGAAAGACATTGTATAAGTATGGGCGTTATTGCTTACAGAAGGGGAAGTACTGGTAAGTTTAATTTGCTAACGAAGAGAACCCAGTACGTAATAGTGAAGAAGGATGATCCAGAGTGACAAGCCCAGTAGTCCCCCAGGGTACCAGTACATTGTCTCGTCTTCATACTGGACATAGACAAGGACAGTACCGTTTAGCATGCAGATCACACCAGCAGATTTATCATGGTAGACACCACACACCACACACCAGGGGCCAGATTCACTAAGCAGTAACGCAAGTACTTACGAACGTGTAATATTTCCTCAGTCTTTGACGGCTTTGGTTACATTTATTTAATAGTTTACAAGCATGAATGAAAACATGAAAACGTCCCACTGAACTGTTGTTATTGTTATAAACAGCCTCCTGGTGCTTCGGAGCTCATTAACTGTTTAATAATTGTAAACAAAGCCGCCTAAGATTGAGAAGAGATGTATAGGTTCATAAGTGCTTGCGTAACTACTTGGTGAATTTGGCCCCAAGTTTCCAAACTGGTGTAAATCAGGTCTTTGAATAAGCCACATAAAACGGCATGTTTAATGAAGATAAGTTCCAGCCCCGGTGGTGCGGGAAACAAGTGTAACACGGAGCACCTCGTGTAACACGGAGCACCTCGTGTAACACGGAGCACCTCGTGTAACACGGAGCACCTCGTAACACGGAGCACCTCGTGTAACACGGAGCACCTCGTGTAACACGGAGCACCACGTGTAAAACACTCAAATCACACACTAGTGCTCTCTAGGGTGGAATATTGTTGCACAATAACAGCCTCATTTAAAGCTGATCTCGAGAACGTGCAAAGATATTGTACTACCAGAATCCACTTAAAATATCTAAATTATTGGGACTGCTTAAAAATGTTAAACCTGAAATCTGTAAAGTGCAGACGGGAGAGAGATATAGCAATTTACACTTGGAAAATATTGGAGGGGCCGGTTCCAACTCTGCACATGGAAATAATTCCGCGAGACCAGGAGGTATGGCAGGAAGTGCAAAAAGCACTTCCGTTGAAAAGCAGAGTTGCAATACACGTTACTGTGACTCATCGTGTGCAGAGCTGCAATAGTTACAATGAGAGACTATTACATGTTCACCCAAGGACCAATACTCTTCAACACATTCACTCTGAACATAAAACACACCTCACGGTGTTCAAAAGAGAAACTCGATAAACACCTCCAAACGATACCCGATCAACCGGGCTGTGATACACACTTCAGATTGCGAGCAGTCTGGTTGACCAGACCACCAACCAGGAGGTCTGGCCAGAGACCGGGCCGCGGGACGTTGATTCTGGAAACCAAGGCAAGATAGCGTGGTTGTTGATGGCCAACGGTGGGTGAGCTCATGTTGGTTGTGGTGATGGAGAGGCATGTGGCAGAGAGAGCAGGTCGGGGTTACCTGGCGCACCCTACACAACTACCGTGTGGTGACAGATGGTGCTGGCACTAGTCACCATCTCTGCATAGATGAGGCAACAGCCGGTGGTGGATGACGGGGGTGTGGGGGGAGGGAGGGAGGGGGTGCAGGAGATGCTCATCCGTCCAGCCGGCCGTCAGCCAGTGCGCAATTGGCCTGCCAACCATACACACTCTACACCCAAGCCTAACTAACCACTGGCAGTTGCTGCCTGAGAAAGTAGTGACGTAACAACTTTCTCCACGATAGTGACCTGTTGACACTGGGTTGGTCCGTCAGTGTGGTCCAGCACCTGTTGATCCTTGGACCACTTGAAGCACTCGTCACTTGACGAGTACCACTTAAAGCACTCGTCAGCGGCAGTGACATCGAGAGTGAAGTGACTACCTGTTAGTAACACGGCCAGCACTGGTGTGTCAAGTGTGTAGTGTGTGAGGTGGTGTTGAGTGGTGGACGGTGAGAGTAGCTGTGAAGGAGGAGGAGGAGGAGCGGCACAATGGTGCCTGAGTGGGGTGTGATCACTCTGGTCCTCCTGACCTGCCTGGCCGCCTGGGCACTCTACAAGGTAAACACACTTCATATTGTTCTGCCCGCACATTACTACACTCGCTCAGTCTACAGCGCCCCATTAACCCATACTTCAACCGCTCCTATAACACAAGCTTTAATTAACTTATTATATACCCATACCCATCCTGCGAGTAATTGGCAATTTACTATATCACACTTTGTAATTGGTATACAATGCAGTTTAAGCCATAGACCCCTAAATTGGCGATTGGCCCCATTTGTTAATACACTCCCAACAAACTGTTTCTTGGAGCGTCCTGCAGGTCAAGTGCACTTCTCGACGGTTTAAGTATCAGTGGCTGAAGACTCGTTAACTTCCTACTTATAAATATATGAAATATAGCTGGAACAACACAAGAATCGTGCAAAAAATGAGCTTTAAAGTTTCTGCTTGTTACCGGGCCAGCCTGATTGTGAAAGTTGTGACCCTGCGGCCTACGACATCCAACAGCCTAATATACCAGACAATCACCCGACAAGGCTGGCCTTTCCTGGTGATAGAAAATATTGAATAATAGGTGAAAACATGGGTATCGTGGCAGCCCTAGGGTGTGTAGAAGATAGACAGGGCATGGAGCACCAGGGTGATGTGCCCATAGGTGAGGAGCCAGCCTTCTACCTGGGTATAATACCACCACCTGCCAGGCTTACGGGATACCCATGCCCCTGACACCTCTTGGGCATGGGTAGCACCACCCATTCAACAATCACCTGCCTGGCTACCCTGGCTTTTGATGCCAATTTCACAGCAATAACATTCCCACTTTCCAAACACACACCTTTCTTCAGTCATGGAAGCATTGTTTACGTTTTTTGAAAAGTTGTGAAGAGTGACGAGGTTTTCTATAACAGTAATAACCTTGAGTTGCTTTGCTTCGGAGCTGGTAAACTGTTTACTAAATACAGGCGAGTCACGATGGAGAAAAGATGTACAGGTTTCGTATGTGGTTGCGTTAACGCTAGATGAATGGTGGCCAGTGTGAGAGCCTTATAATGACCCAAGAGTAGGGAAGAGACTGGTATTTATCCTAGAGGATGAGCTATATGGTGGTGGTGGGAGACCCATTATATCCTTCCATTTGACTCTTAACTTTGGTGGAGTCGAGCTAATTACTAATGGTTAAACAGTTACAGCAGTTTAACTTCACCGTTACGGCAGTATATACATCAATAAGGTTTGCTCTGATAACGCTATCACTTTATATTTACAAGTGTTTGTAATAGGACAAATTTAGATTTGTAAATTAGCAAGAAGCAGATGAAACGATAGTTGAGGCTTTGTAACTTGCATTATGTAGTAGTTTAGAAGTATTTTACATACACAAGTGAATGGTGGGAAGACGACCGGTCCACCTTGGTCCAGAGACCTGTCAGTGCTGTTGTCCCAAGGTCTGGTCCAGAGACCTGTCAGTGCTGTTGTCCCAAGGTCTGGTCCAGAGACCTGTCAGTGCTGTTGTCCCAAGGTCTGGTCCAGAGACCTGTCAGTGCTGTTGTCCCAAGGTCTGGTCCAGAGACCTGTCAGTGTTGTTGTGACAACTTATTGGGCCTTAATTGGTCTTAAATAAATTCCTCCTTGGTAACAAAGTTGCTCAGCTGACCGTTTCAACACCTACATGGTGTTGAAACAGTTGTGTTGCTGATCCACCTACATGGATCAGTTGAGCTTCAGCTACAATAACAAGTTTATCTCTAGTAAATACATAGTCAAAGTACTTGTTTAATATACCTCCCATTTGTTTATGTCTTGACGTGTTTAGTTTCACAGTGGCCCTGTCTTCTTCCTTCTGCGAGGAGGAGTTGTTAGGGGTTAACTGCGCCTGCCGTGTAGTTCACTGTTCTTAGTCTGCCTGGCCTTATGCCTTTTGTACAATATGAATACTGAAGGTCATAACAAAAGTGGCCTAACCTCTGGTAAAGGTAATATACTCGAGTTGTTTTACCTGTACATCTTCTCTCGCTAATATAAATGGAAAATAACGAATATTTTAGTTAATTCTAATGAAAACACATTGATTTTTATAATTTGTACTGGAAACATTTTCATATGCCTTTTTAAGGATCTAAATAATACGAAACCTCGCTTTATGATTTGAAGTAAAAATCCTAGGCCTAATATACTGAGTGTTGTTCATAATGGAACAGATGTGTACTGGACTAGTTAAGGAGAGGGTTGGCTAGGTGGAGGGTTGAGCAGTCTAAACAGTCACTGGTACAACACGGAGACTTAATTGGCTGCAAGGTTGATCCTTGTATATGTTTATACCTAATACGCACAACCGCACTAGTGGGCTTAGTAAGCAAAGCCCATTTTGCCCAACAGACAAACAGCGATTTTGCATAATATGCTATGTTCAAATTAGTTTTCTCCAAGCAGTCTTATATTGAGAACATGAATTACTAACTTAGGTTAGGTCAAGTTCAGAATTAATTTTGACGTATTACTGATCATTTATACTAAAAAAATTATCAGTCCACAAGAAAAAAAAGGATGAAGTATTTATGAAAGATGTTGTTAGGTAAGTGGATATTAGGTATGAGAGGTGTGTGTATATATTGGTGAGATAGGAGTATGTAGTGTAATATGTGGAGGGAAGTGTGTGGGGTGGCCAAGGTGTGAGAGGAGCAGCCAGAGAGCACTGACGTAGCCAGGCCACTATGTGTTAGTGTGGAGGAAGTACACTACTACACCAGTCTTAGCAGTCACCTCTATGTTTAGACATGTTGTGACGGCCACCACTGAAGCACATGGCTGCTCATCTTGGCTATTGGCTCACACAACACTTCATGCTTTTTACAACTATTGTTCAGTGTTAGTGAATACATTTAAGGTTAAGCCATAGTATTGAACTGGTATTCCAACTGAAGTAGCAGGCTCTTGTATCTGGAGGAGAATACCTGCCGGGAAGGAGCCAGTCAGTAAGGTGAGGTGAGGAGTACCGCAAGGGTCACTACAGTTAGTGCTCATCTTGGTGGGTCGGGAAAGGCCTCAACGCTCTTTATCAATATTACTCTTTGCAACATCACATTGTATTAGTTAACCAAGTTGCATGGAGTAACTTATTCACGTTTCAATTTTTTTTCATAAACGTTAGAGTATTTTTTGTCCTGAAAGGGCAGTTTATTGGGCAGCGTCACTCATCCTGAGAGTGAACATAGTGCCACTACAACATGTACAGCACCGCCACTCAGTACACGACCCGCTGGGTTGTTCATCCTGTCATATCTGCCCACATGCAGCTGGAACTTAACTGTCTAAAGTGAACACACTCAAGGTGTTGTTCTAAGTTTACGAACTTGAAAACGTCACAACCCAAGGTTATTATTGTTAAAGACAGCCTCGTAGTGCTTATAAGGTCATAAAGTGTTTAATAAGTATGATATACAGGCTTCGTAAACGGTTAATGAATCCTTTCCTGGAGCCCAAATGGACGTGTCATCACTGTAGGGGTTCTATTGGGCGTCCGTCTCACCATATATCCCCCAAGTATGTCATTCTTCGCTGAATACATTGGAACCTTAACCATAAATGCCTTCCCCCCCCCGTGTTGTGGATCCCTGAGCTCCAAAAACCCACGGTACGAGTGGTTAATATAACGTTCCTGGGCAAGCAGCCGAGCTCGACCAGTCATGACACAAGCAGCAATGTGTGTGTGTGTGTGTGTGTGTGTGTGTGTGTGTGTGTGTAATTACCTAAGTGTAGTTACAGGATGAGAGCTACGCTCGTGGTGTCCCGTCTTCCCAGCACTCTTTGTCATATAACGCTTTGAAACTACTGACGGTCTTGGCCTCCACCACCTTCTCACTTAACTTGTTCCAACCGTCTACCACTCTATTTGCGAAGGTGAATTTTCTTATATTTCTTCGGCATCTGTGTTTAGCTAGTTTAAATCTATGACCTCTTGTTCTTGAAGTGCCAGGTCTCAGGAAATCCTCCCTGTCGATTTTATCAATCCCTGTTATGTGTGTGTGTGTGTGTGTGTGTGTGTGTGTGTGTGTGTGTGTGTGTGTGTGTGTGTGTGTGTGTGTGTAACACACCAAGAACTTCAGCTGTGTGTGTGTTTACGTGAGCAGTCGAGAGTATAAATAAACACACGAGGCATGGACGGTAGCCTCATGTTGATTGTTTTACTTGTTCACCTAATGTATTGTGGCATTTTTTTTTGTTTTTTTATTTTTTTTTACACCTGTTCCGTCCACAGCTGTGGAATCGAAGTTGACTTTCGACTCGCAAAGTTTTTTCGGGAAGAGACCATTATAAAAATAAGAAATTCATGAAAACCTTTTGGTCCACAACGAGGCAGCTGCTATTTGTCCACAACGAGGCAGCTGCTATTGGTCCACAACGAGGCAGCTGCTATTGGTCCACAACGAGGCAGCTGCTATTGGTCCACAACGAGGCAGCTGCTATTGGTCCACAACGAGGCAGCTGCTATTGGTCCACAACGAGGCAGCTGCTATTGGTCCACAACGAGGCAGCTGCTATTGGTCCACAACGAGGCAGCTGCTATTGGTCCACAACGAGGCAGCTGCTATTGGTCCACAACGAGGCAGCTGCTATTGGTCCACAACGAGGCAGCTGCTATTGGTCCACAACGAGGCAGCTGCTATTGGTCCACAACGAGGCAGCTGCTATTGGTCCACAACGAGGCAGCTGCTATTGGTCCACAACGAGGCAGCTGCTATTGGTCCACAACGAGGCAGCTGCTATTGGTCCACAACGAGGCAGCTGCTATTGGTCCACAACGAGGCAGCTGCTATTGGTCCACAACGAGGCAGCTGCTATTGGTCCACAACGAGGCAGCTGCTATTGGTCCACAACGAGGCAGCTATTGGTCCACAACGAGGCAGCTGCTATTGGTCCACAACGAGGCAGCTGCTATTGGTCCACAACGAGGCAGCTGCTATTGGTCCACAACGAGGCAGCTGCTATTGGTCCACAACGAGGCAGCTGCTATTGGTCCACAACGAGGCAGCTGCTATTGGTCCACAACGAGGCAGCTGCTATTGGTCCACAACGAGGCAGCTGCTATTGGTCCACAACGAGGCAGCTGCTATTGGTCCACAACGAGGCAGCTGCTATTGGTCCACAACGAGGCAGCTGCTATTGGTCCACAACGAGGCAGCTGCTATTGGTCCACAACGAGGCAGCTGCTATTGGTCCACAACGAGGCAGCTGCTATTGGTCCACAACGAGGCAGCTGCTATTGGTCCACAACGAGGCAGCTGCTATTGGTCCACAACGAGGCAGCTGCTATTGGTCCACATCGAGGCAGCTGCTATTGGTCCACAACGAGGCAGCTGCTATTGGTCCACAACGAGGCAGCTGCTATTGGTCCACGACGAGGCAGCTGCTATTGGTCCACGACGAGGCAGCTGCTATTGGTCCACGACGAGGCAGCTGCTATTGGTCCACGACGAGGCAGCTGCTATTGGTCCACGACGAGGCAGCTGCTATTGGTCCACGACGAGGCAGCTGCTATTGGTCCACGACGAGGCAGCTGCTATTGGTCCACGACGAGGCAGCTGCTATTGGTCCACGACGAGGCAGCTGCTATTGGTCCATGACGAGGCGGCTGCTATTGGTCCATGACGAGGCGGCTGCTATTGGTCCATGACGAGGCGGCTGCTATTGGTCCATGACGAGGCGGCTGCTATTGGTCCATGACGAGGCGGCTGCTATTGGTCCATGACGAGGCGGCTGCTATTGGTCCATGACGAGGCGGCTGCTATTGGTCCATGACGAGGCGGCTGCTATTGGTCCATGACGAGGCGGCTGCTATTGGTCCATGACGAGGCGGCTGCTATTGGTCCATGACGAGGCGGCTGCTATTGGTCCATGACGAGGCGGCTGCTATTGGTCCATGACGAGGCGGCTGCTATTGGTCCATGACGAGGCGGCTGCTATTGGTCCATGACGAGGCGGCTGCTATTGGTCCATGACGAGGCGGCTGCTATTGGTCCATGACGAGGCGGCTGCTATTGGTCCATGACGAGGCGGCTGCTATTGGTCCATGACGAGGCGGCTGCTATTGGTCCATGACGAGGCGGCTGCTATTGGTCCATGACGAGGCAGCTGCTATTGGTCCATGACGAGGCAGCTGCTATTGGTCCATGACGATGCAGCTGCTATTGGTCCATAACGATGCAGCTGCTATTGGTCCATAACGATGCAGCTGCTATTGGTCCATAACGAGGCAGCTGCTATTGGTCCATGACGATGCAGCTGCTATTGGTCCATGACGATGCAGCTGCTATTGGTCCATGACGAGGCAGCTGCTATTGGTCCATAACGAGGCAGCTGCTATTGGTCCATAACGATGCAGCTGCTATTGGTCCATGACGAGGCAGCTGCTATTGGTCCATGACGAGGCAGCTGCTATTGGTCCATGACGAGGCAGCTGCTATTGGTCCATAACGAGGCGGCTGCTATTGGTCCACCAAACGCTAATAGTCGTAATGGCTGGGCACTTTATACTAATAGGTCTTTCCCCCATGCCAGCAAGTATCAGAGATATTGCCGGAACAACCGTGGACACCTTCAAGAGAAAACTAGATAATTTTCTTCAGGAAGTGCGGACCAACCGGGCTGTAGTAGATATCTGGGCCTGCGGGCCGCTCCAAGCAACAGCCTGGTGGACCGAGCTCTCGCAAGTCATGCCTGGCCTCGGGGCCGGGCTTGGGGAGTAGAACAACTACCAACCCCATCAAGCAGTTTTTATCTAGTAACCAGACCCGTCATGATCTTCAAAAATTGTATTTGATGTACTTACTCTACAAGGGTGTCGACCCCTGTTACCTAGCAGTAAATAGGTACCTGGGAGTTAGACAGCTGCTATGGGCTGCTTCCTGGGGGCGGAGGCCTTGTTGAGGACCGGGCCGCGGGGACACTAAGCCCCGAAATCATCTCAAGATAACCTCACCGCCCAGCACTGGTGAGATCTGGGGGGAGCTGGGGGGGGGGGGTTTACCTGGAAGAATCCGGTCTGGACACAAATTTCCCCTCGGTAGAGGCTAAATTAACCTCATTTGACCAAGTTCTATTCATTTGATGCCTCTGCTGTTCACTATCAGTAAATTGGGATTTAGCCAACTGTTGTGGGGAAGGGCAGGCCTAGCGGGACCTCGAAGCCTATTAGGCTTACTGTCTCAGTCAACGAGAAGATTAAAATCTTTCACTGATCATTTTGTAGTGTGTAGAGGGGGGGGGAGGGGAGGAGGGAGGTTGATGCTTCCCCTGGCCATTAACATGTACAACGGGGCAATAGTGACCCAACGAATGTGTTACTTGAAGAACGATCAGCTCCCGTAGTAATAGAGCACTACCACTGTTTTGTTGAGGTTGCTGCCCTGCATGCAGCAGCCAGTTAGGCCTATCACACCCCGAGAGCAGCGGCCATGTTTTTGAACAGCAAGTGGCACTGTATTTCTCTTTCCTACACACACACTCACACTTGTATGGGAGATAATTGGCATGTTTGTAAACAGGTGTCTTACTAAGACCATCATTTCTTCAACTCGTGTATGAGTTAGTGCGGCTGTGAAGGTGTTATTCACGTATTATTCATGAACTCAACTAATAATGACGGAATATTGACGTTGTATTGACTGTGGTAGAGTACAAGTCGTCTGCGAGGTAAAGTTTACCTGCGTCTTTGCCAATTGTTACTTTGATATTCTTCAGTGTTGAGTAGTGGCCGCCACCTGTGGCCGCCTTACCCTCCCACACTTGCTCCGTCTCGTGTTTCTCTTAACATTTCCACAAATAACTTTCCGTGCTATTTGTTTTGTTGAGCGCTGGCACGGCTGTATTTGGTGGTGGGCATTATGTAGTGGATATAAAATGGTGGTGGTAGGAGTGGCGAGGCGCACACAACTGTCTTTGTTCTTGTTGGTGGCGGCCATGTGAGTGGCCACATGCGCCAGGCACGCCAGATACCTGCAGTAATTGTCACGGGCAGCGGTGGTGGTGTAGGTGCTAGTGTGGCAGTGGTGTTGGTCCGTCCGTGTGGTGGGTGCCCTCGGGGCGGTGTGTGGCGTGTCGGCCACGGACACAATACGGGTCAGGTGGGGTGCCAGCTGGTGGTGGCATGCGAGGCACGGGCCGCCAGCCGCCAGGGTGCCACACTGCTGGTAGTGCCACTATTGTGTTTACTCTGATCCTGTGCTATACCCCCAACGGTACGTCTCCTACACCACCCCTTAACTCCTCCTACCTTTCCTCCTCCGCCACTGGTGCTAGGAAGCAGTGGATCACCGCAGGGAGGCAAGCCACTATATAGGTGAGATAAAGCCACGTTGTTTGGTGGTTAAGGCAGGTGCCATGTGACCCAGTGACCCCTGTCTTGCCTCCTGCAGTACTGACCACCACCTAAGTCTCTTCCCCCTCCCCCTTCCCCAGTTGCCGACACCTGTTGCAACTTTTTATTCAGACCGCTTTATGAATCTTGCAGTTGTCACGTGTTTGATTGTCCCAGCATAATATTGATTGTAATTATTATTTAGTAGTAGCATTGTAAGTATGTGGTCTCTCACGCCTGTGTGGTTGTGGTCCCTGCCCTCTCCCTGCACCTGTGTGGTTGTGGTCCCTGCCCTCTCCCTGCACCTGTGTGGTTGTGGTCCCTGCCCTCTCCCTGCACCTGTGTGGTTGTGGTCCCTGGCCTCTCCCTGCACCTGTGTGGTTGAGGTCCCTCACACCTGTGTGGTTGTGGTCCCTGCTCTCTCCCTGCACCTGTGTGGTTGTGGTCCCTGGCCTCTCCTTGCACCTGTGTGGTTGTGGTCCCTGCCCTCTCCCTGCACCTGTGTGGTTGTGGTCCCTGGCCTCTCCCTGCACCTGTGTGGTTGTGGTCCCTGGCCTCTCCCTGCACCTGTGTGGTTGTGGTCCCTGGCCTCTCCCTGCACCTGTGTGGTTGTGGTCCCTGCCCTCTCCCTGCACCTGTGTGGTTGTGGTCCCTGGCCTCTCCCTGCACCTGTGTGGTTGTGGTCCCTGGCCTCTCCCTGCACCTGTGTGGTTGTGGTCCCTGCTCTCTCCCTGCACCTGTGTGGTTGTGGTCCCTGGCCTCTCCTTGCACCTGTGTGGTTGTGGTCCCTGCCCTCTCCCTGCACCTGTGTGGTTGTGGTCCCTGGCCTCTCCCTGCACCTGTGTGGTTGTGGTCCCTGGCCTCTCCCTGCACCTGTGTGGTTGTGGTCCCTGGCCTCTCCCTGCACCTGTGTGGTTGTGGTCCCTGCCCTCTCCCTGCACCTGTGTGGTTGTGGTCCCTGGCCTCTCCCTGCACCTGTGTGGTTGTGGTCCCTGGCCTCTCCCTGCACCTGTGTGGTTGTGGTCCCTGCCCTCTCCCTGCACCTGTGTGGTAGTGGTCCTCCCCGCACGTGCGTGTGGCGGTTGAGGGGGTCGTCCCCCCGTCCACCACATACTTCCGATTTAGAAGTCTGGGTATAGAAGCAGACTTGTATACCCCGACTTTCCGTGCCTAAGTTTCAGTAGGTATAGTGTGTGTAGTTAGCAGTTGTTGGTTGTTAGCGCACCGGTTCAGGCCTTGCTCTTGAGGTCTTTTGTTTCCTCCTGGTCCTCCGCTGCTGCTGCTGTGGTTCCCAGTAGACCAGGCCGCCGTTAGCAAGGTTGTCACACTTCCGTACCATTGTTGATCAAGTTAATAGGTTAGTCTTGTGTTGAAACCATTACTACCAGCTTGAGAAATCATGTTAAAACCAAGAAACATGTTAATGATTCTCGACGCGTGCAAATTTTTTCCCCCGCGGCGCCACTTGATCCCATGTTTTAAGTTAATAATTATAAGTTTTGTCAGTCTGGCGTGTGTTCAGTGTCAGGTCAAAGTTGTCCATTGACAAACTGAAATATAATGTAGTATTTCTATCCGCATATAGGATGGGCATGGGGTGCATAGTAATTGTACTGCAGTAAAGGAAAAGCCACAGCTTCAAGACACCCATATCCAGCATGTATTCCTACTCCGTCACTCTCTGTGACGGGGGGTGGAACTGCTGCTCTTCGGGGAGGGAGTGAGGGTGGATTTAGAGGGCGTTCGCTGACGCACGCGTGCACGCTCACGAGGGCACCCATGTATACAGATTGATAAACAAACAATACATTGAGGAAGATGTATTGGAATGGAGGGGGGGGGAGGGACATGGCAGTTTACGCAGCCTGATGTATGTTTGATAATTGTGACTGTTGTGTATAGTGAAGAAGTATAGGGAGGGAGTATTGGAGGTAATGTGGTGTTAAGCATTATATGTTTGATTACAGCTGATCACTCACCTACACGACGTTGTCCTGCGGCGGGATGAGGCCGGTAACCCCATAGAGACCAAGTTGCACCAGCTCTCCACCGACCTCCACGCTGTCATCACCAACTATCTTCAGGTGAGTCTCCCCGCTCCTGCCTCCTGTCTTCTCTTACCCGCTCCTACACCCCCATACACACCCCTCCACCCCATACACCCCTCCACCCCATACACCCCTCCACCCCATACACCCCTCCACCCCATACACCCCTCCACCCCATACACCCCTCCACCCCATACACCCCTCCACCCCCCCACCCCATACATCCCCCCCACCCCATACATCCCCCCCACCCCATACATCCCCCCCACCCCATACACCCCCCCACACCTCTCCACACCCCTGCACCCCCACACCCCCAACATGCCCCAGCACCCCTCCCACACCCATCACTCCCTCCCACCCCACGCCACCAATCCGAGATGTGGCAAGGTCTCGTGGGTTCAAATAAGTTTGAGACAATAAGATATACATCAAAAGGATAGAGTAGCTAGGGTATTTCTACCCTCCAAGCAAGATCTGGCATTAGGTGTTGATGGGTTTGGTCCCTGGAGGAGCAGCAACGCTTGCCCACTGATTCTTAACTGTTTGCTCCTGTTCATCCAGCAGTGATTGTAAACTGATTGGGGGATACAGTAGTTTGAGAACAATAGTAAGGTAGTGCACAAGGTGAGCTGTGGCCATAATACCCCAACTTTGAACAACCTGTTGATGTTTATTTACATTACTTTGAATAGACTGTTGATGTTGTTTATTCTTGTTTAAAGTTAGTCTAGTTTAGCTTGATTCAATTTCATTACATTAGTATTTGTATGAAAATGGGTTAGTGGTACGGAGCTGTATATGGGTGAGTGTTTTCTCAAGACATTCACCACAGGAAGAGGATGTCACTTACAAATTTAGCTAACTTAACATCATATCCTGCTTTGTGTGATTTTAAAAAGTGTGAGAAGTTTATGGTAGTCTATATAAGGGTCAGTGGGTGTCTGGCCTTGCTCATAACTGTTTTACGTAAAGGTGAACATGTGCAGCTTTCTTTTGCTGCATTAGTTAACTTTTAATTACTGTACTTGAATCCTGTATGTGATGCATTAAGAGGCTAGTAATGCCAGCTCTCAAGTTTTGAGGAGCATTAGATCAAAATAATTTAATTGATAAATACTGTACTGTAATTTGCTAAATGCTTAATCACACACATGTTTGAAGGATGTTTAAGACTACAATCACTTTTTATTGAGATCATGGTTATTAGATGTTGAATGTTTATTTATGTAGAACAATTGTTATTACTGTATAAAGAATATAAACATTACATGCAGGATACAGTTGAGAGTATGGTTCGGTCGGCTCAAGACAAGTGCCCTAACGTGCTGAGTGAGGAGAAGGTGGTTAATGATGTGAGGGCTGCCTGCCTTGCCAAATCTCAGGTAAAGTATTCTCTTAACCCATTGTTTCTACTATAGATTATAGCATTAAGTGGCAAGCTTGCCCACACCATAGTGTATAATTTGGAATTGGGCAAAATATCAGCGTGTCACGTGCAGTACATATTAAATTAATAGGGTCCCGGTAGTACAGTCGAGTTGGTCTCAATTCACAATTGAGAATTCCAGGCCCAAATCCTGGGTGGGACAAAGTCAAGGTATGATCAAGGGACAAATGTTTGGGTGCATTTATTATCCCCTAGTGCTCCTGTTCACCTAGCAGCAAGTAGGTACCCAGGAGTGAGTCAGCTTGTTGTGGGGTTGCATCCTGTGGGGAGGGGGGGTGGGGCTCAGTAATTTGACTTTAGGGCAGGACCTTGATATAAGCCTAACATGTATATATGCACTGGCTGCCTGTACCCCCGACACAATGAATTATAACGACTTCACAGATGATGTAAATGTAGTAGAGTCAAGTCTCCATTCTCTGGAAACTTGTCAGACAGTTATTGGTCATTCCTGGATTAATTATAGTAGTATAATTTTTTGCAAATGTGAATTGAAGGAGGAAAACATTATGTAAGATGATACATGAAGTGCACTCTCCTCGCAAGCCAATGTTCGCTGGGTTCAAGCCATGACCAGTGAGGATTGAGTGGGCACCATTCTCTTTGTGTCGCCCATGTTCACCCAGCACTAATTGGGGGTCCTGGTTGTTTCCAGATTGGCTGGTTATGTTCCAGGAATAAACAGTAAACACCTGTGCACACTCTCATATTGTCTTCTTTTACATCATATTTGTAATCTATATATAAAAATATTTTTGGTGTGCGAAGTTTTAGCGAGTTCAAAGCATCCAGAAGTCCAGGATGTGGTCTCTTAGACAAAAGGATATTTTACACATTTACAGCAGTGGTATAAACCTGTGGAAAATATTTATATCCTATTTCTCACCATATCTGTACCATTGCTGAGCAAAAATGTACTAGTAATGTGTATGGTCACCACAATAAACCAGACAACATTTTCTTCATCCCCAAGGTGTGTTATTGATTTGCCAATATGTATACAGTATACAGTATATATATACTGGAGCAGCCTTAGGCATATTGGCCTAAATTACAAAGATTGATACTCAAACAGTTTTGTGAAAATCAAATTTGTACATTAATTAAAAATCTCAATAATGGATAGGAGTATGATATAACTATTAAATGGCCAAAACAGCAGTGCTAAGCTATGCTAATCCCAGTGTAGCACAACACTGTTGCCAGGCACCCTCCATCAATTAAATGTCATACATATTTTAAAGATGTTTACCAGTGCTGTATGTGCAGTATGTGTGTGATATAAAGATGATAATGAGTGTCAACCGGGTTTATTAAATCTCAATGTTTTGCAATATTGATATACAGTACTCTGTAATCTGGTATGTGTACTAGTGTGTACAAGTGAAAGAATTTGTGTGTAGATAATTAATTCTTACTTTATATACAACTACAAAATTTATCCTAAAATTAATTATGACCTTCATTCTGCAGCTCTCGTATGATCTCGTAGAGTCTGCCATTGTGGAACAAGCGGGCTCAGTTATATTGAACAAGGTCAACGAAGTCAACTTGGCTATTGCCTCAACTGTTTCAGACCGTGTTATTGATGAAGTTGTTGAATCCTTATCCAAAACGTGTAAAAACTTGGTAAGTATCCTATGATGATTATACTTGGCCTTATAACAATGAATGTTGTCTTTTTAATTAAACTGTTTGTAATTTCCTGTCCTCAACTAATACAGTATGTTATAAACAAATAAATTTGTGTAATGTGGGTTTTATACTTAAAATAAAGTATTGTTTTTATCTATTGTTTGTTGTATGTTCTGTTTCCTCAGTGTTCAGGATAAGCTACATTATTACCATAATGTTAACTCTCATGGAACCGATATAGTTTTGTTAAATTTTAACATAGCTGTAATCCAGAGATAAATAAATAAACTGAATTATACTAAATGTAAGAGTCTTTGCTGGAATCTTTTTCTATTGTTGATAAACGATACTCTGTTTACATGTATCAAGTTCTGCTGCATGAATTAGTTTTAAAGTATCTGTTGAATTATGTGAATATAACACTGTTGAGTACAGAGATCACTCACTATTGCCATTCATATAGGGGAGAATCACTATTGGTTACCTGCAGTTTATAACTGCAGGCATGCAAAAAATACTTTAAAGTTTAGGGTATTGAACTGTACCTCCGAGACCAACACTTATCTAATGGAAGCCAGGATGTGAATCTGTTTTTCTACGAGACGAGGGGTGTTTCAGGATAAGGGAGTCGGTCAACTAAACAAACACGGAACGCCAACCATAAACAATAGTGGGGGGGAAGGAACATGAAGCCTTGGATAAGAGCAGTCACTAATGAGACCCCGTGTGTGCCCTTGATGAAAATACAAAGTCTCAACACCTGGAACAGGGCTAGACACACATACAACCACATAACCAACTACTACACTTCCCATCTTTAAGAGTCGGGAGAAAAATTCCCATGTGCTGTTTGAAAGTGAAGAGACTTGACAGGAGTGAATCTGTAGAGCAGGAACCTGAACTCCTAAGAGCAGGCATCTCTGATGAGGCAAGGGAAATACACGCAAACTACCAAAACAAACAAAATAAAAAGGAACCCTGCCCACAGTTGGAGCAAAATTTAAAGCTAAAGCATCTGCAATGTGGATGGCATAAAACCACAATCTTGAAAGAAACGGCAAAAAAAAAAAAAAAAGCAATAGCCCCTGGCAGAAAAATTGTACCAAGAAGAGCTAACACCACTTGGCTTAAAACTGGTGATAGACATTGTTACACAAGTGTTAAGAAAAAGAAATAAACTGATTCCATGGAAGATCGAGCAGGTTTAACAGACAAACTTTTAACCAACTCACTATGAGCTAAACTAGTTCACAACCGAACAACAATTGATATACAGTAACACGGCAAAATGCCGTCTCCAGTGATGCCTCGGCAAATGTTGGGGAAGATATGGGATCCTTATGACACTAGGTATTGAGAAATAAATTGGCATGCATACACAGTTAAGCATAGATGCTAAAGACTTGGATAGAATACTCTTAAAAACTCATGTTATTACTTCCATTGGAAAGAAGTTAGAATGCATTCCTGGTTAATTTGGTGAGTAAAGTATGTCCACCCCCACAGTTTTGGTAACTTGAGCTATATGCTGTTGCAGTGGGTAGCAAGGTGAGATTGAGTAACCAGGAGTTCCACACTCGATGAATTAAATATCTCTTGATGTCTATTCAGTACTAATCTCATGGTTCTATATAGAGCTATGAGCTGTAATCACTAGGATGAAGCATTTTTCTCTTGGAGCAGGAAATTATTACTATAAATTGCCTTGATGGTACATTTTTCTTCTTGAGCTTGACGTCAACATGAGAGAATAAGGTAGTCATGATGTGTGTGCGTGTGTGTGTAGGGTATGCTCAACAAAGCACTATGAGACTTAAACCTAAAACACCACAGTCCAGCTTTCTTTGGTGATGAGTAGCAGTGTGATAGTTATTCCACGCAAATATTCAGAAGAAGTTAACTAATGCTACTAGTATTAAAATGAGAGAAATAAATTATTTTTATCATCTTAAATAATATGCATAGAGGAAAGACTAAAACTAAAAAAAATCACTAACACCTTGCTAGGTTGCATTACTGTGAAACATAGCATGTTTGCTATGCAATAATGTCAATCATCCTAAAACTAAGGTGCACACTACAGTGCAGTACTGTACTAGTATTGTGAATTATAATTAAAATACGAGGTAAACCTCAGTGATCTAGACCAGTTGACTCCTCTGACTGGATAATTAAATTCATATTCTAATTATAAATTGTCATCCACACTTCTGTGGAAATAAACAATCCATTCACCTGGACTGAATGGGTCTCGAACCATGGACCCCACGCGTATGAAGCCATAGCTCTATCAACTGGGCTGTAGCCGAGTTGATAGAGCTATAGCTGAGTTGATAAAGCTATAGCTGTATGCTCATAGCCGAGTTGATAAAGCTATAGCTATATGCTCATAGCAGAGTTGATGAAGCTAAATCTAAATCTAAATCAGAGTATGCTCATAGCCGAGTTGATAAAGCTACAGCTATATGCTCATAGCCGAGTTGATAGAACTACGGCCTCATACATGCGTGGGGTCCACGGTTCGAGACCCATACAGTCGTACTCTACTTCTTCCTGTGTTTTGTGGGCAAATTTTATTTGCCAAAATATTAATTTCAACCAATCACATGATAGACAGGTTCCATGAAAATGTGTCTAGAGAATTCACGGTCACCTCCAGTATATCATAGGATTCAGCCCCTAAGCATATTTTCCAAAAGTAGGGCCACAGCCACCAAATGATGTACTCTCTCAAATCCTAAATGATCCAGGGTCTTCTACGTTGCCACATCCAAAATTTAGATATGATCTCATTACTATATTCAGAATAAAATCTGGCTTTCCTAGTGTGCTAAGCTCAAACTTTTAATGTTTGAAACATGCCACTTCCTAAATTAAAATCAGCCATTCATTTTTTTTCATGAATGGGCCCATTGACTTCCCCCCATTCTAAGCATTTTTTTTTTTAATTTCTAATAAACCTATTATTTATTAACCTCATTTAAAGCAGGATTGAGATAGAGACCAAGGTCAGTATTCAGAACTTTTCACTCAATGAAATCTAGCCAAATAAGCTTTTTTCAGACCAGGAACATTCACTTTTTACCCCCATGCCTAACGATTGTCTTAGGAACCTGTTCTAGTAAATATTTTGAAAATATATGGTTTCATAGCCATTTTCCTGACATTTCTGGCATTTCCACCAACCTAAACTAGTTATGAATTTTTTAATAAAATTGCACAATGTACATAGTTTTGTTTCCCACTGTTGAGCGCAGGAAGCTTGTTGGGTTGACTGAGGTCAGTCTAGGCCAACTGTTGACATCTCCCAGGTTGCCATCCACAACAGTTGCCTAACTCCTATGTACTTAACTTCGTTCACATAGCAGTGTATATCTAGCCTTGCCGCTTACTCGAAAAGGTTAGGACTGGTTAGGTTTAAGACGGTAATGAGTACTCTATGTTGAGAACCACCAGCAGTCTAAACTCAATTGGTCCTTTACCAAGCAACAGTTGTACGGTGGCCATATCTCAAGAAGCGCACAAATAATTTGGAAAAGGTGCAAAGGCACGTTACAAAATGGCTTCCGGAACTGAAAAATAAGCGTTACGAGGAGATACTAGAAGCATTAATTAAACATGCCAAAACTAGAAGGGAGAAGAAAAAGGTGATAAGACCATTACAAAACAAAATACTAACAGGAATCAACCAAATTGACAGAGGAAATCGTGAAACCAGCAACTTCATGAACAAAATGACACAGATTCAAGCTAAGAAAACAAAGGTGCCAATTTTTTTTTTCCTCAGACTGGTAGACCGTTGGAACAAGATAAGTGAGGTGGTGGTGGTGGCCAAAACCGTCAGTAGTTTTAAAGCATTAGACACCAAAGAGTACTGGGAAGACGGGACACCACAATCGTAGCTCTCATCCTGTAACTGCACTTCGGTAATTACACTTGGTTAATTACCAAATTAGTTATGCTCTGAATAGCATAGTAGTCAAAACACTCAGATTTGTGAAAGAAAAATGTTTTCCTTGTCTGAGAATATTGCAATAAGCATGCCATCTCTGCCAGACTACAGAAATGCAAAGTAAACCTAAAAGTATATGTCTATATAAAAAAAATGTATGAGGTTGACAGTCTACCTGGCTTGGGTCTACCCTGACCCAAATTGGCAAGGTGACTAGAAAAGTGAGCAGAGGGACTGTCCACAAGTCATTGGTGGGTTAGATTCAACCCCATTGCCCTGCCTTTCTATGAAGTTTGAGATGATTTGGTGCCCACTAAGTTTGTGGTATAGTCATCTGTTCATAATATTCAGAATTAAGATGGTAACCAAAATGCACATTTTGATGGCAAATTTGCATTCTGGGAGCTCCCACACAAATGGCACAATCGTTTGGGGTCGGTCCCAGGCACTGCCGGGTACCACATCTATTGTATCTACATTAAAAACCCTCTTGCCTTGATGCAGAAGAATTAGGCCAGTACACATGGAGGTTACAGTATAGGTGAATCAACCAAGATAGCTCCTTATAGGCTTTAGTGTCTGTCAAATATTATAACTTTTCCAACACATAAAAAATAGCATTATGGAACATGCAGCAACTGTTGGCTACTAAGGTTGGGTGAGGCAGGGCTGAGGAGGTAGTAGTACCAGCTGTGCAACTACCTTAATACCCTTCCACAATGTAAACAAAGGTGGGGTGGGGGAATTTAGTTGATTGACATTTGAGAGGTGGGCTGAAAGAGCCAGAGCTCAACCCCTTCAAGCACAATTAGGTGAATATAGTAGAGAGTTGCCACTAGAGGTTTTTCTCCCAACATTGTAAAACACCAATCCAGTGGAGATTGGGATAAGTCTTAAAATTGCAAGGATGCCTAAAACTGCATGTGGTGCACTTATGTGAAGCAAGAAAATTGCATAAGAGAAAAGTCACAATGTACCAAGACCTCTTAGCAAGTAGGCTGCACCAGCCTTTGCAGGTTAAAGAACCCATGAATTTTTAAATATGACTAGATTCAATTCTCTAAATTCTAGCTTTAAAAATAATAAATAATAGATTCCTTTAAAAAAGTTTTTTATTCCTATAGCCATACTTATTTTTCTTTTGTAACAGCAGTCCGGAGAGGCTCCTCGGAAGAGAGCCTCAACTGGAACAGAAATGGGAAGCCGCGAGCGGGGAAGTAGTGAATCATCGTCACGGAGTGAACGCTCGGATACAGTGAGTCAGGGAGATGACACGACTAGTCAAAAATCAGATCCATCGCCTCTGGTGAGTTTTTCTCTTGGTGTGTTGAAAATTGATTACTGTAAGAATAAACAATTTATTGTAGTCAATATTTCTTGACTAAAAACTAGTGAATATAGATTATTTGGGTGATAGATAATAGTGAATTATAGATAATAGTGAATTACATTTATATGTAACAGATGCTTTGTAGGAATTAGTAGAATACATTATTAGGTGCAACAATATACCTAAAATTTTCCATTGATATTTAGGAACATGGTAGACCATTCACTTCATTAGGAACTAAAATTTATGAAACAAGAAAAATTAGTTTTTTCTGCTAGTTTATCATATGGATTGTGGAAGATGGTGCATTTTGTATGAAGAAAGCATGGATTTGTTAGAATTAATATAAAATGTGGTATAAGCATAAATTTAAAGAAAGCTTTATTGTTGAGTGTATAAATGTGCTGGAATATGTGATGCTTTTCTCTGTTACTTATTGTGGTATAGTGAATATATGAATGCTTTGTGTTTAGTACCTATTATCTTCCTAGTTCTGCTAATCTTGTTTCTTTGGCTTGATGCCTTTCCCACCTGATAAATTGTGAAATTAGGTAATGATTATTTTAGTGATATTCTGCCAATTTGATGAATGCAGTATGGATAGATGAGTGAATAGTACAAAGTTGAGTCAAATTCAGAATAAAGCTGGGTGCATAGTAGTAGAATGTTAAGATTTAAATGGCTCGGCTAATTAAAGTTCTTCATCGTGGTTTAAATGGGAAAAATATACGAGTACAGTACTGTATATAAATAATACTCTTAACAAAATCACATTTGGCAATACGAGCACAAGGAATAATCGTAACCTTTCAAATAATCTTAAGTTTTCCTGACTATACTCTCAGTTTTCTTACCATATTTAAATTATTGTTTTGAGTTACCTTTAGCCAATTCATTTAACACATTGCATTTATTAAGAACTTGCAGTGAAATAGTTCTTCAGGATGTCTGTGACTTGTTTATAATGATTATCCATACCGTTTTATTCTGTTATTTCTAGCTTTGAATATTTCTTTATCTACTTTGCCAATTCTCCTAAGTATCTTGTCATTATCATGTCATCCTTGTTCCTTTTGTTCTCCAAAGTCTAGTTCCCTCTATCTTGTGTTCATGTTTGTGTGTATACATGTTTATATATTTTTTTTTTGGGGGGGGGAAGCATTTTTTCAATCTCATGGTACAGTATACTTGCTTGTAAACTTCAATTAAAATTGTAGATTAAAAGAAATGGATCCATATGTCCATTAAGAATAAAGGTATATATTATATATATTTTTTATACTGTATTCTCAAATTTATTTCCTGGTCTGATGTTCATTGTTTTTATCCACTTTCAATATTAGCTTTCAATATTATTCACCTATTGAATTTACATTTTGAATACTACTATCTTCCTGTTGTCGGTTTCCGAGAATGAACGTTCCCACGGCCTGGAGTCATGCAACTGATCTGTGAGTTACACACACTGGAGTGTAGTAAACCCCTTACATATCCATTATAATGATTCTATACATATTGTGAAGCTTAATGTAGCTAAGCTCCACATGTTCATGAGGACATATGTGGGCTCTTATAGACCTGGGACAACTCAGTGCAGTAAACTCTCATGGCCATGAGGCTACTTTTCTGCAGACCTTTGGTGACTTAAAAGTGTGTAATATTATGTCAAGGATCATGGGTGGAAAATTGTTTGATTCCATGGTCTGGCATGATATGAAGTACAGTACTGTACCTGTATATGCCAATATTTTTATAAATTACAGTCCTGTATAATATATATATACCTGGCAAGGATAAGTTACGGTTCTCACAGAATTAGGATTTCTCTTTACTTAAACTTAATGAACGTTGGCTAGAAGCTTTAGATACATTTACCATAGTGTAAAGGTAACAACTATCTTTACATGGCTCAACAACTCTCTTGTTGTTAGGCCATGTAGGCCTAAGTGGCAAAATTTAATAAATCAAAATTGTAGCTGCAACAGATTTTCTGGCCACATGCACTTCGTAACAGGATAAAATTATGGTTGCTTTGTCCCCTTGATTGCGCGTCAAAGATGTAGACAACTGTGCTACAGGACTCGTTTGTAGCTGGTCGACACATTGTAGGCTGTAGATGGTAGTTTCCATGTAAAACTTAAAACCGTCAACCTGAAGCTATGAACCAGTTGCAGACGATGAATCACAATAACGTAGCTGAAGATAGGATGACCAAACCACACACCAGAATATGGAAAGGCGACAACGTTTGGTTCGTCCTGGACCACTGTGATGATGGTCCAGAACGGACCGAAATGTTGTCTAGTCTTCATCTTCTGGTGTGTGGTTTGGTCGTCATATGAACCAGTTTATGCTCTAGAATCTGGTAAAGATCATGGCTAAAAACATTGCCGTTTCTGCACAAAATATTGAGGGAAATATGCCAGATAACTATTAAGATGGCTTTCCATACATTATACAATACCTAAGTACATTCTGTATATTCTTCTATTTTTAGTACGGTAACTACGATTTATCTTGCAATTTATCTATTGCAAGATAAAATATTTGATTTTGTTTGTATAGATTGTGAGTTAGTGTACATTTGGGACTTTCTGCATTTAAATTCTTAATGTTGGAAACAAAGAAGTTTCTGCTTGTTTACATCAAATGTGAAGTGTGTGTAATTTTCATTTCTGTGGCACGTTTAGCTACGTGTATGTTGATCTGTCTTGGGGTTCATGAATGTCGGGTTTTTTTCCTTCCCAGCAGATAAGTCAAAATTGTGATTGTAAAGTGTAAATGTTTGTATTTACTACATACCATCCTAACATAAGGTTTATATTGTCTTTATCTGATTTTTAAACTAATTGCTAAAGAAACATTATTTCAGTATCTGAAATAAGCCTGTTAAGAATTTTAAATTCTCATTACAGGTATATTTGTGTTGTAGAAATTTGTTTTGCATTTTATGAAATTTTGCTGTCTTGGGGAGTAACGAGTCACAGTTTATTAGCAATTTGGCAATAGTGAATAACATTGAAAATATTACTAATTGGTTAAGCATACCATCAAGCCTGTGAGGAGTTAGATATTATTTGGGGGTATGAAATACCTTCCTAGCTAAGTGTGTGAGATAAGTTGTAGTGAGAAACCAGTTGTAATGTCGGCATTATGTCCTTGTCTGGTGTTCGGGTACTCACCTTACTTCCCTGTCATTTTTCTCTTTCTCCGCTGACTCACAGAAATTGGAATATTTGAACCTCGTAAGTACATGTGCGTCTTGTGTTTGCTTGCTGTGTACTCTTTAGTTTGAAGTGGCCAAGTATGCGCTTGTATTAATATCTTTGTACTTTATTCTTCAAGCATAAACATTTTTGATGGTGAGGATAGAATTGACAATTAGAAGCACCGTATTCTTGATATCAAGTTAGACATAATTCATTCTAGTCAAAATAGATAATACACTAGTCATATTTTGAAGTGTGAGACTGCAGTTAATAGTGCGGTGACACCATATTTTGTCCAGGAAGCCCCACACAGGAGTGACCTGCAGCAGGTGTCTCCTGGATGCTTTATTCCCCCCCCCCCCCTTCCCTCACCTTTTCAAATGTTCCACTCTCCCCTCCCAGAGATCACCTGCCTCTAGCATATGATTTTCTTTCACCTGTAATCACTATTCTTAAAATATTCTCAGGCTACTGTTCTTGTACTATCCCTTGCTCTTGAACACTGCTACTGTTCTTGTACTATCCCTTGCTCTTGAACACTGCTACTGTTCTTGTACTATCCCTTGCTCTTGAACACTGCTACTGTTCTTGTACTATCCCTTGCTCTTGAACACTGCTACTGTTCTTGTACTATCCCTTGCTCTTGAACACTGCTACTGTTCTTGTACTATCCCTTGCTCTTGAACACTGCTACTGTTCTTGTACTATCCCTTGCTCTTGAACACTGCTACTGTTCTTGTACTATCCCTTGCTCTTGAACACTGCTACTGTTCTTGTACTATCCCTTGCTCTTGAACACTGCTACTGTTCTTGTACTATCCCTTGCTCTTGAACACTGCTACTGTTCTTGTACTATCCCTTGCTCTTGAACACTGCTACTGTTCTTGTACTATCCCTTGCTCTTGAACACTGCTACTGTTCTTGTACTATCCCTTGCTCTTGAACACTGCTACTGTTCTTATACTATTACTTGCTCTCATTATATCATTCTCCATTTATATCACTCTTCTCTCTCATATTGTTGTCTAGTTTTGCCTTTGGTCCCGCTATTTTGATTAACACTGCTCCCAAGTATGTAAGTAACACTGCCTCTTCCAGTATCACTCCCAGTTTGCAGTGTGTGTTTCAAGTCTGTGTGTTGACGCTCCTAATTTATAAAAGCAGTACACAACCTTTTCCTTTTCTCACTGTCCATATCTGATATGTACAACCCATCCTTCCCTAAGCCAACTCTGGTCCTCCCGTATCCTGCATTCTACTTTCTCTCGCTCTTAATTTGCATGCCTGCATACACTTTCCCTAAGGTACCAAGTAACCTAATCTCCTTAGTTATCATATTCATTCCTACTATTATTTCCCTTGTGTATTAGGACCACAGTGACCTCAGTCTAATCACCTGGCACCTCACCTTCCTGCCATGTTATTTGCCATATATGTAACATTAATTCCACTTCACCTTACCCCCATACTTACACACATCTGCTGTAATTCCATCTAAGTTAAGTGCCTTTTCTCTCTAACTTGTTCATAACTTTTATAATTTTTCCTTATCTAACTACTTTTGTACCACTTATCTTCCCATTTTCCTCTCTTCAAAACATGTTGTTATTCTTAACATTTTCACTCTACCTATTGGTAACATCACCAACACCTTGAACTGGATGGGAAAGCAAAGGCCTCGCCTCTTGCAGGACAGCGTTCTATCTCTGACTGTCCAAGTGGTTGGGAACCATTCCTTCCCTGCATGCTATCCTAAGTCCTTAGTTGTCCTGGCTTAGCATTTTCTCCTGATAATTATACACCGACAATTTCCGGTATCTGATCATTTTATTCCTGTATATTCCATCTTCTGTCTCGGATCACTTGGTGTTTTTCTCTGCAGTAATTTTGTTCATGCATATCATTTCCTCTTCATAGCATTTTATATTTTTACTGTATCATGTACAGTAGTGCCTTTCTTTATTCATTTTTCATTACCCAATAGCCACACAAATCATCTACGGATTTTACAGTCTCGTCCCTAATATGAATACCCAATTTACCACAAAATATTAGCACATGGTGTTGGGTACCTTATCACACAAGGAATCTCGGGCCGAAGTGACAACAAATAATCTGGACACAAAAGTGTTTGCTTTGACAGTATCCACCTCAAAAACATCACTGGTTACAGTATTGCCACTTGGTATTAATATTTAAAGCTTGAATTAAATGTCACTATTTTTCAGACTATAAGCTTGCAAGTTTTGTAACAATTGCATTCTTCTTGCATTTGGAAATAAGGTTGAAATAATTTTTAGCATCTATTGCAAGATAAAATATTTATAATTTGTTTGTATATGAAAGATTTTTCACTGCTTTACTGTATTTGTTTGCTGTAATATCTTTTAAGGTTACCAAATATTGTGCACCTTATGTTTCTATGGCAGAAAGATGCTTCCAGAATAGTGTTTGGTATTATTTATTTTTGTAAGCCAACTCAAGACTTGCATGCTTATGCATAAATAGAAAATATACTTTTGCATGATTTGCTCAATGCTTTATAAGCTACTCAGGCTTTGCTTATGATGTACAAATGTTGTTCTAATATACTGTACAGTGTAAGGAATCTTTAAAGTTTCAAGATTATGATGACTATAAATGGCTTTTCTCTAAACTTAATTATTGTGTATCATTGGAGAGGAACATAAAAAAAAAATTCTTTGTTGTGCAGAGTCAGTTGCCATAATTAAATTATAATACTTCTCTTAAATTAATAATTAAATTGTAAATCAGTGTAAAATACACGTGAAGCATATTGTGTTTCAGTAGATGACTATTATGATGACATTTTCTGGCACTTCTCCAGGCCACCCCGCAACTGGCATCAAAACGGAAGAGTTTGCACGGAAGAAAGTTGCGCCCACAGAGCGTTGTTGGTAAGAATACTTTATTTTATTTTTTCATAATATTTTGTGCATTTTATTTATTAGTGATATAAGCACTAAGTAAAATCCTATTTTTGCAAGTTATATTTCCTGAAAACACACATTTTTCTGCACTTTAACTTTTTCAATTTTGTTTACTGTTGCTTTTGCATGATACAGCTAAGCCTTAATCTTGCCTAACCAATGCATGCATTACTTGACTAAAAATGCATTTAATGCAATTTCATTATTAATATGATCTTGAATTCTTTAAACACACCTTACATTTTATGATTGTAGAGGGCTAACAAAGGTGTAGCATGAAAGTAGAAGTAAATGCTTAATGAAGTGATGGAGCGTGATATGCATGTCTTAGTTTGCACTACTCGTATCCTTACAGATTATGCAGGAGTTCATGCAGCCTTGAAGCAAGTTTTGGACATTCGTTATAGTGCAGACCATTATATTAAGGAGGGGGTTAGTAGTGATAGTGTAGATATTATGGGAGAGACCACAGAAAATTTTGATGTTGAAGAAAGGGAGTTGTGGATGGAGGACATGCAGGTTTTCTTGCCTGTCCCTCAAGCTTCATTACAGTTGTACAGTAGGACCTCTCAGGATTTGCACCAGAATGCTCCCACAGCAGAGGGTAGGTTCTGTTTTCAGTAGGCTAAAAAGTGAGTGTGCTGTATATAATAGAATGACAAGGATATGTAAATAATGCAAATTGTTCATTGTGTTTGTTGGATATTGTGTAAGAAGATTTTGTGATGTTTCAACTTCATACAGTACAACTTTTTTCTAACATTTTACAGTGTGTGGTGGCTTAAATAGTTGAGAAGGCAGGAGGTTGGGCAACACACACAATATTTCAGACTCAAATTATAACACAGCAAATAGATACAAACACATTTACAGGTTTCCTGTAGTTGCCCTTTGATGTTCATCATAATGATTTCATTAATTTCACTTCAGTGAAGTCTTTTAGTTTATCTTGTACTGTATACTGTTCTGCTGACTGCAACTCCATAACTTGTCCCTCAAAGTTTTCTGATAAATTACAAACGAGACAATTCTTTTATAGTTGAAACTTGTACATTACTGCCTAGTCGTTTATTCCGAAGCTTCTGATTTAGCCGATTACATTGTACTAACCACTGTTTTCTTCTGGTTAGTGTAGTGATATATACAGGTAAACTCCTGATAACACAGTTGTATTCATGGGTTTTAGGAGATTATAAATGCAAACATGTGTAGTCGGTCACTGAGGACAGTGATGGGAGGAGCTTCATTGTGCCCAGTGCTGTGTGCAAGACAGTATGAACCACCTAACCAGGATTTATTTGGAAGCTGAACACAGAGGTATCAGAGTAAAGTTTGGAAGAGCTATAGGTAGTGAGGAAATGGAATGAGCTGGGCAGATATAGCTTCAGATATGATAAAGCCTAATATAACAGTCAGTCAAATGTTAGGAGGTGGACCTATGAGTCGGTCTATAAACCACAAACACATTTAAGCAATTTGATTGTTGCAGCTGGAGGTAGCTGCTTTATTGTGCACCCCATACTCATCCTGTGAGCAGCAGTAGCACAAAACAAGGATTACAGAGGGCACAAAAGGTCTCTTTAACTTTTGAGTAACTTTATTTCCTGAATTTTGAACTACGTACCTAGTAGTTTCTTATGGGATATTCATTCCCCATGCCATCTCTTGGGTGGCTCGATATTGTCTAAGACTCGGTAGTGCCTGCCACAACTGTCCCTTTCCCCTTCTGCATGTATGTGCAGAGATGTCTGCTTGTGCAGTCATATAGTGCCCGAGTGTAAGGAAGCTCTTGCATTAACATACTTGGCCTTGTTCTCCATCAGGTAAATTTAGTAGGATTTTTATTGTGATGTAAAGTTTACATTTTAACTTAAAAAGGATAGTCATGGTACCAAAGTTTGAAATCAGATGCTTCAATTTGAGCTCACACTTTAGAATACATTTAAGTAGAATTCAGGCAGCTTTGTATTTACAATGTTCCACAATATTTCTGCAGGATTAGAATTAGTAATGATAAAGTAGAATGACGTTACTGCTCTTAAAAAGACGTTATCATATTTGCCGACGAATAAGACATACCCCTATTTTACCACAATATTTTGTAGAAGGCAATTACTGTATTTTCATTGGCTCTTATCATAAATTTATTGAAAATGATTTTAAAGCACAACTTCATTGTTCTTTCGCGCAAGTTAAGGCTTCCTTTTAAAGTTAGGTATAACGATGCATTCTATCCACTGGCAAATACTCGTTACTCGTTTGTGGCACTGTGTGAATTATTGTCATTTCTTCAGATTCTTGTCGTGGTTTGCTCTATGCTTTTCCTTACTGTGGTTGTAGAACTGGTGCGTGTAGTAAACGTGGCAAATGTTAGCATCTCACAGTAGTGAGCAGCGGTGGTGGTGGTGGTGCTCCTTGCCAGTAATGCTCTCATAATGCCAATTTACACATTTTAATAGTTACGTAGATGAAAAAGGGAAAAATTTAGAACAGTTATATTGTTTAGTATTTTGTTGCTAAAACTTGAGCTATTAGAAACAAATGATAAGTTAAACTTCTTTAATGATGAACTTTAACTCCTGAAAACTCCTTGCCTCTTAAAATACTATTTGCAATTAAGTCATTTTTGTGTTTGTGAAAGTTCATTACATATGTGTTAATCATGCCTTTAAATGTAATTACATTGGCTATGATACGCATTGCTTAGAAGATTACTCTATTTAATAATGATTTCTTGGACTAAGATTTTCCATGGAATTGGAGATGACAAACTTGATGCATGTACAAATATCTGTAGTTAATTATTAACAACTATAATCCAGTGCAGAATTGAAAGTTTGCCTTCATTAATAAAATAATGCTAACAAGGTTATTCTTTATTGGACTGAGTCTTATTAGGACACTATATCCACACAAAGTTGTACTGTGTATATAGTTGATTGAGAGAGTGGAATATGAGGTGGAACACCTGTAGCAGGTGAGCAAGTAGACACGTTCTTCCTCCACCCATTTTCCCTTCTATAACTTTGACCTTCACAATTTTACTTTATTTCCAACATAATTTTCAGTTGTAACCATATAGTGATGAAACAGTAAGCTTTTAAATGGTAAAAGTTTGTACACTAAAATCCTAATAATTGATATCTAACACAGAGAACCTCGGTAACTAATACAACACTCTTTAATAATGCAATTCTAGTGTGTGTATAATTTTTTAGGTTAATTGAATATTATCAGTTGCAAAAATGTTAAAGTTCGAGAACCTGAAGAAAAAGTACTGCAGTTTGTTTAATAAATGTATGTTTGGACCATAACGCTGCTGGAGAACTGGTGATAAGTTACTGTAGCCCTTGGGTGCCACACCACACATCTCTAATACTTGTAAGAGTTCACAAACAAATTTAAATCTTTAAAATTTGATTTTTGAAGTAAAGTATGTAATTCAAGTTAGCTGCTTGTATTTGCTTGAGATTTCAAGGTGTGATGTTCAGTATTCACTTTTGTAGCATTTGGAACTACATAATTGAAATGAATTTTGCAAGGATGACTTGGCATGTTGCATTATTTAATGTATGGTACTTCTTATGAAGGTGATCTGATAGATTGCTTTGCTTGTGTTGTAAATTCTAGGTGAGAGTGGTAGCTTAATTATGCAGCCCGTCCTCTTGAGCATTCCCAGCATATCTAAAATGTACTCAATTGCCCAAGCCTAACCTAACTGAGGGCTTACAAATTGAAAATGGAGCATCATATAAATTTTGCAAGCTGCTATGTTAGTACATCTTATTTTGACATTGCAGAATTTTACATCAAAATATGATGTGTTATGCGAGTGGACAGGTTGAATTATGCATGTACTGCAGCTAATTCCTGAAATATGATTTGCTGATGCATTTAATTTCTTAGTATGATGGGTTTGATGCCTGGAAATTCAGTTTGGTGGTGCCTTTAGTTTGTTGTTGGCGTGTTGTTGAGTTTGATGATGCATGTAGTATGTTTTCAGGAGACTTTATTGGCTGGACTGATGTAGACAGGAGTGAGTCTACTTCGAGCACCCAGTCAGTAATTGGCTCTCCCAAGGACAAGGGTATGCTTATCTTTTTTAGTATATTTCTACAGTTCTTGATTCTCAGCTTGATTACACTACAGGTAGGCTTCACTTCTATAGATTATCATTTAAGATGGTGACAGTCTAAATAAAAAGTTATCAAGTAATTTAATTGTTAAAACATTAATATTAATGATAAGTCAATTTATACCTGCCTTATGTCATTCTAATCATAGATTTATTATTTAAGTTTTATGGTGTATTTGCTCTTTTAAAACACATTGGGTATTCTTTATAAATCAAGAATGAATGTCAATTTGTTAATAGATATAAATAGCAAACGTACCTAATGTATGCGCTCTATGCTAATATTACAGCCGAGTCATTGGACAGCGTATCTGAATTACCGAGCAGTTGTGGTCAACTCCAGCACCTTGGTAAAGCCCGACCACGAAGAGTTAAAACTCGGGCACCAACACGCCCCATGGGTCGTGCAGATCTAGTTGAAGAAGATCATGACATTTCCGAGGGTGTGGATACATTCTTCCGGCCAGGTTCCTCTACACCAACCACACCTCTCATCTCACCCGACTCAGAGAACAGGCATGTAACAACTCTTTAAATTATCATTCTTCGTTACATGGGGCACAAGGCAACTCGAGCTTTTCCATTTTGTTGTAAACATGAGCTGATTGGTTTAGAAATTAAAATCCTGTATACTGTCAGCCCTTATCTGTCAATATGTTCAAGGAACCAGGTTCTATATGTGGTGGCATGTTCATCTATGTGTGAAAGATGGTTTGGTCATAAGCAAGGATGCATGAGGTGTTTGTATGCGACGTGTGTCAACACTCGCATCTGATGCACTGGTGCTCTAGTGCTGAATCAAATATAAGAGCATTTATGACCATCTTATGGTCTTATGGACCATCCGTAGGGGCCTCGTAGCCTGGTGGATAGCGCGCAGGACTCGTAATTCTGTGGCGCGGGTTCGATTCCCGCACAAGGCAGAAACAAATGGGCAAAGTTTCTTTCACCCTGAATGCCCCTGTTACCTAGCAGTAAATAGGTACCTGGGTGTTAGTCAGCTGTCACGGGCTGCTTCCTGGGGGTGGAGGCCTGGTCGAGGACCGGGCCGCGGGGACACTAAAGCCCCGAAATCATCTCAAGATAACCTCAAGATAGATCTTAGTCTACTGAAAGCAGGGACCAAAATCCTATCTGTATAAAAGAGGCTGAGGGAGGCATAAGATTGCCCATACCAAGGAAACCCTCCTAAAATTGCAAAAAAAAACAAAAAAAAACAGGTGAGTAATGAAGAGCTAAATCTAGTTTTCCCAAAGTCACGTGATAGATATGCAAGTGATTAGGTATTCATTTTCATTTTCTACCCTGAACACTTTGGTCTGCTTATTACATGGGTGTATGTACAGTCCGTTCTTCCGAGCATTTCCAATGTCTCTTAAGTCTTGTACTAAATTGCCGGAACCTAAGCTACCAAGGACCCACAGACAGAAAATGGGACATCACATAAGGTTCACAAGCCACTACCATTTTTTAGTGCATCAGGTTTTGGCCCTAGTGAAATTATACGTAAAGATGCAATGTACTATTCAGGAGAACTGGTTGGTATATGCTCCCCTTCTCTGTATTTTTCTTCAGAAATGCTTTTATTGCATCCCGAAGTGCTTATGCGAGATAACTCGGGGAAGCCACTGTGGGTTTTTAAGGAAAAATAGTGTTTTCAATTTAATGACCCAGTAGCCACAATATCCAAGAGCAACAATAATTGAAAGCCAACTTATCATCAACATTGATTTAACATTAAACCAATGCCACTATTGGAGATTATGCCCTCTGGGAAAATGCTTCTTTGCTCCTCTCAATGGCTACCCATTCCTGCTTTGTTCACTTCTTTCCTTTGGGGTTTAACAATAAAGTCTAGGAGCACATTGAGAGACAAGCCAGGTCTGGTTTCTATGACCTATGGTGTCTTGCGATTGTTGAAAGAAGTTGAAGCCAGGGTTGTTACTCGAGACCAACTATCGGTTGCCATGTTTTCATGTCTCGTTTGATTCCCTACAAGTGTTAGTTTGTTTGGTGGTACTTTACTTTGTGCAGTTTATTTTGAAAGTTGATATATAATCTTTTTATTCATCTGTGGCCTCAGTGGGAGTGTCGGATTGTGGTCCTGCACTCCTAGTAGATCTATAAAAATTGTTGGAGGCTGGATTGTTGTTATTGGCGCCTCTGAATCGGTGTCTTTAACCAAGGGTCATGAACAGGTAGTAGTAATTCATTACATTCAGCACCATTTCAATTTTTTTCCCCCTTCGGTATGAAGATATAAAATTACATTTATTTTTATATGTACAAATAGGCATTATGGGTTGTGAATGTATATATGTTGGTGATTGTTACATTCTTGCAAAAAAATCAAGAATGCAATCTTGCATTCTTGCAAGATTGTTACATTCTTACATTATGATTGTAGTGAATGGAATCCTAGTGGAATGGAGTAGGCCAAGTCCTGTATATTCTTATATACCAAGGCTATTCTGTACACTGTGCCATTGAAGATTTGTTTTTACAAGCTTTTCATGTAAAGAAATCAAGATATACAGTACAGTATAGTGAAACTGTCATTTGTAATTAAATGAATATAGTAGTGCTCTATTTTTATGACCATTTTACTTTTTTTCCACAGCCCCCGTCTGCTCAAGTATGGTTCCACTTCATCTGTTGAAAGTTCCCCACACACTGGAGGAGCAAGAACAGGCAGTGAGAGAGGAAGCATTGAATCACTTACCCGTTCAGATTCTCTAGCTCGCTCAGAATCCGATGTGACTCGCGATTCTCCAAGACCGCGCACCAAATCTAGAGACACTGAAGATGATGATGATGAAGAGGAAGAACAGAGTATAGAAGAAAAGAGGTAAGCTGTTAGAAATTAGGAGCACTGGGATTGGGTGGAGTGGTGATTTGACAAGGCTTCAAAGAGATTCCTGTCTTATCCACTTTCTTGACAGGAAAGTTTCCATGAAGGTTTTGAAGGTATAGATATTAATTTTTTGATAAAGTAAAGGCTGAAAATAGTTTAAAAAACTAGTTTGTAAGTTGGCCATTCATAAGTCAGTATCATACTTCCCACACATTCACTGCCATAAAGCTTGTGTTCCTGAACTGCCAAAGATTAACATTCCCATATTTTTGCTACAAATAATATAATACTGTGTATTTAATGCAAGTGATGGAGTTACCCTGCTTGTTAAGGTTGACAATATTTTTAAGGGTGAAGTGTTGTAATTACTGGAGAATTCTTCAGAAGGTGATTGATAATGGGGCAACCTTTGGTGGGCCATCTTCAATATCACTAGCTACTTTATTCAGTGTAGGTCAGCCCTTTTATTGAGCATTGTTCTGGATAATCTAGAAGATATTTTTATGAGTTATTGGGTAAACTGCTATCATTGGTTAATCATATTTAATGTTACTAAACACTAGGCCTAGGAATATTTTGGTTTTTAGCTTTATTTTTTCCAGAAACTATAAAGGGATTAGTTCAAAATTCTATCTAATCGTTCATTGTCAATATGTGTACGATGGTTGACAGTTACAAACAGTGCTATCTAAACGGTAGGATGGGTTGTCAGGACAAGTGGCATGATATGCTATTGAATAAAAATAATGTACATTTTTAAAGAAGTTTCACTAAATGCATTTAACTTTTTCATGGAGTGTAGCAGTCGCAGTGTTACCAGTCTTATTGGAAAGTTAGCCAGCGAAGGGGTGTTGAAGAGGTCACCAGACATTAGTGCCAGGAAGGCCTCGACGTCATCCAACATCAGTTCTATTGATGGTAAGTCGGTCAGTCGGGCATTATTAGCAAGTGTTAAAGCAAAAGGCTCTTAATGTTAATCCAAATCTTTTATTTGACTTGGAAAGTTGTTTCTTTGTAGTACACAAGACAAACCTATTTATTTTAATTAAATTAATAAAGTTATTTAAAGGGCAGAAATGTCCTTTATACAGAAAGACTAATAATAACAAATTGAGTTTTTAAATATACAAATTATGATTTGAGTATATTTTGTTTCATAATACAAAAAAACTAGCAATGAACTAATTCAATTTGACCATGTTTGTGTGAGGAATACTGTGTAGTGTTATTACTTATATAGTATGTATTTTGGGTTATGGAAATAAGCTCCTGCTCTTGGGTCTCCTCCACACTGGCCAAGAGTGAGTGTGTGTGTGTGGGACACAGGTCTAGTATGAACATACTAATCAGAGTGAAGCTTTGCAAATGGATGCGCTGTGAATAGTGTGGTGCTGCTAGGCAAGATTAAGCAAATTATAATTTCTTTGAAAGATAGTGAAAAGTTTGTAAATAATAAGAATTAGTTTGGGGTGATGGGTTTAGTCATAAACAAATCGATGATGGTGTGGTGAAAATTGGATAAGTGTGAATTTCAGGGTCGGCAGTTGTCATTGCTAGTGCCATTTGCTTGATGCCGCACTAGAGGTAAATCCACCTATCGAGGCCTACCGTCGCCAAACTATAGCACCCAGAATGTTTTACTTATTTTTACCAATTTCTTCAACATTGCCTCTTTGTCCAACCACTTGGGCTGGACAGTAGAGCGACGGTCTCGTTGCAACCTGTTCTCGCAAATTCGTAAAGTCAACTATTGACTTATTAAATATGTGCATAGGTGACATACTTAACATAATAGATACCCTTAAAAAGATTCATAGAAAACACCGACCTTACCTAACCTTGTTAGTATCTTAAGATAAGCATCTTATTGCTTCGTAATTACAATTATTACTAAACCTATACCTATTATAGGTTAGGTAATAATTGTAATTACGAAGCAATAAGATGCTTATCTTAATATACTAAGTAGGTTAGGTAAGGTCGGTGTTTTCTATGAATCTTTTTAAGGGTATCTATTATGTTAAATATGTCACCTATGCACATATTTAATAAGTCAATATTGACTTATTAAATTTGCGAGAACGGGTTGCTCACTTCATGCAAGTCGGTATTCAATCTACGACTGTTCAAGTGGTTGGACACCGTTCATTTCCCCCGTCCCATCCCAAATTCTTATCCTGACCCCTTCCGAGTGCTATATAGTCGTAATGGCTTGGCACTTTTCCCTGATAATTCCCTCCCGCCATCATTGCCTCAATAAACTTTAAAGCTCGAATTATTCGTTGAATCTTGTCAAAAGTCTGAAGTTGAAGAATAAATATTTTAATACAGTAATTGACAGGTAACTGACTCGCTCAGATGAGAGAAGATAATATCTGTAATATCTATCCAAAGTGTGTTATACAGCTGGGTAGTGATGTGTACATTAATGTAGCCTTAAATCACTTGCACCTTGGTGCTGGATACAGTGTTTTAAAAAGTCTAACATAACCCTCCTCAACTACTTGCTCAGCTGTGTGTGTGTGTGTTACTGTGGTGGTAGATCCAGTGACATGTTGTTGAGACGATCATGTTGTGCAGTAATGAGTTACAGTATTGATGATGAACGTTACACCTACAGCACACTTATGCACTGTTGATCATTGTATACAATACTGTAGAGGTGGATCACCTGTAAGAATGCAATTTGAGGGTGGCAACAGTTATTATGTATGAATGCGTGTATGACATGTCAACACAACTCTATACACACACACACACTGCACACACTACAATTATATTTTAGAAATTGGTGCATTGCTGTTGTGAGTGATTCCTTGGAGTGAGGAAGCCATTTTTCCCCTTGATAAGTATTTTAAATATTATGAATGAATTGGTAGTATTTTAACACTTTCGCGCTTTCGATTAGAGATAACTCGTCACTGGTTTTTCTTACGATTCCGCATAACTGCCTACTTTTCTCGTCAATCGAAAAAATATTTCTATAAATTCCATTTATTAACCGAAATGGATGGGGATACTTTTGTTTTGTAGAGAATTTATTTGCGAATTTTTTGGTACCAGAATGAATATTATATCACATAAACTTCTATGAGTAAAAAAAAAAAATACACAAAGTATGTTTGGGGGTGTGGCGAGCGTGTGGCAGTGGGTTCCCCTTTAGCCGTTGATATATCTAACACGTGGGAAATATTTGTATGCTTTATGTATATGTCTGTGTAGGGAATTTTACTGCGATCACTGTCATACAAATTATAAAATGTTTCAACAAGTATAAACATGACAAACATCAAACGAACGAAAACAATGCGTTCGTTTCTTCCACGAACGCATACTGAGCGACGTGGTTCTATATTTGGCGCTTCTCTTACACATGCTTTGTACAAATGTTATACAGTTCATCTTATAGAAAATTTTATTGCGAACACATTGGTATAAAAAAGAAATACGTACATAGAAAAGTAGGGTCAGGAAACGTATAAATGTATAAACTTTCCAAGCATGATTGTGTTTTCGCCAGTGCGCTCGCGGCTAACTACTCTCCACTTCACACACTCTTGCGGGTGGGGAATTACCTATATTAAACATTCATATGCATATGTCCGTGTAGAGAATTTTATTGCGATTCCAATGATACCAAAATTAGCGATGTAGGACAACTGTAGGCTTCGCAACCATTAAGAGAGTGGAAACATTTTGTTGCTGTTTGGCGCTCTCGGCGAGTGATCTGCATAGTTTTTTATTTGGTGTTGATACTCCTTATGCTTGGGCGGCATTTTATAGGTATGCTCTTATAGACAATTTCATTGCGAACACAGTGATACCAAATTTAAATACGTGCGCCTTCAATTATTGTCAGGACAGTCAAAAGAGTGTACACTTTTTCGGTCTTACCGCGTAGGTGCGCGAAGTGCCGAAAGCATCTGGGGTATTTTTTTTTTTTGAGCGCCGAGAGCGCGAAAGTGTTAAATACCCTTTTTTCTACTGTGTTTTGTTCTACTGTATTGCCATTAGAAAGTCTCATTACCCCATGAAATTGGGAAAAAACTATTGATGGTAACAATGAATATTCTCACCAAGACAAAAGTCGTAGTGAGGAAGATGGTAAGGAAGACTCGCCTCCCAGAAAGATGACAGGATTACCCAAGATTGGCATAGGTATTGGTGGCAATATTCTTGCCGAGATGAAGATGATGCAAGAAAAGAGGACATCATTTTTGCCCAAGGTTAGAAATCCCAGTACTGTAGTTGTTCTTGATTTGTTAAGATTATTTATTCACTGTAACTTGCTTTATGCACAACAGTAAAACTGACTCTTGCCATTCTCACTAGGTGTGTGTGTGTGTGTGTATGTATATATATATATATATATATATATATATATATATATATATATATATATATTTTATTAAATATGACCGAAAAAGTAAGATTAATAATTCTAACACGAATTTTCTCAATCTTTCGTACATTATGCTTCACTGTTGGAGGTAAATCAAAAATCACTTCTCCAAAATTCATTTTTATTTCTAGTCTGACGCGACACGGGCGCGTTTCGTAAAACTTATTACATTTTCAAAGACTTCACAAATACACAACTGATTAGAACTTGCATTTCCCTGATTTTATATCTACATTTGAGTGAGGTGGGAAGGGTGATGTGGCATTACATTTGAGTGAGGTGGGAAGGATGATGTGGCATTAACACAAGACAGAACACTAGAGGATATTAATAGGGTATTAAAAGTATCAACACAAGACAGAACAGAAACAATGGGTATTGAATAGAAGTGTTTGTAGAAAGCCTATTGGTCCATATTTCTTGATGCTTCTATATTGGAGCGGAGTCTTGAGGTGGGTAGAATATAGTTGTGCAATAATTGGCTGTTGATTGCTGGTGTTGACTTCTTGATGTGTAGTGCCTCGCAAACGTCAAGCCGCCTGCTATCGCTGTATCTATCGATGATTTCTGTGTTGTTTACTAGTATTTCTCTGGCGATGGTTTGGTTATGGGAAGAGATTATATGTTCCTTAATGGAGCCCTGTTGTTTATGCATCGTTAAACGCCTAGAAAGAGATGTTGTTGTCTTGCCTATATACTGGGTTTTTTGGAGCTTACAGTCCCCAAGTGGGCATTTGAAGGCATAGACGACGTTAGTCTCTTTTAAAGCGTTCTGTTTCGTGTCTGGAGAGTTTCTCATGAGTAGGCTGGCCGTTTTTCTGGTTTTATAGTAAATCGTCAGTTGTATCCTCTGATTTTTGTCTGTAGGGATAACGTTTCTATTAACAATATCTTTCAGGACCCTTTCCTCTGTTTTATGAGCTGTGGAAAAGAAGTTCCTGTAAAATAGTCTAATAGGGGGTATAGGTGTTGTGTTAGTTGTCTCTTCGGAGGTTGCATGGCTTTTCACTTTCCTTCTTATGATGTCTTCGATGAAACCATTGGAGAAGCCGTTATTGACTAGAACCTGCCTTACCCTACAGAGTTCTTCGTCGACTTGCTTCCATTCTGAGCTGTGGCTGAGAGCACGGTCGACGTATGCGTTAACAACACTCCTCTTGTACCTGTCAGGGCAGTCGCTGTTGGCATTTAGGCACATTCCTATGTTTGTTTCCTTTGTGTAGACTGCAGTGTGGAAACCTCCGCCCTTTTCCATGACTGTTACATCTAGAAAAGGCAGCTTCCCATCCTTTTCCGTCTCGTAAGTGAAACGCAGCACGGAACTCTGCTCAAATGCCTCCTTCAGCTCCTGCAGATGTCTGACATCAGGTACCTGTGTAAAAATGTCGTCAACATACCTGCAGTATATGGCCGGTTTCAAGTTCATGTCGACTAAGACTTTTTGCTCGATGGTACCCATGTAGAAGTTTGCAAACAGGACACCTAGGGGAGAACCCATGGCGACCCCATCTACTTGCTTATACATGTGCCCATCCGGGCTCAAGAAGGGTGCCTCTTTAGTACAAGCTTGGAGTAGTTTCCTCAGAATACTTTCTGGCATGTCAAGAGGAGTACAGGCTGGATCACGATACACTCTGTCGGCTATCATTCCGATTGTCTCACACATAGGAATGTGCCTAAATGCCAACAGCGACTGCCCTGACAGGTACAAGAGGAGTGTTGTTAACGCATACGTCGACCGTGCTCTCAGCCACAGCTCAGAATGGAAGCAAGTCGACGAAGAACTCTGTAGGGTAAGGCAGGTTCTAGTCAATAACGGCTTCTCCAATGGTTTCATCGAAGACATCATAAGAAGGAAAGTGAAAAGCCATGCAACCTCCGAAGAGACAACTAACACAACACCTATACCCCCTATTAGACTATTTTACAGGAACTTCTTTTCCACAGCTCATAAAACAGAGGAAAGGGTCCTGAAAGATATTGTTAATAGAAACGTTATCCCTACAGACAAAAATCAGAGGATACAACTGACGATTTACTATAAAACCAGAAAAACGGCCAGCCTACTCATGAGAAACTCTCCAGACACGAAACAGAACGCTTTAAAAGAGACTAACGTCGTCTATGCCTTCAAATGCCCACTTGGGGACTGTAAGCTCCAAAAAACCCAGTATATAGGCAAGACAACAACATCTCTTTCTAGGCGTTTAACGATGCATAAACAACAGGGCTCCATTAAGGAACATATAATCTCTTCCCATAACGAAACCATCGCCAGAGAAATACTAGTAAACAACACAGAAATCATCGATAGATACAGCGATAGCAGGCGGCTTGACGTTTGCGAGGCACTACACATCAAGAAGTCAACACCAGCAATCAACAGCCAATTATTGCACAACTATATTCTACCCACCTCAAGACTCCGCTCCAATATAGAAGCATCAAGAAATATGGACCAATAGGCTTTCTACAAACACTTCTATTCAATACCCATTGTTTCTGTTCTGTCTTGTGTTGATACTTTTAATACCCTATTAATATCCTCTAGTGTTCTGTCTTGTGTTAATGCCACATCATCCTTCCCACCTCACTCAAATGTAATGCCACATCACCCTTCCCACCTCACTCAAATGTAGATATAAAATCAGGGAAACGCAAGTTTTAAATCAGTTGTGTATTTGTGAAGTCTTTGAAAATGTAATAAGTTTTACGAAACGCGCCCGTGTCGCGTCAGACTAGAAATAAAAATGAATTTTGGAGAAGTGATTTTTGATTTACCTCCAACAGTGAAGCATAATGTACGAAAGATTGAGAAAATTCGTGTTAGAATTATTAATCTTACTTTTTCGGTCATATTTAATAATATATATATATATATATATATATATATATATATATTGTATTGTATATATATATATATATATATATATATATATATATATATATATATATATATATATATATATATATATATATATATATATATATATATATATATATATATATATATATATAAATAAATAAATAATATTATAATATTATAATATTATAATATAATAATATAATATAATATAAATAATGTGTCAGACTAGGGCTTGATATAACCCCCGTTAAGCTCGGGAAGCCATTGAACTTGTACCAGAAAATGGTGTTTCATTACTTTCAACACCTGATTTTAGTCTTGTTAGCTAATTTGAACTATTTGGCTCTGATATGGAAAGCTGACTTTGATGCAACAAAATTTGACTCTGCTAACACAGCTAGTATTATATAATACTGTTCTTCAAATTTAAGAGACAGACTTAGCTTCATGGGCAGTTTTGTGCGGGTACTGATTATCATGATTTGGGTGATGTTTAATATCCTGTCATTTTATGGATCAAGCTAATTTTTTTTTTGTTCTTTTTCATCTGTTGACAGAGTAGAATTTGATGTAAAGACTTTAACGATAGTAGAAATTACAATAAATCTCCATATTATGAGTTAACTAAAAGGATTGATAGCAGAGCAGTTAGATTGTCATAAAATTGTAATATTTTTTCTGTAATAGGAAGAGGATAGAGATAGAGAAGAAAAGAAAGAAAACCCCTCTAGTAGCCTCCTAGCTGGTGTACGATTACGATCGACTGGCCTTGCAGACAGCCTCAAATCTCCCACCAATGGCTTCCCACGAGGCTCCGGTGGAAATAAATCGCCAAATTGTAACCGGGATTCTTGTATTGACACAACAGGTAGGCCGTGTTTGATGGTACTGTTTGCTTTCATCATTAGACATGATCTTTATGATTGGATGGGTTTTTCACATTCCCTGGTATGTGTAGGAAAGTGATTGACTAAACCAACTGGAGGTTATAGGTAATGATGTTTGTGCATATGTTGTAGTTGTGCACATGCTGTGATACAATAGTGTGCTTTATTGGCTGAGTTGCTTGATTCAATGCTTTTGAGATGCACTTCTAGATTTGGAATGTCAGAGTTAAGGAGAGTGGTGCAAGTTTCACTCCTAAGTTCCCAGAACCTTTTAGATAGTTCAGTAAGATCATTAGTAATGGTGTTTGTGGATAAAGGGATATACTGTATGTATTTATTCTAAGATTATGCTTACATCATCGGATTGTAGGATAAAATGCCATGCATAATGATGATGAGACACATTTCAACCTTAGATATAAATAAAGCCTGAACATTTGAACATAAGTAAAAGTTACTTAATATATGCTCTATAGCACTTCTTCTTTTTCTATTTTATAATTTTAATTATAGTAAGTTTCATACATCATTTTGTGTGCTAATAGTTAAAGTAACATATATATTTTCAGTATAAAATTTATTCATTATTTTTCGAAGTATATTTCTCTGTATGTATTAAACAAAATGTTTTGAGTACCACAAGTTAAAAATATTTTGTAGAAGAGTTTGTGAGGCCAGTGACTTCAGTATTTGAAAATTACCCTACAAGTGTGCACGTTGTTAACTCATATCATCGGTACTTGCTGCTCCTTGTCTCTGCTTGTCGGAGAACGTAAAGATGGGGAAATTAATATTTTTCTTTCAACTATGAAAGTGCAGAAGGGAAGTGTAGGGTTGATTTAGAATTAAAATTGTGAAGGATGTTTGAGAGTAAGGAAGTTGTTAGAGATGAAACTTTATGGCATGTTTAACAAGGGGATGATAGGGATGGAGGGGCACACAATGGAAATGATACAATTATTGAATGTTGATGTAGACCTTAATTTGTGCCATAAACATTGTTAAAGCCTCTTTTAACATTTAACAATAATCAGTCACTTTAGTTCAACGTATGTAAGTTGAGTACATAAGAGTTCAGATATACATACATATTATGTATGTATATCTGAACTCATATGCATATTGATTGGTTAAGGGAAAGACATGAGGGTTAGGTTTATCTTGAAGTAGGTGAGAGTAGTACTACTGAGTAGATTAAGTGCATAGCTGTCAGTGCTAATGTTAGGGTAGAATTAAGTGATTAAATATAAAGGTGGTAGAGAATGCAGAGTAATAAGCATGAGGCTAGACATTGAGGTGCTTTAGTATTAACCAAACTGTTAACTATTTAGTTTTTTCTAAGGAGTCCAATGTCTAAGGCTTTGGCTCCCAATTTAGTGTTGCTAAAGAATTTTACTTGCCTCTAGCAAGTATTCTAGGAAGACAAAATAGTAAGACAAATATATAACAAATTATAATAACAAGACTTACATATTCATAATTATACTGGTGAATTTCCATTCACTACACTAAACTGCCAGTAATTTCCTTCTCCAGTAAATAGGATAGTAGTGCTCAATAAAGCACATGTGGAAATGCTGTAACTCAACTCTTGACAAGTACTCTATAGATTTTGTTTTTCATACACAAAGCAAAAAATTATCAGACGTAGGGAGAGAGGAATTTCATGCTATGTTGAATAGCTTTCAGTTGTAAGGTGGTGGAATAGGAAGAGGGTTGGTGTTTATTTACACGTTTATATCCTTGTCTGTTGAAGAGGGGGAAAACTTTATCAAGTGCATTGGTTATGTAACAAAAATAATGATTGATGGTTAAAGTAAATACTTATGTCATTAAACAAAAATTAGTTAAGTCTATGGAAAACAAGAGAAAATAAAATACTGTAAAAGAAATCAGTAAGGAAAGGAGGTGGTGAGCGAAGGAGTTTGATACAAGTAGAAATGGTTCTGATACTTGTTCGACAAAAATAATAATTTCAAGAACTAAAATAGTTGTAAGAGGAAGCCAGTGATGTTATGAGCAAGAATGAAAGACGACGTGGGAAATTCCGAGAGAAAACGGTGTCATTATAGAAGGTGAAAGCAGCCATAATTGGACTAAACAAGAAATGGTTCCTAGACCAAGTAGGCACAACTATAGATTAATTGTATAAAATCTGCATGTATGCTTGGAGGAGACATTGAGAGATTAATGGGCCAAAGTATTAACACTTTCGCTCGGAGACAAGTCGGCATTGAGTTGTCCGTTTACTAGAAGGAAGTCCGGCGAGGACTTGGCATTGAGTCGTCGGTACAGCAACAGTAGCGGCATTTTTGGGAAGGTCTTGCCGCAGTTTTGTTAAGGAAATAGCCTTGAACATGGTCAACTGTAAGTAGGCTGAATATAGAAATAACAAGCCCATACACCCTCTCATACTTTATTTCTTGTATACTTCCTCATTGCTGTACCATTACCACATCCTTAAACAATTAGCTGTTCTTAATAAAAAATAAAAAAAAAAGCCATTGATTGTACTCTTGAGCACATTAGAAACAGTTTTGCAGTGTCAGAGTAGTTAACGAATGGAATACACTAGGAAGTTATATGGTTGAGGCAGACTCCATACATAATTTAAAATGAAGATGTCAACATGCAATATGCTCAGGAACCTATTCACCAGTTGATTGACAGTTGAGAGGCAGAAATAAAGAGCAGAAGCTCAACTGACAGGAGCACAACTGAGCGAATACTCTGCCTTTCCACACCCAAGTTTTACTTCCATATTTTTTGGCTGGGAATAGTATATGTACTATTTCTTTGTCTCTTATTAACTTACTAACACCTGTTCCATTATGCTGATCTCACTCGACTCACTTATTTTTGAACATGCACAAAGTGTGACAATTATTTCCTGAAATTGCTAAAACAGTAAGTATAAAAAATTTGTATGGTGGGAGTAAGGGTTTAATAAGAGAAGTCGTAATGTGATTGGTTCAAGTAAGAATAGGAAGGAGTGGTCTCGTAGGTATTGGCGCACCAAAGTCTGCCCCTACTGCCATCAAAGAAGTTCCTAAGAAAGGCAGGTATCATTGCTTTTTATTAAAGGAGTAGGATGATTTGTTAGATGTGAAGAGAATGAATAAATGAATGATTCAGTATCATCCAACATTGAAACATGGTTCATTGATGATGTATATACAATGAGGCAAGGTGGTTAGACAATTTAACACCTATGAATTGAGGAAAAAATGGGATAATATTACAGTTTTGGATAGATACAAAATAGGGTGTTAAAGATAAGGAAACACATTTCTGAGCCGGTCTCTTGTATTTTTTATCCGAGCGAAAGGCATTATAGTTTTCCTCCCCGTTGCCACATTTATTAGGGCAATCAATGGAGAGACAGTGGCAAATACATCATGAGGAATGAGTTTACTGTTTTACATACGCAAGTTAGCCATGATCAAACCACACATTAGAAACTGGAGACAATGACATTTTGGTCTGTTCTGGAACATTATCACATAACTTGATAATTAATAGGTCCAGGATGGACCAAAATGTAGTTGTTTCTTCATTATTAGATGTGTGGTTTGGCTTTCGTATCTTCAGCTACATTAATTGTGACTCGCATCTGTAAGCGAGCCATATTCTTCACACCCCTTGAAGTACTAATTAATTAATTCAACGAATTCCAGTTGTTTTTTGAGCTACTATTAACAAACTCACGTCTCCCTACCACCATATAGTAGCAGCATCCTATGCCTCTACAGGATTGGAGGAGTTAGCATATAGATTGGAAGGGTTTCAAATAGTAATTTGAAACCCAGATCACCCATACAAGCTTGAGAAAGATTGAACAGAAAAGATGAGAACAGCTTAGAAGGGATTATTCCATTATGCTCCTTACCCTGTTTGAGGTGGGGGACCTTGGATACTTCCTGAGCCAGCTCCACACATTAAAGAATGGCCTCAAACCACAGAAACAGTACACAAGGCACTTGTGTAAGTTGGAGTTGTTCATAAAGTGAGCTGGTTGGCTTCTCCAACATTTGTGGTGTTGAGTTATGGTAGTGTAGGAGTTCTCGACTCGCAATCAGGAATTCTGGGTTTAAATCCCGTGTTGGAAGAAATGGTTGAGCGCATTTCCTATTACCCAATTTCCCTGTTGACCAAACAGTAAATAGGTACCCAGTAGTTACTTAACTTGTTTTGGGGTTGCATCCTGGGAACGGTCAGTAGTTCGACCTTGGGAGGACATCAACATGGGCTTAATATGTACATGTACACTGGCTGCTTGTTCCCCAACACAATGAATTATTAATTAGTAATGGTATTTCAGAAGGCTCATTGTCATGTTTCCTAATTAGTTCTCTTAAGGGTGGTTGGATTTATTGCTTGATATTGTGTATTAAAGTGAGCTAATCATTCAATGGTGACTCAAGTTACTCACCACTGTCTCCCTTTCCCATTAATTTTCCTGACAAGACCAGAGCCTAGCATGGGAATGTGGTTGTGGTGGACCACAGTGGCTCTAGTTCAGGAAGCATCTGTCTAGGAAATAATAAGAGGAAAACACAGGAGAGGAGTTAGGCATGGCGTATTGTAAAATGTCAAACTAAATACTGTAATAGGAAAAGCTGATGTATTGATCTTTCTCATCCTTTCCCGGTTTAAAAATAATTTGTGTGAAAATAAAAAGGCTGTAATGTCAGTAATACTTAGTAATGAAGACTTCTTAAACCTCTGACTTGGATCTGGATAGTGTGTTTAATTAAGTACAATCACTTCATCTTGTTTGAAAATATAAAAAAGTGATGGTGAAAGTTGCTGTGATAGTGTAATAAGTAAACTTGTGCGTCATTTGATTGTTGGCGTATGCGTGGGGTTCTTCCCAGGACTGAGCCCGAACACCAAGCCTGTGATCACCGCCCTCAAACCTAAGCCCCCTCCCCCTCTCGCACCCAAACCACGACCCAAGTCTGTCATTGGAGGAGACCGCAGATCAGGTAAAACAAAGGGTCACTTTCGTGTTATGGCAACAAACAAGAATTGAACTAAGTAGATAAATACTAAATAACTTTCCCTTACATAAACATTGCTTAGTCTAATGCTATTAATATATTAGTCTTTTAATGTATATATTCAGATATATGATATGTAAATACTCTATCTGCATTTAGATGCATATACATACAGAATATCCGAATTTGTATATATATTGTAAAATTTACATGTTTGCTTGTATATTTTATGTACACATACACATAAATGAATGTGTGTGTGTGTGTGTGTGTGTGCACATGCCTGTCATCAACTTCATATACAGTACTGTACTTAAGTTAGCATCTTGGCACACATTATGGTCATCACGTCTCCCCCCCCACACCTGGCACATGTCACCCCCCCCCCCCTCCCACCCTCATTTCACTAAGTGCACATGCAACCCCTCGCCTCATGCGCACACAACCTCCCCTTACCTCGTGCACACACAACTTGCCTCGTGCATGCACAACCTCCCCCCTCGCCCCATGCACGCTCAACTTCCCCCTCACCTCGTGCGCACACAACCTCCCCCCCCCCCCCCTCGCCCCGTGCACGCTCAACTTCCCCCCCTCACCTCATCTGCACACAACCTCCCTTCCCTCGCCTCGTGCACACACAACCTCCCCTCATTCTTGCACACCCCTCCCCCAAGAATCATTATGGTTCCTTAGTCTGAGCATTTAGCACCCAAGTGTTAATTTGCTCCCCCTTGCCTTATACCCCATGACAACTCTCGTGCACTAACACACACCGACGCACTTCAGCACTCCCTCACATACCACACCATACAAACATCACAAATTCCACGTGCTGTGTTTTTAAGATGAATACTGATGTAATTCTGACATTTTCAAGTTGGATGACGTTTTTGTTATAAAAAGTTTTACAATATATTAACAAATTGTCAATAGTAATTTTTCACATGGTTTCGGTATAATGTTTATGTAAAGGAAATCTGTTTAAACTTTTAATGAGATCTATTGTTAATAATAAAAAATTGTATAAAGTTTGTGATATATGAGAATATTACATCCCATTTTACTTTGTTTTTCAAAAGAGCAAGTGTTAATTCATTGTAATTATTCTTTTATGTTAGTGATATGAAAGTGTATATTAAAGTGAAGAGATAATACAGTGCTCCCTCGAGAATCCAGATCACCTCATTCCATACATGATCAGATTTCATGCAAATCTGGGATTTCCAAATATTTGTGGGAGGATGAACTCAATGACGGGAAAGATGTCCCGGAGCCATGCAGGTCTGGTGAGGATTGGGACTATCCAAAAGATATCGAGCCGCTAGCACAGTTAGACCACTAGAAACTCTGAGCGCAAATATTGTGGATCCTAGGGCATAGTTTTCAGCAATTAATCGGGTTGTGGCCAAAAGGTTCCAGGTTTAATTCCCACGGCAGGACAGAAGCATTTGAGACAAGTTTCCTGCCACCGGAAGCTTCGTCATCTAACAACAATACAGTAGTTAGCTGGGAGTTGGGTAACTTATGGGTTGCATAAAGGGCAAGGTCAGTAGTTGGCTTAGTGAGACTTCGGTAGGATTTTGATTGTTACTATGATACTAGCAAATGCTTTGTTGACACTGGGAAATACTACTCTTATTTCGGTTTCAGTCTTGGTCACGTTAAATAGCGTACAGTATTTTAATTCGCCTGTACTTTCTGGGTGGTTTTGCTCAGTTTTGAGGTTTTCCTCAGGTCTTGTGTTTTCCTCACCTCTGTAAGCACAGCAACTTCTGCTCCTGGTGTTAGACAGGTGTGCTCAAGCATAAAGGCCTAGTAGTTACGTGGATCTGTGTGGGGGGTATCAGAGCCACGCACCAGACAGCTACTGAGGGCCAGCCAAGGAAAGATATTATAGTGTTTGATGGAATTTAGTTTATATGGTGATCCGACAACGATTCGGATTCCACCACATTCCTCTTGAAATAATTACTTTTGAACTTTTTTTATCGATATTTCAGAAGGTTAAACTCAATAGGCAGAGTTGGTGTGTTGCTTGGTGGAATCCATTAGCGAGATGGATTTTTGAGAGAGCACTATAATGGAAAGTTTAGTTAATTTCATGGTTGCTATTTAGTGGCTTTTTATTTTAATATAAGTGATAAAAATATATCGCTAATAAAAAGGAATATTACATAGATGGCTTTAGATTGAATAATGTAAAGGTGGTGTGAGGTTTTGGTGGTGGTAGTTGTAGTAAGAGTAGCATGGGTGGTGGTAATTACATTGTACAGTGTCTGCTACTGCCTCACTCTACACCAGTCTTACCTTAAACTGGAATGATTTGTATATGCATGTTTTGTCTTCTGCTTTTGAGCTTATCAACTTGGCTTCATATTTTACTTCATTTAGAAGTGTGAAGAATTATTGTAGTGTAAGATTTTGTATCTTATTTCATTCACCTAACTTGTGCAAGTATTATCTTCAGTAATGTTCAGCATTTTATATATATTTCAATGAGCCTTTAAGATATTGCTGTATTTCAAATTAAGATGTAACTGATCGTGTGTTTATTCAGTTGTGTACTTGTTGATGAAGATGGTGATTGTTATAATGTACCTTGGTGGGAATATTGCTGTTTTTCATATATTGTATCTTTTGTTGTATCTTGAGCTTCATGTATCTTTCCTGTATTGTATGTGTAGTATTTTCCAGTGACCGGAACAGCTTTGCCAGACACATGACAAAAACTGACTCTTGTTTGCTTGTCTTCAATTAAGTATCCCTCATTAAGACACATACTTTGTACACACACTTACTTTACCTTACAGCTAATGTACACTTTTCAACATTGACATAGGTAATTCTTAAATGCAAAAATAACTGAAAATAATTTATATGGATGTGTTTTTCACAAACCATTTTAATGTTGTAATGTCAAGAGGAATAGGTTTTACATGGAACTAAAGTAGCTAAAAATGCAGCTAAGGAATGTGCATGAAGGAAGATAACAAATTACAGTACATTAATGATGAGTAAAATAAGAATGTTTAAAGGTATGAGGTGAAAAACTGATTCAATATAAAAATTGCCCCAAATAATATAATTTAGGAGTTTGCAATGTGCTTCATATGTCCATATGAGCTTTTTTTTTTTTTTTTTTTTTTTTTTTTTTTTTTTTTTTTATTCACCTTGGGGCTCCCCCTACTCCATTATTTTGTTTTTCTTCTCTCTTTAGGATGTTATCCAGCTTCTGGTAGGGCCCTAAAAGATTGGAGTATGATTTAATTCTTCTGGTGTTCTCATCCTGTGTTGCCCCATTACCCCAGCTGATGTCTCTGTTGTACATGATCCTTTCATAAACAATGGCATCAAATGCTGTTTGCCAGTCTAGGAAGATAGTCTGCCGTTCTCCCCAGCCTTCTTTTTCCTGTTGTATTTTGGTAACATTGTTTTAAAGCTTGATTAAGTTTGTCAGGCGTTACTTTTTGCTTTTAAATTTATGCTGCCCTGTCATTACAAAGTTTATCCTCTGCAGGTGTTACATTATTCTCAGCCTGATTACTTTCTGCAGCATTTTACACAATATTTCAATGCCCTAGTCTGTAGTTTAGTGTGTGATTGTAGCAGCCATCTGGCCATCACACTGAGGCGACCTGCCCCCTCTCATCTTGGTATGTTACTATTCTAGACAACTATTACTGTTTTCTGTTGGATCCTGAAACTGTTCTTATTACCAAGTGTGTCCTGTCTACAGAAAGTGTATAGCATCTTATTAATATTGTAAGGTTTTTATCAGCTGTTATTTGGATTGATTTCATAGCGAGGTAAACAATAAAAGTGCTAATAGAGACTTATTGTGAGAGAGAAATAAGCATTATCCAACATTTAATCTATTTGATTACTAATATTAATAGTGTGTTAGTAACATAAAATTAATATTTCCTCTTGTCATTAAAGAGGCCATTTATACAGGTAATCATTGTGAATATCATGTACAGTACTGTGTATGTATTGAGATTTGAGCATGATTGGATTATTGGCATGATCAGGGTGCTGTGTCTGTCTAAAATAGTAATTTTTGCCTTATTGATTTTGATTTGCATGGTAATTTGCATGTTAGATATAATAATTATTATGATTTTTGTAGTGATTGTGATTTGTTTTACTAAACATTATTATATATCTAGTAATAAAGATTTTAATCTATCAGGGACCCTGAATGATCACGTAACCCATAAAATGGTAGAAAGAATGAGGAAATAAGCTCTTCCAGCTGCATGCCAGTCCCCAGAGACTGAACATCATATAAGAACATCATATACCTCATATCAAGGCCAAATGTTTCTGGTTTTGTCATGTGGACATGGTGATACACTATTTACATACACTCTAAAGTTGCACTTGATTATGTAGTGATTTATGTATGTAGGCCCTAGTTGGGATTATATAATTCCTGAAATTATGCCTCTACATACACAAGTGATTTAGGTTATGCAGCATGTTCTGCAGTGTAAACCTAGTTTTGTACACGTACAGGAAATGTCCATTTAGTGTTTCGCACATTTCTTTCACTGTTATTCTGTTGCTTATTTTTAATCTCTGGATTTTATATTTTATAAATATTTTGTATTTCTCAAATGTTTGTGGGCTGTCTCACCCTATATTGGTCCATGTTTTTGTGACCCCTGGCCCAGAAGGCATTTACAGGTGCACTTATGAAGCCGGTACAGTCTTCCTCAATCATGACAGATTAGTTTAAATTTATTACAGTTCATGAGCCCCAGGGCACTACATGGTTTGTCTATAACAATGACAACTTTGGGTTGTGATGTTTCCAAGTTTGTAAACTATTTAATATATACAAACTATTCCCTCATGATTGAGGAAGGGTATAGCTCTTTGTTTTTAAGTTTCCTTCACTCTGCCTCTCTCCCTTTTCATCCCTACTTTTTCCTAAAGTTTTCTCTGTACGTTTTTTCAGCTGTGGCTGTTGCTTTCCAGCTCCTGTCTGGAAATGTGGTTCTGCCCCTGATGCTCAGAGGTGGTTTCCTTGGGATTGGGCTCGCCTATTGTTGGTTGAGGTAGAGTTTTGGAGGAGTCATACTCTTGGATCATAGCTCTTCCTCCAGCATTTACCTAGTCTAGTTGGTATCATTGTTGTCATAGAAAGGTGCAACTGCTTGGAAGCTTTTGTGTTGTCTATTTTACAGTTTGCCCCTTTGATGATGCTATTTTAGGATATCTAGCCCCTTTTTGCCAGCTCCTGGACCCTGCAATGTGTGGGCCTTCTAGGTTATAACTTTGTGTCTGCTTAGTTTTGTAGGCAGGTTCCTGAACCTCGGAGATGTGTACTGGCACATCCCAATTCATCTGAGGTCCAGGGACTGGTCAAGGTTTATTGTGGGGGCATCTTTCATACTGCTTTCAGGTCTTTCCTTTTGGCTTGAATATGGCCCCTCAGATCTTTACCAGGTTAGTGCTGGTGGTTGTGACTTGAACCTGTTGGACGGTTTCTTCATTTGCAGCCTAACAGGTGTTGTTGGGTTTTTCTGATGAATGAGCTGGTTGGCTTCTGAGTCTCTTTGGTCATTGATTCTTGGTTTGTCCAGCCAAGGAGGCATAATTTGTTATTCAGTTATGACAATGTATGTACTATAGCCTGTGGTCCAACATTTTGGCCCCACAGTGTTTCAAAGTTTGCAACTTTAACTGCTGTGTTTTCTTAGTCTTGGACTGATATCTGGGCTCGGGCTGTAAAGGTATTACAGGGTCCTTGTGGCTCAGTACCTGGTCACTGTTTCTGGTCCCCATCAAGCTTTTGTTGCCATCCTGGCCTCTTCCCTTGGGGGGGGGGGGGGTTGATCTTTGCTCTCCTCTCCTGGTGAGTTCCATTTTTCTTTCGAGTTAGGAACATGGAGCCACTGTTCAGCCCCTCAATTAAATGAAATAAAACCCTTCTCTCTGAGGGTAGGGGGTCTCAATGGCTCCCTTCCCTTCTTTCCTGGTGCATAATTTTTTTTTTTTTTTTTTTTTTTAACATCTCATGATTGTGCTGCTGGTGACGGGGGCAGCCAGCAGCTTCCATTGTACTGCCACCTGGTGGTATATGACCTAACTACTGGGTGGATTATATGCTCCGATGTTTGCTTAATTTCTTTCAACCTTGCAATTGTCTGTTTTGTTTCCTTTCTGGGGATTTCGGTGAGGGTGAACATGAATCCCCTGCTATCTGTGAGGGGGCAGGCAAAGTTGTGGGTTCTGGTCTCTGGTGAGCTATTAAAGACTTGCCAAGGCTGATGTGACTTATAGGTGAGAAGATATCTTGGTGCAGCTAGCTACGTGGAGCCACTGAGGCCTCCCAGAAAGAGGCATTTCGTTACATCCGATGTTGTTTTTTTGCTTCGTTTATGTTCCAGTCTATTCCTTTCATATTAGATTAATCTAGTACCAACAATCTTGTTTTATCTTGATGTGGTTTTTTTGGTGTATATCTCATGGCCGTTGCATATTCTTTTTGCTTGTGTAACTGTGTAGTATAAACGTATATGATAATTTTTTTGTTTTGCTTATTTCTTGTTATAATTTTTAATGTGTTGTAAAGATGGATAATTTTAAAATCTGCAGATTGTTACTAGATTAAATCATATCACAATTAGAATGTCTCAATTCATTTAAGTTTATTTTGTTGCTACAGTAATCACAAAATTCAAACTTTTATTTTTAATCATAAAGCACTTGTCAATATGGTATTTAGGAAAATGGCTGTGAGTGCAGATCCACAACACAAACATCACATTTTCAATCCTGCTTTGCTTAAGTGTCACTACATGCTATCTACTTTTGCTTATGTTTTAGTGGTCACTGATTGTGCACGTGTATGTGTTTGTGTTATTTGTGTAGGTATGGCCCCCGAGCTGCTGGTAATCTTCGACAAGCGGCGCTCGACGCTCACAAGCAACCAGCTAGAGGTATACAATGCATGGTTTATTCAGCCTTATCGTAATACTTTTTCACATTCACGTATGGTAGAGTAAGTACTATTTGCACTCCAGATAATTTTAAGCTATTTTTGAGCTGGAAAACTACTGAAAGCATTTCATACTTTCAGTAACATTGCTTAAGAGACACCTACTGTAGCTGATTTCAATATTGAATATACACATTCTTAAGCTAAAATGAAGCCATTACTTTTAGTCATATTGTCAATGAGTAGTTTAATATAAAATAACTGCATAATACAAGGCCATATCCTGTTTAATACCCAACTGTTTCTTGTTTACAGATTGGCTCATTTGTTATTGTTTAGAAAATTAATATATTGCAATACTGTATAAGTAAAGATAGTGAAACCTCTCACAAAAGCTTTGTGTAATAAGAGGCTACATTCCTCTCTGATCACAAGCAAAACTTGCCTTGATTACATTACACACTAAAATCTAAAGCAGTAGATACAAATAGTTAAGGATGCATTTTCATACACAGTAATTTGAAAAAAAAAAAAAAAATACACGTTTAAAACATTAAAGTTTGTTGCACAGAGTGGCATTATTATTGAGAGAGATTGGGTATGGGTATGAGCACATACATGCCATACCCAATAGCCAAAAAATCTTAACAAGCCAACTTCAAAGATTAGTTTTCCAAACATCATATAGTGGGTATTGATGGGTGCTTATAGTAACTGAAGTTTTGTTTTAATTTGTTCTTAACTAATAGATAATATATTTATTTTTGGAGCCGTCATTCTTGTTGGTACAGTACGTGTTACTGAATATGACCTGAAGCAATTTTGGTAAATTATTTCAGCGTGAATCTTCTATATATGTATTAGGAATGAAGTTTAAAAAATGTGCAAAGTTCACTTTAAACGTGTACTGTATATTGATCCCTATGAGTATTGGTAAGTTCATTTTTGTATCTTCAAAAGAAGGAGGATAGTAAATATAAACTTACAATGCAGACATTGCGAACGTGAGTGTGCCGGGAGCATACCTGGAGCATACCAGGTATGCTCCAGGTATGCCGATTAACTTGCTGAAGTCAGGTTCATCTGGTCGGGAATTCTTATTAGTTGGCTGGGGGCATAAACTACCAAATCTTTTGTTGAATTGAAAGAAGGATGAACTAAGATTTGAACCTTGAAACCCACTTCCCAAAATTTTCAGCAACATTCCCACACTCAAATACAGGCTGGCTAAGTAACTTGACATTGTTCACTCCTTATGTGATGGGTGCTTTCATCCTGTAATCTCTAAAAAGATTTGTTGATGTGCTGCGAGTTTTGCAGCATCTGGTAGGAGATGATCTGGATGTTGAGTCCCCTTTTCACCAATGTGGCCATGCATGAAACTGCATATTTTCCCTCCCTTTCCACCCCATTGTCGTCTCAATGATGCCTGCCCCCAGGTTGTTCTCTTTGGTGAGAACAACAATGCCAGGTAAACTCCAGGTAATTTACTAAGAGCAAGACTGCCACCACTTTCATCATAAGATAAGAATGCCATTAATGCCTTAAATGCCCACTTCAGGACTGTTGGCTTCAACAATCACAATATATAGGCAAGACAACAACTCTTTCAAGGTGCCTGACCATGTACAAATATCAAGGCACAATCAGATATCTCATCATTTCTACACAAACTAAATCACCTGAGATCACATGTTGGGCCTAAAAAATTTAAAACGAACTTTGATCTAGTGAGGTTACATGTGGGCCATACACATTTAACTCATGGGCACTTGTCAGGTCTGATGACCTGACACTTAGTGTATATAACCGAGCAAATATAGCGGCGGCCAGGAAAATGATGGGATGAATTGTGAGAGTTCAAATCCAGAGATGCCCACAGCAATCCTAATACTATTGTATTTAAGTCACTGATGCTGTCCCGTCTTGAGTTTTGCTTGATACTCACTTCCCCTTTCAGAGCAGACAAGATCTCTGAATTAGAGGGAATACAGAGAATATATACGACATGCATAGAAACGTTAAAACATTTAAATTATTGGGACCGTCTCAAAGCTCTTAAAACGTTCTCTTTGGAAAGGAGACGAGAGGTATCAAATAATATATACGGTACATGGAAGATACTTTAGGGCCAGGTACCAAATTTGCACAGTAGAATAACAGCATACTGGAATGAAAGATATGGAAGGAAATGCAGAATAGAACCAGTGAAGAGTAGAGGTGCCATAGGCACTGTCTGAACATCAGAGATCCACAGCTGTTCAACACCCTCCCAGCAAGCATTAGAAATATTGCTGGAACAAAGGTGGATGTATTCAAGAGGCAGTTAGATAAGTTCTTGCAATAAGTGCCGGACCAACCAGGCTGTAGTGGATATGTGGCCCTGCGTACCCCTCCAAGCAACAGCCTGGTGGACCAAATTATCACAAGTGAGGCCAGGCTCGGAGAGAACTACTACTCCCAGTACCCTCTCCAGGAATGCTGCAGGTATACTTAATGGAGTGCCGCCCGGCTCCTTATTGTCCGTTTTGCATTTTCCCTCGTACTGTTATGCATATCCTTGTTGAATATACCAGAATGCATACCTTGCTTCTCGACTGTCCCTTGTGGTCATTAGTCCACCAATAGAATCCTTCGCGACTCACATACCGTTGATATCATTCACCTTATTCTTTTTTGTTCTTGTAATAGCATCCGTAGTGATATTTAGCGTCTTGAATATCCTGCACCTTTGATGGTGCTACATGATCTTCCCGGCTTGGCACCTTCGTTTGATAATTACAGTACTGTACTTTGAAACTGAACCCAAAAGTTAATTTTAAACTTCACAAGAAATGTAGAGATGGCTCATGCTAGAATCATTGTTCCTTACCCTTTTGGTCATATTCATTAACAATTATGTAAATAAATGTACCAAAATTGCTTAGTTAAAAGAAAATGGTTTGTATAAATTTCATAAAATACACAAATAATCCCAAAAATACAAAATTTTAATTTATAGCATTTTTTATATTTTCATGAATGCAATGAAAATTTTTAATAAAATATCCAATGTTCTCATTCATAAAAAAATTCACCAACAGGAACTGGAGGAGACTTGGGTGGACGGTGAACGGGATGGTGACTCCATCTCGGGACCCCCACTACATCCGCCAAACATCACACAAACACGTTCTCAATACTGACCTTGCTCTTGAGGATGTTGTCAATGTATAGTACAGTATTTTAAGGGCAAATCTTTTGTATAGTAAATTTAAGTATGTACAGTTAAAGAAGGCAACTATTTCTTAAAGCACATTTCTACGTGTTGTATTCACAGACATCTCGTATGCTCTCCAAGACTATGAATCTTATAGTAGAGGGATTGCTTCCATGGCAACTTACTGTGTTTTAGATCCTCTTCATAGTACTTGACCTGCTAGCAAACAAAACAAGTTAAGACGAATGTAAGTACTGGTGTTGCATCATGATCTTGATGGAAACTTCTTAAGAAGGCTGTGACATGTATGCATCACCTCTTGATGTATAGAATCTTAGCATATTGTTAATATCTATGAATTACAGAAATATGATGAAATCAAACATAGTTATACTGCAGTTATTTATGGTTGTTGGAACCTAGTGTATTTGAGATATGTAAATAAAAAAAATATGCATTATTAGGGATGTGTAGGTCAGTCTTCGCATTTATATATAACAGCCATTTTTATTAGATTGAGTGATGAACTACAGTAACACCTGTATGACTAGATGAGCCAACATGGAACCCTAGTATGTTGTGTCAGACTTAGAGCACTGCCAACACTAGATTTTTTTTCATTAGAGTACAACTAACTTAAAATGGTGTGAAACAAAGGCAAACCAAAGAATACATGTGGCCACAGATTCTGGTGTTCTCTGGGCCTTTACTACTGGTACTTGGGGTCAGGGATGGCCAATGCTGGTATTTAGTGCATGTCATTTTCAGGTTTTATTGTCGTCATCAGTCTGATAGACGTCAAAATATTAATGCAAGTGCAATATGCGAGATATGTGATCCAAGGGATATTTGCATATAAAATTATCTATAAATCTTTAAATAAATATGTCTGTAATTACAAAGTAAACCTATGAATAATTTTTAATTTTTTGAAAATATTCCAAAGACAGTAAACAGGTCATTGTACTCTTTGAATTATATTTAATCCATGTTACTGTGTAGTACTGAAATATGCATTAACAAAATAATGTATTTTGCACTCATATGAATATTGCAAATTCTGCTTACTTAAAATTGTAATAACACTAGAAAGATGCACAATTACATACCCACTTGCTTAGCTATAATAAAGATGAGTAGATAATATATACTGTGTGTGTGTATATAGGTGTATATATATATTATATATTATATATAATATATATATTTGTATAATATATACACAATAGGTGGCCGAGAACAGAAAGTGTTAAGTGAAGAGAGAGATACTAGTGAGAATCGACTTGTAGATATTTTATCTAAGGTCTGTATCATATCTCTGAGATATACAGGTGGTGTTCAAGGGAGGGAAGATGTAAGGGTTTGTCTTATGTGTTTGAATTAATTTATTATGGTATCAATGCTGTTTGGTCCAAAAAAAATTTTGGTGTTTGCAAATTCTTTCAGTTGTCTCTTAATGATATACTTTTGAGTCCATGAGGTTCCTCTCTCATCAACTCAAGGATGCTAAACTCATCATCAAAGAAGAGAACGACGTTAGGAGATAATCTTTAGCTTTCAAATGCTGCTACACACTGTAATACACAATTATGGAGCATTCAGAGTTGCCATCCTTCTTGTTGAATTAACGTTTATAAAACATATATTGACACGAGACTTTTCATCTGACCTCTGCCCCACCTTCACGTCCCTAGTCCCTGCCCCACCTTCACGTCCCTGGTCCCTGCCCCACCTTCACGTCCCTGGTCCCTGCCCCACCTTCACGTCCCTAGTCCCTGCCCCACCTTCACGTCCCTGGTCCCTGCCCCACCTTCACGTCCCTGGTCCCTGCCCCACCTTCACGTCCCTGGTCCCTGCCCCACCTTCACGTCCCTGGTCCCTGCCCCACCTTCACGTCCCTGGTCCCTGCCCCACCTTCACGTCCCTGGTCCCTGCCCCACCTTCACGTCCCTGGTCCCTGCCCCACCTTCACGTCCCTGGTCCCTGCCCCACCTTCACGTCCCTGGTCCCTGCCCCACCTTCACGTCCCTGGTCCCTGCCCCACCTTCACGTCCCTGGTCCCTGCCCCACCTTCACGTCCCTGGTCCCTGCCCCACCTTCACGTCCCTGGTCCCTGCCCCACCTTCACGTCCCTGGTCCCTGCCCCACCTTCACGTCCCTGGTCCCTGCCCCACCTTCACGTCCCTGGTCCCTGCCCCACCTTCACGTCCCTGGTCCCTGCCCCACCTTCACGTCCCTGGTCCCTGCCCCACCTTCACGTCCCTGGTCCCTGCCCCACCTTCACGTCCCTGGTCCCTGCCCCACCTTCACGTCCCTGGCCCCTGCCCCACCTTCACGTCCCTGGTCCAGCTTCACTCCCCTGACCTCTCTCTTTTTTTTTTCCTTCCCTCATTTACATGTCTGGCTGCCCCCGCCAGCAGGGGAGATGCCTTGTTGCCCCAACCTGCACAGGAGAAGTCCACATGTCCCACCTTCATCATCCTGGGTCGTCTTCCCTCCCCCTTACCATCCCCTTCTTAACCTCATACTATTTTATTCTTTACAAGCCCTTGACCTGTGCATCTCAGATTTGAAATCTTTTAAGGACTTTAATAAACAAAATAACACATTGGAGATTTTATATAATATATATAATAACAAATTTCCATATGCTGTTGGATGGAGAGTTTAGGTTCTGTATGGCATTTATACACAGTATGATTATACTAATCTTTACAGTATTTCAAGATGAGATGTTTAAGAGGATAGTTGTAGACAAATTGAAGATTCATGTGATTAGCACACTAAATAAGGCCAAAAGAATTTGAAAGTCTTTTAATAGGTGGATTTTTATTGCAGTTAACTATACAATCTATCTCAGTTATAATAGCTGCACACTTTGATCAAATAAAGCAATTCTTTGTGATAGTTTCTCCATTTTGTAAATAAAATGCTGTATATGTATTGCAATATTATACCATTTATATTGTAAGCTAATAATTTCCACGTGGACATAGTGTATAAAGCAGGAATTTTCCTGCATGAATATAAGTATTGTTATTGAGCTGCCAATTACGTGCTTGCTCTGTATCAGGAATATGGCTTATGTACAGCTTTGATTTGTCTCGGACATGGAATGGAGGAGCTTTGTGCCAAGCTATGGGGGTGGGAAATGATTTATATCTGTGTTATGGACAATATGCATTTTATTTATAAATATGCTGGCGATGTGATTTTATTTTATTAGTTCTGAAGATTATTATGGTTAGAAAACGTGGTATATCTGTGATGAATTATGATTGTGGTGTGATTTAAAGACTGAGTGACAGTATGAACCTACAGTCAACAAGATTAAGAAAGCTATTCGTCTTGAAGGAAATTTTGAGTATTAAAGAGAATAAGCTTTTGAAGTCATTAAAGTGTCTTGACACTTGTGTAAATAAAAAATATTGTGAATAAGTGTATTTTACGTAGATAATTCTTAATGAGAAATGAATACTTTAAATTTCTTTTAGTTAGGATATTTAAATTAATTTTAAGTGTTTAGTGAAGTGGCAATGTTTTGCATTTAATGCATGATAAGAAACTTTTTATTTGTTCCTGAAAAATGTTTTGATTGAACATGTTTATAGCTTTATACAGTCAATGATTAAGGAACAACAATTGTTACCAACAAGCTGAAAGAGAAAATGTGTGTTGCAGCTGGAGTTACTAAGAGAAGCTGGTGAGTATGGGCTTTAATGAGGCAGTACAAAGAGGCCAATGGCAAAGGATTGTTACAGTGCTCACAAGAGACAATATACTTATAAAAATCAAAAAGTATTGTGAATGTTTGTATAGGTGAATGTAGGTAGAAGTAGAAGATAAACCTTCAGTTTGAATAAGTTCCTTGAGCCACTGTAATATACCTTACAGAGCCCACAGCACCTTCTCCTAACCTATACACTGAACAACTGTTGGACAGTCCTCATCTTGGTCTTCACAGTAATGTCTATGGTTTATTTTAAATTGCATCATTTAGTCATCACTTTCATAATCCATTAATTGGTGCAGATTGATGTAGATATCTAAATTCATTTTGGTATTTGTAAGGAGCTTTTGTAGCCATTTAATGGCTTTCGTATTTACACAAAACAGTATTTAAGAAGGTAGAGTCGGTTTTTCACTCTCGGTCATCTTGTCAGTTATTGTTTGATGTACTATTATAAATCATTTTAAAACTGTACAGTCTACTGCCAGTCTGATAGGTCTGTTGTTAGCCTTTTTTTATTATTATTAATTAGCATAATGGCATAAGAATTGTTGTGGTAAGATGCTGTTGTTTAGTGTGGGCATCATGTTGTGCTTGCGAGGTGCAGACCAGATGGGGGCCACGGACACACGTTGACGCCTCTCTAACATCTCCACTAGTCTTGGATTACGCTTCAAAATATTTGACCAGTCAAATTACGATGTAATGCTAAAATTCTTGGTAATGTGTGTGTCAAGATTTAAAGATTTAAAAGATTGTCAGTGTGTCCATTTGCCTGTATCTTGAAAGACTGTGCCATGACTTAGCTAGCAATGAAACTAATTGTGGTCATTGTGAGTTGTGATAGTATCAAAGTTCTCCCACAAGTTCGTTTCCTCCCATTTTCTTTTTAAATATTTGACTGGAGAGCCTAATTATGTGACCACAGTTTGTCACAGTGCACAGTGTTTTACCCTTGCAGTGTAAATATATTATCTGTCATATTTTATATTTTACAATTATTCTACTGCCTTAATAAAACTTATTTCCTACGAATTGAATTACTCATACATTATTCTAACTTCAATTTTACTAAATTAATTTTAAATACGCCACGCAGTCTCGGTGGCATAGTGGTACGACGCTCGCGGGGTGCCGCGAGCACTTTGTCCTGGGTTCGTATCCTGGCCGGGGAGGATTTACTGGGTGCAAATCCTTAACTGTACCCTGTTTAATTCAACAGTAAAATGGGTACCTGGTTGTAAAAACGATTTTTCGTGGGGGTCGTATTCCAGGGAACATAGGATTAAGGACTTGCTCGAAACGCTATGCCTACTAGTGGCTGTACAAGAAGGTAACAACTTGTGTGTGTGTATATGTATGTATGTATACAGCTGATCTGATCATATTTAATAATATTTATTAAAAATACAAATAAATGGGATGACTGTTGATGTGGCATAACAGATCTGGGACACAGCGCTCATTGCAGAGGTTCTGCTCAATGTGGTTGCTCTTGCCAGTGAGAAATTAAATTCATAAAGCACTTCAACTAGAAATTTTCACCCTATAGTCTGACCTGTTGCAGAAGGCTCAGAAACCTGGACACCATTCACTTTTGCAGAGTGGAAGACTGAACAAATTAAGTGAAGTAGCGGTGGAGACCAAAACTGCCCGTACTGTATTGTAGTTTCAAACTGTCCACTGTGCTGGGAAGACTGTACACCACGAGTGTAGCTCTCATCCTGTAACTATACTTGGGTAATTACCAGTTGATTGATGGTTGAGAGGCAGGGCCAAAGAGCTGGAGCTCAATCCCCACAAGCACAACTAGGTGAATACACCTAGTTGGTGAATTGTGCAAAGACATAACCCATAATTGCTGCACAGCCACATCAGGAGAAAAAAAAGTAATAAAGGGACAGGTAATTAAATTAAGGATAGGGGCAGAAGGATTCACTACAAATGACAAGTGTGTGTGAGGAACTGAGTAAGAAATTCCAAGAGGTCATCACCTTAGAGCAAGGAGATATTCCAGAGATAAGAGGGAATTGTTAACCAGGAACCACTAGAAGTGAGTTGAGATTATCAGTGGGGAAGTAAGGAAGTTTTTAATAGAGTTGGATGTGACAGGCTATAGGCCCAGATGGCATCTTCCCTTGGATACTAAAGGAAGGAGCAGAAGCACTGTGCCTGCCACTCTCCATAGTGTATAACAAATCACTGGCAACAGGGGAACTGCCAGAAATTTGGACAGCAGCCAATGTAGTCCCGATATACAAGAGGATAGACAGGAGGCACTGAACTACAGGCCAGTGTCCCTAACCTGCATACCATGCAAGCTGATGGAGAAGATTGTGCGAAGAAAGCTAGTAGAAATCTGGAGCGAAAGAACTTTGTAACACAGCATCAACATGGGTTCAGGGATGGCAAGTCATGCCTCACAGGGCTAATTGAATTCTATGACCACACAACAAAAATCGGACAAGAAAGAGAGGGGTGGGCAGACTGCATATTTTTGGATTGCCAGAAAGCCTTTGATACAGTACCACACAAGAGGCTAGTGAAAAATCTGGAGATGCAGGCTGGAGTGAAAGGGAAGGTACTCCACTAGATAAGGGAGTACCTAAGCAACAGAAGACAAGTTTGTGTGAGGGGTGATGTCTCAGATTGGCGAGACGTCACAACTGGAGTCTCGCAGGGGTCAGTCCTTGAACCTATACTGTTTCTAATATATGTAAATGATCTCCCAGAGGGTATAGACTCGTTTCTCTCAATGTTTGCTGATGATGCAAAAAATTATGAGGATTGAAACAGAGGATGATAGTAGGAGGCTACAAGATGACCTAGACAAACTGAATGATTGGTTCAACAAATGGCTGCTAAAGTTAAACCCGAGTAAATGCAAAGTAATGAAACTAAGCAGTGGAAACAGGAGGCCAGACACAGGATACAGAATAGGAAATGAAGTACTTAATGAAACGGACAGAGAGAAAGATCTAGGAGTTGATATCACATCAACCCTGTCTCCCGAAGCCCACATAAAACAAATTATGTCTGCGGCATATGCGAGGCTGGCTAATATCAACAGCGTTAAGGAACCTGTGTAAGGAATCATTCAGAATCTTGTACACCACATATGTAAGACCAATCCTGGAGTATGCGGCCCCAGCATGGAGCCCGTATCTTGTCAAGCACAAGACGAAACTGGAAAAAGGTCAGATATATGCCACTAGGCTAGTCCCAGAACTAAGAGGCATGAGTTACGAGAAAAGGCTGCGGGAAATGCACCTTACGACACTGGAAGACAGACGAGGAGAGACATGATCACTACCTACAAAATCCTTAGGGGAATTGACAGGGTAGACAAGGATAAACTATTCAACACGGGTGGTACGCGAACAAGGGGACACACGTGGAATCTGAGTACCCAAATGAGCCACAGGGACATTAAAAAGAACTTTTTCAATGCCTGAGTAGTTAACAGATGGAATGCATTAGGCAGTGATGTGGTGGAGGCTGATTCCATATGCAGTTTTAAATGTAGATATGATAGAGCCCAATAGGCTCAGGAATCTGTCCACCAGTTGATTGACAGTTGAGAGGCGGGACCAAAGAGCCAGAGCTCAACCCCCGCAAGCACAAATAGGCGAGTACATTCCTTGCGCTCTCACACTGTCCCTGACAAAATTGTCACAACGACGTCATCAAGGTATCAGAACAATTTCAAGGCAAATGGGAGGGAGGGGGTGGGGGGGGGAAGGGAGCTTGGACAAGTCTGTGGCGTCTTATCCTTGTGGAGGCTGTTAGTTTTGGCGGGCCGCAGGTAAGATGCAGTTAAGAATTGAGAAAGTTACTAATACCAGCAGTCATAGAAAACGGAGACGATGTAACAGCACAATTAGTGACTATTTGAGAAGAACCATCAGCCAGTCCAATCGCTCTCCACCATACCATCACCCAAGGTTTTGCCACGAAATGGAAAACGTCATGCTCCCCTTTGTACTATGGGTCCATTAAAAAGAAATGGGAAACTTGGAAACATGTCAGATATAAAAGCAAAGAAATTGATGTAACAATGGACGGGAGACATTTCCCGTCACGCAGGGTGCAGCCGCACCTCCACAGAGTGGTGGCTCAAAAGGGCCACCACTTACGGGCTATTCATGCCCGTGCCACCTTTTGGGTGGCTTAATCTTCATCAATCAATCAATCAATCATCTGTAACAATGACCAGGTTAAGGCTGGTACTAAACTGGCAGCACACAGCTCTAATTACAGAACAAACATCAACGAACTGTTCATCCACTGTCAGGTACTTTGAGCCCACAAGATGGGTATGGGGTGCATAATAAATGAACACTGTCAGGTGCCTGAAACAATCCAACACTATATCTCCTCCACTGTTTCAGACATCGTAGTGCATGAGTAAATTTGAAACAAGTAGTTATCGCACTTAAAATACTCTTTGCCATCGAACATATATTAGTAGGAGGTGACCTTTCGTGACAGGAAAAATACCAAATAGTCCAAGGACTGACTAAATATCTGCAGTGAAGCAACAAAGTGAGCCACATGTGAGTTAGTTTAGTTCATTTATTATGCACCCCATACCCATCTTGTGGGCGGTAGTGGAAAGGGTTACAGAGGCACATAATGGGCTCATGGACTGAACCCCACAATTCATTTAGCTAAGCAAGTTACAATCTTGATGAGCTAGTTACAAAATTCAATATAAGTCGTCACATCAACACATGTGCCCGGCGCCACATTTATACGTGGCGCCACCAGCACCAGCTGACCACCACAGACAACAAGTGTGGAGCCACAACACCAAGGATCAGCTGACGCCATCAACACCCGCGGTGCTGTGGCAAGTCTCCCTCTAACACCCTGCTCTCTTGTGTCGCCGCTCCTCTCTCTCTACACCACAACGTAACAAGCACTGTTGACACTCTTATCATCCTCGACATAACCGCCTCTCCCAACACCTGTACTGGTGCAGTCATCGGGATAAACCCTTCACGCGGACTACACCTACTATCAAGATCATACCACATACCAACAACAATAACTCTCTTCACCTTCACCCTCGCCCTGGTAGGTGGTACTTCAACAACTTTACCGCCTGGTACTGCACTAAGCTGCACCACCTCTCCATCATTTCTCCTTCAAAATATGTACTTCTGCTTTGCATCAAATGGGTGTTTGTTTGTTTGTTTTAGGATAACCTCAGATCCCCCATGCTTTCCTGCACCTCTACGAGCACATGTGATCCTTGTCCAGATGTGTGGTAGGTGTGTGACCATGTCAGGTGTGGTAGTTATGTCTGTGCTACCACACCCAATGCCTTAGTCAGGTACTAAAACTGTCCAGAAATGGGTGCTTCATTACATTCAACACTAGCAGCAGCAGCAGCAGCAGTAGTAGTAGTAGTAGTAGAGTCTGGCTCATTTTCAACTCTCGATCAATAATTCGAGGCAATACAAAAATGTTTGAGCACCTTTCTTATCACCTAATGCCTCTGTTCACTTAGCAGTAAATAGGTACTCGGGAGTTACTGTTGTCTGCTTGTTGTGGGGTTACATCCTGGGCAGTGTCAATAGTTTGACTCTTGGGGGGGACCTCGATATAAGCTTAACAATACATACACGCTGCCTGTCCCCTGACACAATAAATTATTATTATAATTATGCTTATTTTTTTTCGAAAGCAGTGTCAGTGAGATCTGATGCTATTATATCAGGATTGGTCTTACATGTGGGGTATACAAGGTTCTAAATCATTCCTTACACACGTTTCTAAAGACAGTTCTGATGTTAGCCAGCCTCGCATACACTGATGGTGATATTCTTTATGATTTGGGCTTCAGGAGACAGGTTCAGTGTTATATCAACTTATGCCTGTACCTCTGTTGTTTTTCCATGCACTAAATGCAGCCTTTATTATGTGTTAATGTGGTAGTCTAGTTGGTCATGTCTTGGTTTGTGCATGATGTTAACACAGTTTCCCACATCAATTTCATGTTGCAAGAATTGTGCGGTGATCATGCCAGTTCTTGATATCATGTAAGGGGTCAGCTGCTTGCCTCGCCTTCGAAAGTTGTCTTAATAGAAAGGGATCAAGACATTCCGATAATGTCACGCCAATCCCATACATTGTTATTTGTGTTGAGGGAAGTATTGCATCCTCTCTAACCCCAGTGTGAGATACACCACATCCATTTTTGTTGTCATGGTTGATGATGTGCCTGTCTTTAGTGGCACGTCATCAACCAAATGCATAATTACAATGATGTAAAAATTCTTTGCACAGTGGTCTACATTGTTGGCTTACAATTGAGGCTCCCTGGTTTGATTTCTGGGCTGGGCAGAGATAGTTGGGGATGCTGCCCATCACCTGATGCCACTGTACACCTAGCAACAAATTGGTACCTGATAATTACCTTTTCTTACCTGTTGTATGTTCCCATGCATTGGTCGTCCTCATTCACTGGCCTTGCTCATTGCTTTAACTAATGTGTCAGCCATTTCAGTGCTGTATTTTACAAGTGATTCTTTATGGTTGTAATTACTGAGCCAGTCTTTCACATAGAATACAGTATTCTCAAAAGCCATAGAAAAGTTTGTGCACACCATGTTGACTGAGAAACATTAGTTTATATGCTGCAGTTATCAACTGTGAGCCATGTTGGCATAGTACCTTTAATTATTACTTATTGCTTACAGAAGGAGGTTTGTTGGGCACTATTTTGTTTTCCTTTTTAACCTAATTGTGTTGAATTAATTAGAATGGGCACTTTAGGAGTGTGATTTTTCTTTCCTCAGAACTCGCTTAAAAAGCCTTGGGATGTGAGATTTAGTTGACTGGTCTGTAGTTTTCTGCTGTATTTCTTCAATCTTCCTTTGAGATATGAATAATGTGCAAGTTTCCATTCTGGAGGCACTTTTCCCTGGTACTGTATAAACATTTTATATATAGAAGTTTGTGATAAACGTAATTACGTATATGCAAACTCCATTATTGATTTTGGATAATTTGATCTACTTCTAGAGTCCTCCAACCTTCTGGCACCAACAAAGATGGCTGGTGCCAGGAAGCCTGCCACTTAACATAAAGAGACCTCAGTAAGCTTAACTACTGATCATCCACAGGATACAGCCCACTCCAGTTGCCTAACTCATGGGTACCTATTTACAGCTAGACCACTGTACTGTACTATAAGACTGCTACTATCAGTTTATTTGTATTTTGAGTCACTATATTACACCAAAGAGATTCTAAAGGCATATTATGCCTCTTGTTTCTAGTCTATGTTTTCTAAATGTTTGGTGGTCCCCAAGAGGAGGAACTCACATAAATTATCTTGTCTCTTGTTCTGATAATTACAATGATGTAAAGATTCTTTGCATAATGGTCTACATTGTTGGCTTACAATTGAGGCTCCTTGGTTTGATTTCTGGGCTGGACAGAGATAGTTGTGGATGCTGCCCTTCACCCGATGTCACTGTACACCTAGCAACAAATTGGTACCTGGGAGTTCGGCAACTGTTGTGGGTTGCATCCTGGGGAGGGTCAGCTGTAGTTAGCTTAGGGGACCTTCAATAAGCTGAGTAGGCTTCCTGTTCCCATCTATGGTGAACCATATGTTCATAATATATCAAATGTATTTACCAAGTCTCTGGTAATTATATATATATATAGGTATACTGTATATTGTTAAGAGTTTGTAGAGAGTGAGAAGCTACTGGGTATGTGCAACCACTTGTATCTGCATCTTACACTTAACCCTAGTATTATCACTTGGCATTTATACAGGGATGGTCTTGTGCATGTTGGTAATAAGTTGTCTTGCAGTGAGGAGAACTTTCTATCTTGATCACCAGAACTTTTTCTTCAGTAAGGTACAGTATTAGTGTTGTGGGACATGTTCTGCACCCCTTCGTTCTTTGTGCCTTTGTTGAGTATATATATACCTCTATGTACCAAAGTGGTTGCTTTTGGTTTAACTTTTTCTAGCTTTTCTGTTTGTAACCGAGTATTGAGATATTTATCTATATAAAGTGTTCAGATCTTTCACATTGCCTTATCAGTTTTTTATATCACATCTTCAATCTTTTGTTTGTCAGTCCTTCCTTATACCTTTGGGCTGTTTCTTTCTTGTTACATTTTCCTCTGCATACATTTCAAACATTAGTCTTGAAATGTATGTAGTTATATAGTAATTTATATAATAAATTATAGTAATTTTTTTTATAATTTTTAAAAATACGTTGGTGGGTGATCAGATTATGTAAGTACATGACACCTATTTTACTAAAGGAAATGTGTGTGTAAAAATGTTTACTTCACCATATTATAACTTAATTAATAGAAAATGTAATTACCTTTTAGGTGTTGTTTCTCTTGTCTACAGAAATTTGAAACTGATTTACAATAGAAATTAATGGGAAGAATGAGAGATGTAATAGAAATAATTCTTTTGACAAAGTAATGTTTGTATAAATGTATTGCAGTGTGAATGAAAGCAACATAAGCAACATAACCAATTATTGGTAATTTACTGTACAGTATTTTAATCTTTGATAAACTCATCAATATATACTTTTCTTTCAGACTATAAGAAGAATGAGCAACGTGTGGCTCTTTAAATCAGAAGATAAAAATGACACGCAATATACTGACAAACTTTCTCGGTCTGGGTTCTCTCCTTTTCATATCCCTGCCCTTTGCTTCAAATTCTGCAACCAAGAATCTCTGAAGAGCTCACTGCAGAGTCCCCAAGACCATAGTGGCATTATCTTTACAAGTCAGAGAGCAGTAGAAGCAGTTGCTGAGATATATATAAAGTTGCCCCTTAGTTGCCATGCTGGGTGGATTGAGAAAAAGATATTTGTTGTCGGAGATGCTACTGGAAGAGCTGTTCAAAGTTTATTGAAGCTTACATGTATAGGACATGAATCGGGAAATGCACAACAACTCGTTCCAATCATAATTAAGGAGACAGTAGCATTTGACAAACCTCTCTTATACCCTTGTGGCAGTTTAGCGAAGGATGAATTGCCAAGGCTGCTTGTTAATAATGATCGAGATTTTAAAGCTCTTGTGGTGTATGAAACATCACAGCACCCACAACTGAAGTACACTATACAGAAACTGATCTCTGGTGGTCAGAGGCCTACACACATGGTGTTTTTCAGTCCATCTGGTGTCAATTTTGCTTTGCCTGTTCTTCAGTCTTTGAGTGTTGATATAACAGGAGTCAAAATGATTGCAATTGGCCCAACAACAAATATTGCTCTGGTTCAACACAAAATTCCGGTGTTAGGAGTGTGTCCGTCTCCAACTGCAGACAGTCTTGTGCATCTTCTAAATTGTCCACCCTGAATATAGTATAAAATGTATGGTTGACAAAATAAAGATACAGCACCTAGGATTATGTGCATTGTTAAAAAAAATTATATTTTTTATCAACTTTAAGAATATAACTTTATAAATATTGCAACATTCACCACTGAGCTACCGGTACAAATTCTAACAGCAGTTTTATAAGAGTTGCAGAAAACAAAGCTAATAACTGAGTAGAGCAAAGCTTCATAGTTTATCCTAAATTTTTTTATGCTACTGTAAAGTTTTTTTTTTTTACACTTTTTAATGACTTCATGTTTTATACATATTTTTCCAAAATAGGCCAGAAGCCTTCTGAACATTCTCCATCAATGGGGTGTTGCCTTGATGTGGTAAGGGGGCTCTTGTGCACTGCCGAGGCAGGTGTGGGTGGCTTCTGCTTCCCTCTGGTGCCTGCTGTGGTGGCACAATTGGAACACACCTTTCTGTAGTCAGCAAGGGCCTCCCTATTAGGGAAGGATGTAGCAGATCTTCCAGATGATCTTACAAGTTGAGCAAATATTAGGTACAAGATGTGAATAAAATTTCATTCCCCAGAGTCCTCACCACACCAAGGGAAGGTACAAATCCAGCAGTGAATATAATAGAACACCAGATTTGGTACATAATCTTCCCCCGACTTAATGCCTTCTTTTGATAATTATCAGATACTTCTTGCTGACCCTCTATATCTTCCAATGCTATCCACCTGGAAAACTCAAAACTAAGGCTGTAACAGGCCATGAGTGCCTACCAGAGATCAAGAGCAAAATCTGGCCCCCTCAGAGGCAGGGAAGGGGGAAATATCATCGAATTACTGAAGGAAAAACCATCTGAAAGGTAGTGGTCTAAAGCAAACGACTGCTTTGACAACATTAGCTACATTGATTCGAACTGTGTATACATTCATTGTTTAGGTTCAAATAGCTCCACCCTATGCCCACCTTTGGGCAGCCTTGACAACCCAAAGGTCCTGGCCAGCCACCTGTGTCATTTATGATCCTAAAATTTAGGAGCCCAATGATCCCCAAAATACCACAGAAAGAAGGGAAGGTTAGAAATGGGGAGATAAAAGTGGGACTTTTCTTTTCTGGCATGTTTCATTACATTCAATGCAGGATTTCGGGGAGGGCTCCCTACATCTACCTAAGATAACTCACCATGGGTAAGAAACCAACAAAACAAGAGTGACCGTGGCAGGAGAACTTAAAAATACATTTTATACAGTACAATATTGACTTTTAAATGTAAATTAGAGTACGTATATATACGTTTGTAGAGAAAAAGTAGAAAAACTGCCAAGGGGAATGTGCATTTAAGATTATTATTCCCTTACAGAGTATCTTCTAACCATCCTTACAAACAGAACCTAACAGACACATGGAAAAAGGCAAACATAGTTCCAATTTATAAGAATGGAAGTAGGGAAGATCCACTAAACTAAAGACCTTTATAATTGACAAGCATGGTAGTAAAAGCCATAGAAAATAGTATTAAAAGCAAATGGACATAATACCCGAGAAGCACATACAAATAAGAAAGGGTACAACACATACTACTGTACTAAACGGCTCCCAGAACTTGTGAACTTCAGCTATGTGGAGAAGCTGGAGGCATTAAACACATCAAGGCTTGAAGACATGAAAAGCTGGGATCACTATGTACAAAATAGTAAAAAAAAATCAAAATAGACAAAGAAACTTTTGAAACTTCAAGAACAAGAGATCATAAATTCATACTAAGGAAACACAAGTGCTGAAAAGTTGAAAGATCTCTTTCATAAACAGAGTGGTAGACAGTTGAAACAAGTGAGAAGACAGTGGACGTCAAAACCATCAATACCAGTAGTTTCAAAGTATTATGTGACAGAGTTCAGGGAAGATGGGACATCACAGGCACAGCTCTCAGCCCATAACTACATTTAGGTAATTACCTTTGGTTAAGCAGGTACCTGAAACACCGGGCAGGAGGAGAACCAAACTTGTCGATGACCTAAAGACACTATGATATGCCAAGGCATTCTGTGAACAAGAGTGCTGGAAAATACACAGATGTCCCCTTCCCCCAGCATACACAAGATTTACCACTAAAGGACAAATAGGATGAACCTTGCTAATTGCATCTAGCCAAACACCGAGAACTGGCATGCAGTGGAACCACACTTGCCAGAGCAATGGTGCACCAGAATCCTTGATACCAGGGGTATCTAAGGTAAAACTTTGATGCACTGTACACACCAAGTATCAGGAAGCAACAATATCAGGCAATAAATATTATTTTTCCTTTCTTTCACTTGCCTTTCAACTAGTGGTATTCATTTAAAAAAAAATTAATGCAATGGTGAAAATTATTAAGGCAAGGGCTTTAATTCATAACTACTAAGTGTAACATGTCAATTTTATTTTAACATTTTACTTGCAAAATTTAAAAAATAAAGTTGTCAAATATATTTCAATACCAGTAATTATTATTATTTTTTTAATGTAATGTACGGTAGTTCACATTTCATATAAACTGCTAAATATTAAATCTCGTGCACTTACTTGAAGGTTATGCAATACATTTTCCATTCAAAAAACAACTTCACTAAATTTACAATCACTTAATACATACAGTACTTACATGGTTACCTTGCGATGATTTCGGGGCTTAGCATCCCTGCGGCCCGGTCGTTGACCAGGCCTCCTCGTTGCTAGACTAGTCAACCAGGCCGTTGAATGCAGCTGCTCGCAGCCTGACACATGAATCACAGCCTGGTTAATTAGGTATCCTTTGGAGGTTTTTATCAAGTTCTCTCTTGAACACTGAGGGGTTCACATTATCCTGATGTCACATTATCAAAGACAGGAAGCCTGTTATGCCTATTTGATGTTCCAAAACACCAACAACTCACTTTTTTCCATGTTTTACTGCAATTCTTACCTACAGCATCTTTAACTCTTTTTTTTGTATACATCAAGGAACAAATATTACAGGACTATATCTAATATCCTTTATTATATGCATATATTATATAAATATATTATTATCATATATTGGTGTGTGTGTATCATATATTATATATATATATATATATATATATATATATATATATATATATATATATATATATATATATATACACACACATACAACACACACAGACATATATATACATACACACATGCATGTTAGATTGGCTACCCAGGTCTCTGAATGTGTGTGTGTGTGTGTGTGTGTCTATATCTCCCTCTGCCTGTCTCCCTCCCTTATGTTATCTGTCTCACCCATTCCCTCTGCCCTTTCCAGCATCCCTCCCATTCTTTCACCCTTCGTAGCTCCCTACCATCCTCTCTCAATATTGAATAGTAAAATCAGCTTAACTCTAAAGACGATCAAATCCACATTTCATACATCATAGGCGTCACTGGGATTCAGAACAGGAGTCGATCCTTGGTAATGAGGGGCACGGGTGATCGCCTCCATCCACCCTATATCTCTCACAAATCACCCTGAAAAGTTTGGCAAGGCTAGCCCCAAGCATCCAGTCCTCCCTCCTCGAACAAACATGCAAACACACACTTTTTTTATATATACTGTATATATATATGCACACATTATTTATATATATATGTATGATTTACACACATATATATATAATATATATGATATATGATATATAGGGGTACCACCTCTGGTGCAATTGTAGGGACCCACATCCTCGAAGAAGAAAATAAAGAGTATTCAGAGACGACCTTGTGGATTCCCACTGAACACTTCAATCTTTTCTTCTCCTATCACCCTTATTATTTTTTTATATATATTTTATTTTATGTATGATATATATATAATATATACTATATATATATATATATATACATACATACATATATATATTATATAATATATTATATATATATTAATTAGACATATATTATGTTACAGTCTAAAATGTCAAAGTATAAATCTTAAGAAAGCTCAAAACCTGAGCCAGATGTTATAGCATAAAGGAGTTTGTCCCTCAATGAATGTTCAGTTTTGTATTCAGGAAGTTTGAGAAGATTCATACACGTGGAGGCTGTGGGAAGGCGATCTTCAGAGCCTGAAGGCTGGATACAGAAGGCTGGTTGCAACTCCTGCAACAGTATTCAATCAAATATTACTATGCTATATTTACAATTTTATGAAATAAATTCACAAAAAAGCTGTGTTCAACTGTATTAGCACTCATATTACTCCAATTACTATCTGCAATTTTCTCCTGTGCTCCAATTGCCATTTGAGATCTTTTACATTTGATTTGTTAAAATTATCTTTTAGAATGCATATCACGACATAGGACTTTCATACAGCTGAGCTGTTCAAGAATTAAGACTGCAGATATTAATTTATAAAGCAGAGACCATATGAGCACAGAATCAAGATTCTGAGGCATCTATCAGTATATGTTAACGTAATTTACCTAAGTGTAGTTTCAGGATGAGAGCTACGCTTGTGGTGTCCCATCCACCCAGCACTGTCATATAACGCTTTGAAACTACTGACAGTTTTGGCCTCCATCACCTCACTTAACTTGTTCCAACCGTCTACCACTCTGTTTGCGAAAGTGAATTTTCTTATTTTTCTTCTGCATCTTTGTTTAGTTTAAATCTATGACCTCTTGTTCTTGAAGTTCCAGGTCTCAGGAAATCTTCCCTGTTGATGTGCATGTGTGTGTGTGTATGCACTTGCTGTGCTGTATTTTATTCTCACATAACATGTTTGATCTGTTCCAACTTGTAAAGGCCTTCTATCTCATTTATTCACTGATTTATTATCTGCAGGCTTAATATAATTCTTAAATAATCTTGTTCAAGACTAGAACAAAATTATGTTTTCGAACTCTATTACAAAGCTGAATATGAAGAGCTGAAAGCAGGGTAAAACCCATTTTGTGAGTGGAATCACCTTCGAGGTTATGCTAATGTTATGCGGTGTCACAACTTTGTAAACAAAGTGCACACAGACAGTGGTTTGGTTCATGTAAAGACTGTTGCACAGTCTTAGTTATCACAGCAATACATGCTAGCTGCAACTTTTAGTGCTCAGCAATATCTCCAGTCTAAGCAGTATGGATGCCTTAAAACCATTATTTTTATCTTGGTGTCACTTTGCAAAGTTTTCAATATGCTGTATGGTATATTAAAATATACACATAAAACCAGCGTTGAATGTAATGAAATGTCAGTTTCTGGGTTAGCTCCGGAGGCTCCCTGAAGCTGTCTGAAGTGATATAGTGCTATCCTATTTGGTGTCATTAATCAGAGTCCTTTGACTACCGGGGACCATGAGCCAGAACCTGAATCAGAATCTCGAACCCCCCCCCCTCCCCCGATGCACCCTAAGGACGAAGACAACCACAAGCGTGAAGTCCTCAACGGATAGCGAGTCCCGAACGCCTCATGGAAGATAACCCTTAAAGGCAAGGGTAGTACTTATGGAGCACCTAGGGAAGAGAATCCTAGGCGCATGCAGCTCCTGTACACTAATACACCTGGCCACCACACAAAATACAAGCTGGAACAGCCATACAGGGCAAAAATCCAGAACAGAAATTTGAGGCCAGAGGCAATGTCTGACTGCCAGCATATCAATTCAAGAACTGGGGTGGTTGACTACCAGCGCACCCAGGGTAGTCCCCTTTCCCGAGAGGAGGGGAGGGGGGTTTCTTGTTTGCTTTTTGAGGGAGATATTTTGCTCTTTGATAACGTAGCTTTCCTAGTGTAACCAGACAGCGGACTGTTTTGATTCGCCTACCTTTCTGGGTTCTTTTGCAATCAATAGCAATTATGACATACTTTAAATGTAAAGTTCTTATAGGCCATTGCTCCCTGTGTCTCTCTGAGGGAACCAGGTTCTGGCTCGTGGTACCCGGTAGGCATTGTATTTTTTGTATAAATTTGTAAAAACTTTGTACCAATACTTGTATTGGTGCATAATTTATTATGATTACTTTACTGCTGCCTTTGTCCAGTAAGGCTACTTCACCATATTTTAGTGTAAGTAAAGTTACTGGTGGGTTCACTAAACACCATAGGATACAATTCCAAGCATCAGAACGCAAAGCACAGTCAATGGATACCATACCAATAGGTTTCTCAAAGTCCAGTGAGATTAACTTGCATATGGAAGGGATAAGGATAAGGTTTTTTGGATGGGATGGAGGAAAGGAATGGTGCCCAAGCACTTGGACTGGACGGTAGAGCGACAGTCATGCGTTTTGAGGTTGGCATTCAATTCTTGACCCATCCAAGTGATTGGGCACTATTCCTTCCCTACGTTCCATTCCAAAGATCTTATCCTCATTCCTTCCAAGTGCTATATAGTTGTAATGGCTTGGTGCCCTCTCCCAATGATTACCTTACCTTCCCACCCCCTCTAGGAAGTTCCTATAACATGCCTTGAAACTAAAATATAAAATAGATTTTTTCTGTGTAATACTTTATGATAACTTACTTTCATTACTCAGCAGTACCATGTAATACACACAACTTTACCTATATTAAATGCTAAATAAAATAATAGTTTTATTTGTGTACTAATTAGATTGAACAGTTTATAACCGAAAAGACATTCGTCATCACAATTTCTACATGCTGTGAAGTTACTTTATAATTTAAGAGAGAAGGAATACCGTGAAACATCAAACATGATCCATTTACTTTAAAATTTACCTTAAAGCCCAGAAGAGGAGGACGAGAACAACTGGTCACAAATTTAAGAAGTTGTCGTTTCTGCGTTTCATCGAATCCCCTGAGGACTTGCCAGAATATCTGTATGGTTGGGTGCTCAGCGTTGTATGTTCCTGAAGATAATTCATACAGTACAATCCATAAATACTGTATTGCAATTTAAAATTATATTTGTGAAATAATGAGACAAAAGACAATACATTTAGGAGTACAGTACATGTGTTCTATATAACAAAGTTAATAAAGGAAAATATATAAATTTCATCATAAGGATTATGTTATTTTAAAAAACAGTATTGCCATATACACACACACTTGAAAAAGCGAGTGATTCACCAAAAAGGCAAGCCAGTTGAAGCAGCTAATATAAAATCTTGGTTTTGAGTAGTCTCATTAAGCCACCTCGGTGATATACCTTAATTGTAAATAGCAGTCGACTTAAGTGAGAAGAAAGTCTTGAATGTAAACTTGAGCCAGCACTCTGGCAATATTTTCAAGAAGACAAATGAGGTGAAAAGTTTCTTTGCATCTTGGATGTTGGAACTGTATATCATTTATTAACTTCATCTCTACAATGTTACTTTATGGTATTTAATTTTTTCAAGTAGTTTCTAGTTTTGTTGTGTTTATGTTAGTGTTTTGTTTTATTCTCGGTCTTTTAATTATCTCTAATTCCCACGCTCCTCTTGCCTTGAAGAGTGAGAGCCAGATTCTGTTCCTGGCTCCCAGGACTTACATTTGGCTTGGAAAGCAATCAATGAACCCCTCCCAGGAAAACTAAAAAATAAGCATTACACTTGTTGTAATTAAAATGCAAAGAAACAGCAATAAAAATAATAAATAAAAATAAAAATTGTATTCTATACCACCGTATCTGGTATTATCCATGAGGTCTACTATGTCAATTGGGACGGAAGCTCCAGAAATCAGCATCTGAAGTTCTCTCCAGTCAAACATCTGCAGCCACTCTAGGGGTACGACATCTGCTACTCCTGGAAAAACAATGACAAATGTAAAAATATTCACATAAATTATAAATCTTTTATGACTTGTGTCTCTTGAACATTTCTTCCTTCTTTAAATACTAGGTTCATATGAAGAATCTTCCCCACCCATTTCAACTACATATCTTAAAATGTTAAAAGGTGTTTAGAGGAATACTTGAGATAGCAAATGAAGATTTTGAAATTCTAGTTTAGCTTCACAAAAGAGAATTGACCAATCACTATTTGTCTACACTACAGTTTTTATTCGATACCCAAAGTACAGGAAGCCACTTCCATCCACAATTTTAAGGACAGATTCAACATGGAATTTGAACCTTAAAATAGTTCAATTATAATGCAACAGGAACACAAGACTAGTAGGCGGGGCACAGAACTAGACTCCACTTTCCCATAGTCATTGATAGACAAGTACAGTAAAACAAGGATTAAAAAAAATAATGAGTGCTTTAGCAAGCACATGTGAGGAAAATAGGAGAAATAGGAAAAGTCAAGTCATGAAAACTAAATAGAGGAAAATATATGATCAAGTATTGCTGCAGTAATATTATAGAGACGGAAAAGAACAATCACTGGGAGAACGTACTGGTACAGTACTGTGATAATATTCTGGGACGTAAATAATACCGAGAGCAAGCTCAGACCGGAAGGTGTAACTGGCCGACCTCTCGGCATTCAAAAGGGAACATGATAAACTTAGGAGGTAACCAACAAACAAGTCTGGTGTTGGGTTTAAAGCCAATTAACCACGAGAGGGTTATTAAGTCCACCACAATACCATTGAAGTTGCAGCATGTTAGACCATTGTTTGTCAACTGTGGTTTCCGCAGAACCCAGAGATAACTAGGGGTTCCATAAGAGATAATGATCTACAGTATAGGCTAATTCTAATTATATGAAAATGATTTTTTGATTCATTTTTGTATTTGAATTTTATTAACTTGACCAGTATCAAGAGCAAAGACAGAAATCATCTCCTTTCAGTTGATAATGAAATTTGTGTTTATCTAAACTAAAATCTGGTATTATTTCAAGAATACAACAGTTGAGAAAAGCTGCATTAGACTGCTAATACTACAATACAACAGTTCATATGCACAGACGATTAATTTAAACTATGCGCATTCAAGCTAACATATAATACAATATTATATTACCTTTCTTGAAGGCTTGACTTTGCTTTGCAATTTGTTTGTTAAGTTTGTAGTCAGCCATCCGATAGATGTATTCGATCCGATTTTCATTTGTAACTGCTACATTCGAACCATTAGGAATTAGTTCTTCAATCTGTTAAAAAAAAAAAAAAGCACATGAAAGAAATGCCATAAAAATATTTGTTGACTTTTTTGCAGACTTTAAAACAAGTACTATATTTTTATGACTTCATAAAAAATGTTTTGTTCCAGAAACCTGAACTTAGATGGTATTTCTCAGCTTTTTTCATTAAGTTATTTACTATGAATCCTGTACCTTGTCCAAGGTACAAGGATCATGCACAGTCAGGCGGGATGACATACTGCACTGGGATCTTTTCAAACTGTCCTGGTAAGGCTTTTATGAGTGGCAGAGTCATTAAAAAATAATCAGTCCACCACACAACCTTCATATGGTTAGTAACTCATCATCTCAAAGCCCTTCTAAATCCTCCCTTGACATTCTGCTAAGGAAGAGACCTTGATAATATTAATGTAATTTCATTGTACATGTGCCTCCATCCACAACTTTAACACCAGATTCAGCAAAGAATTCAAACGTCAGAATAATTAAGCTATAACAAAATAGATACAACGAGGCAAGTAGATGAGGCACATAGACCTCACTTCCCCCACCTTGAGGGTTATCTCGAGATGATTTCGGGGCTTAGCGTCCCCGTGGCCCAAGTCCTCGACCAGGCCTCCTTTTTGTTACACATCCCAGGAAGCAGCCCATAGCAGCTGTCTAACTCCCAGGTACCTATTTACTGCTAGGTAACAGGGGCATTAGGGTGAAAGACTCTGCCCATTTGTTTCCGCCTCCACCGGGGATGGAACTCTGAACTGTAAATCCAAAGCTCTGTCCACTCAGCTGTCAGGTCCATAGTCACTGATACATAAGCACTGATAAATATGTACACATTTCATTAATCACTCCTTCACCATCATTGGACAAGAATTTTTTTTTTAACCATTTCCCATTTTTGAGCTCAATAATGATTGAATAACATTTTTACACTAAATTCTTCACCAACAACTGCTCTATCCTGTGTGATAGACAAAATAGGAAATGCATAGTAAAATATTTTTTTTTATGTGCAGATCTTGATATTTATGGTAAATGTGTGCTGCAAATTATTGTCATATATTTATCATTTTGATCTGGATTGTTCTCTATTGACTGCTCAATCTTATGAGACAGCAAAAATGAAGAAATACTGACAATTTTTTTTTTGTCTAGTTCAATGTTAGATGAAGGCTGGTTATGATGGGTTATTATGAAGATTTTTACAATTCAACTTTCACAGTAAAATAGGTTCGAAACCTGCATGTGTCTTATAGTCGTTACAGGCCTCCCCCTACAAATACAGTACTACTACTAATATGGCCAGGAGGGGTCCTGATCAAGGAAGCGGCTATGCCCATAATAATTTATTTGAAACAGTCCACATTGTATAATAATGAAATAGTACAGATTCTCAACACAATTTCCCTTCATATTAATTACATTTAAATACTACAAACTACTCACTGTGTTCTGGCCAAGATCAGAGTTGAGAACTGTGAAATCCAATCCAAGATCCTGGACATCTCCTTGGTAGGTCTTAAGGTACAGCAGGTTACGACAAAGCTCGGGGTCAAGGGAATCTAGATGATGGAACTCGACGGATGATGATGATCGACCCAAAAGCTTGGACACAAAATATCCAGCTAATGGGACTTCCACTAGCAAATTTTCATACAACGCCTGTGTGATACAATTAGTGTTACAAACTGATGGTAGGACTTTAAATGTAAGTGCAGATATCTCGACTATTATCTCACAAAAGATAATTTGGTCATGAATTAATAATGCACTTTACTTGGTTCTAAAATAACAGCTAAACATGCCTAAAATACTTTATTGCTTGTTGTCATTTGAAACTTCTAGGAAACCCTAACACTGCACATAGATCAGAGTCCATATTTACCACTAGTGATATACAGGTATAACAATAATAGCCTTATAGCTAATGTTATAAATAGAAACAAAATGATAAAACTTTTAACGTCTCGGCAGACGATAATCACTTTACCCAAGTGTATTTTCTTCACCACAGCAAATTACCTTACAGAAAAGAAAGCAAATATACTCTGTTTTCTTTTTAAAGCTACATACATATATTAAAATTTTTTTGTTAAATATATAATATGAGTGATAATGAAATGTTTATAAGCTTCCATATATTCAGGGACAATGCATAAACTATATGTATATACCATTTTTATGGCAAATTTAATTTAGAGCAATTTCTTCAACATTTTACAACAAAAGTCGTTGTTATAACTGGTTCCTATATTCTTACTTTCTTGTGAACAAAGCCAAAGTAGAAGCAAGGCATGATGCACACAAATCAAATGGTAAATGCAACATGAAATGTTCTGAAATCATGGGATGCCTATGTAGAACACAATATCCAACAATGACCAGTCAACTTACCGTATTTGCCAACGTAAACGACACACCCCTATTTTACAAGGATATTTTGTGTGGGTGGGGGTGGAGGGGGGGGAACAAACTATTTTAGTATGTTTCATCATACATTAAATTGAAAAATATTTTAACCACTGCACTACACCACCTGACCTGACACGGGCTATGTGTGGCGTGCCACCCGACTCGTAAGCGATGTTAGGCTATCGTAAGATTCAAAACGCGAGTGCGGTAAGCTGGGTACGAGATGGACACCTGAGACCTCCAGTGAGCGGCAGCCATCTTGAAAAAAATTCCCAACATGCCCCAGGGCTGTGGGTTGGCTCAGTTATGAGTGAACTACCATGGCCTGCGTACACATCTCCGACTCCCAATCCCACGTCAAACGGGGTTTTCAAAGATCGCTCTCTGATGATGATTAAGTAATACAGGAATTGCAACAAACATTTTTTGTGGACACATTAGTGACACACATGTACCACAGTTCCTTGGAACATTATGAACCTTCTACTGTTTACATATTGTAAACAACACAAATATGCATCAGATACAATAAAAAAAAGTAATTAGAAAGCATTGAAAATACATTGAAAAAATTAATGACAATATATTTGTGGCACCTCGTGAGTCTTGAATCGTCCACGCAACTGCCTTTGGGAGCTTCCTGCATGGGCAAACACACACTGGTGACTTCACAGTGCATCTTTTCCACTTTGCCACAGCCAAAGTACAGTAGTTTTTTTTGTTTTAAGTTTTTTTACATGTACATGTTCAGGGAAAGGATTTTAACAATTTACAAAAAAAAAAAAATTGGGGGGAACACTTCAATTTCCGCGCACCATCAAAATGTCACACTAAAAGCCGCACAGCATGGAGGTGAAAGTGGTTTTTGCACCCCAACTTTTACCTCCTCTAAGATCAGCTGTATAGTTGTTTATATTTTGGGAAAGAAAATTGCTATACAGGATGTGAATCTTGTATTTCTGGTTGTCACATTTTGTGTTACCACAACAGGCCACCAGGGCAGTGCACCATGACACGGCACTGGTTTTGCTGTCATTCACTCATTGCAAATGGGTGACAGGCGGATGAAAGTTGAACATTCCTTTAAAATTTCTAGGAGCATTTTTCATTTAGATAATGAATGTTTCTTAAAGGTAACACAGTCGTTAAATAATGTATGACAATTATCAGGCATGGGTTATGTATGCTGGGTAAGGTGGTAAGATGATGTGAGCTTCCCTCATAACTGCCGACGTACCATAAGCAATTTTTCGTAACTTTGTGATAACAGACTGTGTTAACTCCACTTGTTTTCAATATTTTATTATTAGCAGCGATTTTTGTGCCTAGCAAGCTTACCCAGTATGCTTATCCGACTCCCTAGTCTACGGCACTCGGTCTCACATCCATAATACAACCACATTAGATGCAGGGAAATTTTTGTATATATTTAAAAATAAAAATAGCACGTCTTATATGCCGGCAAATACGGTAACCAAAATATGGTGTTCTATATGTACTGGTGACAAACTGAGGAATGCTACTAAGGCTTGAAAACCCAGGAAACTAAAATGTATCACATCCAAGTACTGTACAGTATTTTACAATAACTCACCTTCCCCAACATTCTTCCGATGAAATAATAGTGTGTCTGGTAATCTTCTGCTATATGATGTGCCCCAGGGTTTGGGTAAAGAGTATTCTCTCTGGTTAGAAGAAAGAATCCTCGAGTTGGGTCGAAAGCCGTCTTCAACAATTCAGACAAAAACTCTCGGAAAATTCCGCCTCCATCTATACCAACTTCGTCTAAACCTACAGCATTCATGAGACGAACTCTCATGCGCAATCGGAGATTGGGTTCTAAAAACAACAACACATTAATAAACATTTAGATATTTTAAACAATTAAACAGTCATATTTCTGTAGCAGAATTTCTCAACTATATATATATTTACTTCAATTCCAATGTAACGTACCATTACTAGGGGATAGTTTATCAAAGGCATCTTCATAAATATGAGTTCTTCTTATGGATACACTTATCATTGGTCCTTCATTGAAATCTGCACGCATCTGACTCATGCTTCTGTTACTGGCAACTAAGGTGCTGAAGACTTGGGTGCGGGACTCAAAGGGAATAACAAATGGAAGTTCCTGTAAAATAGTAGCTCGACGCTGCTCTGTGATGGACAGGGGTGGACCCTCCGTTTCTGATGAACAAGAGAAACAGCTTTGTAAGAACTGCACTGAACTGAGCACTTGCTGACCCACTTTCTTGGTTGACTAACAAAAAAATATTGTTATTTTTCTTACATCCAATGCAGGGCAACATGAAAAATTTACTATAAGAATTTTCATATTACATAATTATATCCACACCTTAGAAATACAGTAAAGTACTGTAATTTATAAATATTTATGAAATTTGAAGATTTTCCAAGCAACCTGATAGCAAGATCCTATTGACCTCTGGATTTTTCATGCCAAAGTCAGAGTAGGGTGACTTTGTCATTCCCAGATACTGTACTTAAAGTTACCAATGTTTTTGGTGGAATAACAAATAGTCAAAGTATTAGGGTTTCAGAAAAAGTTAAGGCATGAGTCCAAAGACAAGTTTTTTTCTGTAAAACAAGCCTGTTTTACAGGCTGGCTTGGAGAGTAGAACTCCTGAAAATCTCTCTAGGTATGCTCCAGGTGTGACACTGGAATGGCTACAGTACATAGCACAAAATGAAACTCTGGACATGTATCCAGAAACCCTGGCAGCAGTCTCTGAAAAACACAATAATTTTACAGTACAGGTATTATAATTCTTGTTCCTGCCAATACTTACCTAATTCATCTCTGGTAAGCCATCTCTGAGGCATGAACAACCGCCTCTGTCTACGACTAGTGCGCGGAACAAATGCTACAGTCTGGCAGTTACCCATTGGTAATGATACGCGAGAACTTAACCAGTGACCTTCAGGACAGAACATACGTCGTGTGTCACGAAGATGTATCTGGCGCACCACTCCAACACACACCTAGGAGAGATTTACAGCACTAGAATAAAATAATTAACACTATGGTTGACAAAGAAATGTTAAAATATCAGAAATGGGAACTATTAAAGAAAGCGGTGAGGTTGCTCCCAGCAGATGTGGGAGCAAGCCAAGACACTCAACAAATGCAGTGTGTGTAAGATAAAACAGATCAAAACAAAATACTTGAAAGATGAGTGTTAAAAATTGGATAAAGAAAGCTTCTGGGTTCTGAAAAGCTTGTTACAATAACTGTACAATGTCACGCTTATTGAAAATGCACAAACCGATTTCTATAATACTGTGTTAATTCTAAGTGATGTTATGCAGTGTGAATGGATAAATATAAATTTTAAATATATTTAACCACCTTTTCCATTTAAAGGGATGACACACATCCCTCTTTTTTTCTGCAGGCAGATGCCTTCTAACCTCATGAAAGTGAGAAATGGGAAAATAATAACACATGGCTGAATTAATAATTTAAATAAATTTACATGTTAACCCAGGTTTACAAAGCCCAGCCAGCTATGATTTAAATCTTAAAGTTCCTTGGTGAGTGCAATTTGTATCAGTACAATACTGTATTTTATGTATCACTGTACTGTAATACTAACTTTCCTGTTGATGAAATCTAAATACATAATTCCCTCAAAATTACAGCACACACATAGGATGGGAAAATGTAAAAAATCAGCTTAGGAAGATTAAGATAGTACGTACAGTTGTCTGATATTTTGGACAATTATTTTTCACTAATTGCATGAATACATTACTAATTCCTACCTTGAAACAATGAGCCCACATGGTCTTGTAGGAGGTGTCCGTGATGGCCGACATCCTCATGTCTGGGTGTGCCAGCTCAACAAGCCCAACACAAACATCCCGTAGACTTGCTGACATTTTCACAAGCTCCTCCACAGAAAATGGTAACTGGTTTTGAGAGGATTTTGAGTTTCGATGCCCTCCTGTCTCATCTTGGAGAAATTGTGTTTTGTTATTAGTCAAGGGATGAAGAGTAATGAGTTTGGTATTATTGTACCCTTTATATAGTAAAATATCAGCAACAAGAGAAATGTAAAAAATGTAAAAAATCCAGCATGTAATGTAACGAAACAACAACAACTGGTGGCTCCCTGGAAGCTGCTACCTTCGTAGCTTTACACGTACCATGGTCCCCTGAGCTAGCTAGCTACTTAGCTCCATGTCTAACATGCCTCACGAGGCACTTTTGAGTCATAAAAGCCTTCTGCAGACCAAAACCAAAATCTGGACCACTCAATAGAGACAGAGTCTGGGAATACTAGATCAACACAAGCCAAGAGAGAAAATACACCAAAAAGGCAGTGCGCCCCAAAACGAGCAACTGCACGAAGAAACATTGGTAACACTCGACTAGATACACACTTGTTAGCCAGTTATCGACGCTGTTTAATTACACTTCCCCACCACCAGATGGTAGCCTTAAAAGTGACCATTAATGAGATACATTACCCAAATAAAAAATATGAATTAAGTGAATGAATTTACATTTAAAACAAATCCATCGAGGAATTCTCAAGCTACCGGAAATTAAAAAATATACTATAACAGCAACAGGAGGAGAAAAAAGATTGCAGTAATAATTTATCAATATGACAATGATATTTTATAGTCCAGCAAATCTAATGCTAATTATGCAAGTCACCTGCCAAGCAATTCAGTCTCCGAGTATGCTTCAACGTAAGACAAACCTAATTTCATATTTAAAATAGCATACCTTAATCTCCTAAGAATTCAACATTTCCAACATTTGTACCTCGGTCTCCTAAGAATTCAACATTTCCAAGAAATGTACCTCGGTTTCCTAAGAATTCAACATTTCCAAGAAATGTACCTCGGTCGCCTAATAAGTCAATATTTCCAATAAATGCACCTTGATCTCCTAAAAATTCAGAGTCATGGAGTGTGGAGAGAACAGCTGTGAGCGTAGCACAAAACGTAGCTAGGAGAGGAACTAGGGTATCTCGTTCATATGGAGCCAGGGGAGAGCCCCGAGCTAACACCTGCAATAATGGCGCTCCTCGCACACCTGAAACAATACGTAAAAGAATTAATCACTCATATATATTCTAATTAATTATTTGGACAATATTTACATTAAAACACATATCTCAAGAAGCGCATCAATAAACTGGAAAAGGTGCAAAGGCATGCTACAAAATGATTCCGGAACTGAAAAACAAGAGAGTGCAGGGAGGGGCTAATGGTGTTAAATATGCCATAGCTAGAAGACAGAAGGAAAAAAAAAAAAAAAAAAAAAAAAAAAAAAAGAGTTGATATGATCATCACTTACAAAATAATAACAGGAATCAACCAAATTGACAAAGAGGAATTCCAAAAACCAGTAACGTCAAGAGAAGACGACACAGATTCAAGCTAAGGAAACAAAGGTGCCCAAAAAATACTAGAAAGTTTTCTTTTGCAAACAGTGGTAGACGGTTAGAACAAGTGAAGTGAGAAGGTGATGGAAGCCAAAATCATCAGAAGTTTCAAAGCGTTATATGACAGAGTACTTGGAAGACTGGACACCATGAGCATAATTCTCATCCTGTAACTACACTTTGATAATTATTCACACCCACTCACTCACTCTCCTCCTTGACAAAGTGAATTAACTTACCAAAACTTGAAGTCATCAAATTTATGCTCCCTGGTAATGGAGCTCCCTGTTGTAGACTAGATAACACCATCCACATAGATCGCAACAGCTGACGGCGGGCAACAACACTGTACAGTAATCTGCAATTTCAGTTTAATATTATTTTATTTCCTAAATCATCATTTATACATTGTCTAAAGAGAATGTCAAGAAAGTGATCTGAAATTAAAATAACACATTTAGAATATTGATCTTAAGATGTAAAAATAAAAATCAGCCAAAATCAACGTGACAAAATCGTGTAATATTTTACAGTGAAAGTGGAAAATGGAAATACTGTGCGTCATAGACCCCATAGTGCACCTGTATTTGAAAAGCCAAACTGACAATTAAATTTTTAATTGTTAGTTTTAATTTAAATCTGAATAGTAAGTCGTCGCCAGAGGAACACACTAAGAACATTGTGAGAAGAGTGTATGCATCACTTTCTAACTTCACACTTGTTTTTAACACTTTCGCGCTTTATATTAGAGATAACTCGTCGCCGTTTTCTCTTACGATTCCGCATAACTGCCTACTTTTCTCGTCCATCGAAAAAATATTTCTATAAATTCCATTTTTTAATCGAAATGGATGGGGATACTTTTGTTTTGTAGAGAATTTATTTGCGAATGTTTTGGTACCAGAATGAATATTATATCACATAAACTTCTATGAGTAAAAAAAAAATACACAAAGTATGTTTGGGGGTGTGGCGAGCGTGTGGCAGTGGGTTCCCTTTAGCCGTTGATATAACCAACACGTGGGAAATATTTGTATGTGTTATGTATATGTCTGTGTAGGGAATTTTACTGCGATCACTGTCATACAAATTATAAAATGTTTCAACAAGTATAAACATGACAAACATCAAACGAACGAAAACAATGCGTTCGTTTCTGCCGCGAACGCATACTGAGCGACGTGGTTCTATATTTGGCGCTTCTCTTACACATGCTTTGTACAAATGTTATACAGTTCATCTTATAGAAAATTTTATTGCGAACACATTGGTATAAAAAAGAAATACGTACATAGAAAAGTAGGGTCAGGAAACGTATAAACTTTCCAAGCATGATTTCCCCCTGTGTTTTCGCCAGTGCGCTCGCGGCTAACTACTCTCCACTTCACACACTCTTGCGGGTGGGCAATTACCTATATTAAACATTCATATGCATATGTCCGTGTAGAGAATTTTATTGCGATTCCAATGATACCAAAATTAGCGATGTAGGACAACTGTAGGCTTCGCAACCATTAAGAGAGTGGAAACATTTTGTTGCTGTTTGGCGCTCTCGGCGAGTGATTTGCATAGTTTTTTATTTGGTGTTGATACTCCTTATGCTTGGGCGGCATTTTATAGGTATGCTCTTATAGACAATTTCATTGCGAACACAGTGATACCAAATTTAAATACGTGCGCCTTCAATTATTGTCAGGACAGTCAAAAGAGTGTACACTTTTCGGTCTTACCGCGTAGGCGCGTGAAGTGCCGAAAGCATCTGGGGTATTGTTTTTTTTTGAGCGCCGAGAGCGCGAAAGTGTTAATTATATGGATGGTGAAATGCTAACGAAACTGTTCATGACTTTTGTGAGACCAAAACTGGAATATGTAGCAGTTGTATGGTGCCCAAATCTCAAGCACATAAATAAACTGGAAAAGGTGCAGCGACCTGCAACAAAATGGTTTCCAGAACTGAAAAACAAGAGCCACGGGGAAAGATTATAGACATTAAACAAGCCAAAACTAGAAGATTTTCTTTAAAGTGGTGATATGATCACCATTTACAAAATACTAACAGGAATCGCACAAATTGATAAATAGGAATTCCTGAAACCAGCACCTTCACGAACAAGAGTACACAGATTTGAGCTAAGGAAACAAAGGTGCCAAAAAAATAGTAGAAAGTTTTCTTTTGCAAACAGAGTGGTAGACAGTTGGAACAAGTTAAGTGAGAAGGTGGAGGAGACCAAAATCATCAGTAGTTTCAAAGAGTTATACGACAAAGAGTACTGGGAAGACGGGACACCACGAGCGTAGCGCTCATCCTTTAACTACACTTAGGTAGTTACACTTAAGTAATTACACACGTTAAAACAATTAGAAAAACAAACAAAAAAAGAGCCGATATGATCACTACGTACAAAACGTGTTATCAAGGACAAATCATCTGTCCGTGATAACAGGAATCAACAAAACTGACAAAGAAGAATTCCCAAGGCCTAGAACTTAAAGAACATGAGATCATAGATTTAAACTAACGAAACAAAGTTGCTGAAGAAATATCAGGAGTTAGGCAATTGTTGTGGAGTTGCATCCCAGGGAAGGTCAGAAGTCCAACCTTTAGGGGAAGGGGGGAAAGGTTCCTAGATACAAACAAATACTGTAGTATATATTTTCACAGGCGTCCTGTTCCCAACAAAAATTATTCAATTGCTGTACATACCAACTATATAAAAAACACTTCAGTCAGGACAGTCAACACTGTAAATGTTTTTGGAAAATTCCATACCAACCATTCTGCTGAAAAACAAGTAAAAGAACAGCAGACCTTCAAAAAAACATTTTAAAATAATTAAGCTACATACCAAGATACTCTACATAGATGCAATTATTTTATAGAATTTACAATGTAATTAATACCTGCACTGATGCAGCTGAAGAGATGGAGCTGTTAAGAGGTGGTGAGTTAGGCGGGAGAAATGAAGCAACACTTCGGGAGAAACCTGACGCTCCACGTGACTTAGTAACCATCCGACGTGCTCCGTGCTGTTCACCACAGACACACACTCTTCTGCTAGCTATTGAAAGCAAAAATATAAAATACCATCTAGTAAAATAAAATATTGAAAACACTAATAAACAGAATAACAAACAATATGTAATTTTAAAATCCCTAATTCTCCATGATGACCATACAGAATAGTTACCAAAAGTAAAACAAATAGTATTATTATTTCCAGCAAAAAATGAATAAAGTAAATTATCAGGAAAAAATTGACACACAGCATTACTGTTCCAGTCTATAATATTCCCCCAAAAAATATGAGCATATAGGAAATTAGTTTATCGTGGCTCCTCTTGTGTGTCTCTTATGATACACAGTATATGATCATCAGAAAAAAATAGCTTTCATATTGCAAGGTTTAATCTTTAGCATAATATCAGAGCACTGCACAACAAACAGGTCACAAAGATTAACTGCAAACAAACAAAAATCTGAAAGCACAACTTCCATTGACTAGCAGTTTGTGTCATTTTCTAGTGTATAAGTGTTGTATTTCTAGTGTTTTTCTAGTGAAGAAAGGAGTCAAAACCGAAATTCCTCTTAAAATCAGTTACCATTTTCTGCAGAGAAGCTTGTGAAAATGTTAGCAGATGTACGAGATGTTTGTGTTGGACTTGTGCTGGCACACCCACACATGAGGATGTCAGCCATCATTAACACCTCTTACAAGCCTATGTGGGTTCATTGTTACAATTTAAAGATTAGTAAAATTACTAATCCATAAATAAAATTAAAATTTGATTAGGTCAAATTACCTTTACTATTTTTTCAATTTGTATGTGTTCCCCCTTTTCCCCCCCTCCCACCGGTCACATCGCAAAAGTTACATGGCAGATCGGTAGGTTTTATGACTATCTCACTTAGTCAATTGTCTTCAGTATCTGTTCCTATGGTGAGATACTGTTCCTATTGCTCATAAAACTCACCATATTGTTCAACATAAAAAGGTTCCTATTTTTTGCCATCAGTTTTCTCTGAATACCATTTGGTGTCTAATATTGTCACCTTGTATTGTTTAGTGATGGCAGTCTTTCTTGTTGGCTTTGGTGTGGATGTTCTTTCATCTCTGTTTTTAATTTGTTTCAGTCATTCTTTCACCTTTAGCCAGCTCATGTTCCTCAGGAGCTTTCTTCGTCAGTCGGTCAAGTGTTGTCCTTTCCCTCTTTCTCTCATTTAAGGATGCAGCCTTATGTAGAAGATTCTTTCAAAGCAAACTTTTGATTATCTCTGGTTTCTAGCTTATAGGTCAGCTACTGTGACCTATTCCTTTCAGTCCCACTACTGTGACCTATTCCTTTCAGTCCCACTACTGTGACCTATTCCTTTCAGTCCCACTACTGTGACCTAATCCTTTCAGTCCCACTACTGTGACCTAATCCTTTCAGTCCCACTACTGTGACCTAATCCTTTCAGTCCCACTACTGTGACCTAATCCTTTCAGTCCCACTACTGTGACCTAATCCTTTCAGTCCCACTACTGTGACCTAATCCTTTCCGTTATGTTATGTGACTTATCCATTTCAATCAAGTTATTGTTACTTTATCTCTGTAAAATGTTTGCAATGTAAGTCCCTTGCATGTCCATACTCTAAATGCAAAAAGGTAAGTTATCCATATCAAAACCTCCAATAAACATTGCTAACATTCTTTGCAAAATATGTTAATTACCTCATCTTTCAACAAACAGTATATACAGGCGATGAGTCACAATAACGTGGCTGAAGTATGTTGACCAGACCACACACTAGAAATTGAAGGGACGACGACGTTTCGGTCCGTCCTGGACCATTCTCAAGTCGATTATCGAATTTCTAGTGTGTGGTCTGGTCATCAAACAGTATATACCTCCAAAGGATACCTGATCAACCAGGCTGTGATTCATACATTAGGCTACAAGTAGCTGCATCCAACAGCCTGGTTGACCAGACAGGGCCATGGGGACCTTGACCCCCGGAATCAACCCGAGGTAACCTCAAGGTAACTGCCATTTCCTATCCTGCAACTTTTTACGTTGATGAAAAGTGTGTGTACAACTCATTTTACAGCACATTCCCATTAATATAGGCATCATCATACCTTACATAAAACAGGATCAGCTGGTTTTGACGAATCCATCATGTCTTCGTCTTCATCATCAGAATCAACTTCACTTACATCACTAACTAGGTAAGAGGTAGCGCCACCTAAAAGTTCACTAATTGCTTGTAGGTAGTTGCACAAGGTATTTGCATCATGAAATTCTGAAATTAAATAAGAAAAATAATTATATTTTTTTTATCAATGAGGAGCTATAAAACTCCTTAGCAGCACAGTATATTAATTCATAAGGATATTTACCAGAAAATTATTTTGCCTCAATACAACAGTTCATGACAAAATGCAACCCTTTTTGAGCAGACTGTATTTACTACCAGAAACCTCTATCTAGATCTCTGATCTGGATAATCAATGAAGTCTAAATAAAGCATACTGATACTGAAAAAAAAATGAATGTAATGAAATGCACTTTTCTGATTGATCGTGAGGATTACACCCGGATGACCTACCATGGCCGGGACAAGACACTGGCTACCTCTGCAAGGTGAGGAGAGCTTGGAAATCAGAAATCAACCCAAAATCAATGATTATTGAAGGTTCACATTTTTCTTAATAGACACAAATTACCCAGAAGTTTTATCTAGACAAATCACTGATGAGAATTTTTTTAATCCAAGAAACAACCATCCAACACAATGAGATTAGCATTGCAAATTGTATTTGCACAACATAAAATTTAAACAACAAAATTTGGCCTCTGAAAACCCCACTATAATTTATTTACCCGCAACAAATTTAAAAAAAAAAAAATTGGTAAAAAATGCATAAATTACACAAGTAATATAGTATTGATACAATTATTTACAAATTCTTAATTTATTGCCAGCTAATCATAAACAATTAACAAAAAAAAGTTGTCAATGAAGGTAAACATACCAGCACTGGAGTGCACAAGCATGAGGAGAGAGTAGAGTAAAGGCGGCGCGGGACAAGAGTCAAGGAACTTTAACGACCGACTTCCCAAGACTGCAACTATCCTGTCCATGGGTAACTTATAGTTAACACTCGATGCTAGACACGGAATGACAAAGTTGCAGATCTGACTGTGGGTCGCCCCACCAAACACATCTTGGCACAGCTCTTGTATCACAGAAGACCTGCAACAATAACAAAAATATTATAAAATACATTATTATAAAAACAAAGTACTGTACTGTCTAAACTCACTTGTCCAGACTATATGGGAAGGACCCTTCACTGGATAAGCAGAATTCTTACCGAGGAAGTCCAAAAATGACAATATTTGCAATTTTTTTTACCACAACCAAAATAATTTGAATTTCCACACATACACAATATAATCAAAACTATAATTTAAAAGAGAAACTTCAGCTTTCCTTATTGCAGTTTTCTTGTTTGAAACTGTAGATTTTGAAATGTGTAGTTCTTGCAAATTTATGTAACTAAACCTCCAGTTATCCAGATTTCTGCCCGATATGGCAAAGTTTTGCCACCAAATTATCCAGATTTGACTTAGACTCCGTGCCAGTCTGCACTATCCGGCCAAACCTCCAGTTATCTGATTAATGTCCGGATAACCCAAATATCCAGTTAGGTGGAATCAGGATAAACGAGCTTATACAGTACTTCAACTTAAATATTAATTTATCCCCGTCAACCCTTGATAAAAGCCCAAGGAGACCCTTAACCTCACCTGGACACACTTGTGGAGAAAACATATTACTGTAGCAGTTTTACACAAACTACAATGATAACGAAGTGAAGCATACAAAATGTGAGCAAAAGATAATTATTGACAAGCAACTTTTCTCATTTCCATCCATTCATCAAGCGAGGCTTACAGTTTGATAGGCTGGATGTAACCCATTATCTTTAAATACTCCTTTCTTATAACAGTATAATACTTTTCCCACCTTTTCACAAGTGCTTACCAATCCAATGAAACTTGGAAATGAGATAGTCACGATGTAATTTTGAGCTAAGATATGGAGGAAATGCAGTAGATTAAATTAGTAATATAAAATCGCATATAGAATAAACTCCCGAGAAATTATATTTTGTCTCAAACTGGGAAATGTTAAAAACAAGAATAAAGACTGTATAAAACCATACACTATGGCTTTATTGAAAGTAATGCAGTACACTTTTATAGTCATTTAATTAAGCACAAGTTAATGAGGAAAAATTTGTCAAATATGTTGGCCAGTCACTAATTCAGCCATCACTAACTGGACAAAATTACGACAGTTTTATTAGGACGGAATAAGGATTACGGAATTTTGTGACAGTTATTTAACGATTCCTTACAAATACACCCAAGAGCATTAAGACAATGTAATACCCTAAAATAACAGCAAGAGATTTAATTTTGTACAGTACTTACAATAGTGTTGAGTCATTGACAGCACAGGCAAATATAAGGGGCTTCATCAGTAGGTTGAGTAATGAATCCGCAAGTGGCGTTGGAGGAACCTCAGTAGTTTCGTACACCTCGGGGACACGAGTTACTAACAAGTGAACCATTTGATGATAATAGCCTGAAATGCAAGCATTTAGATTTTAAAAGACCATATTAACCACAGAAGACTTAGTCTTATGCAGAGTTGTATTCTTGAAGATCCAGTGCTTAACCAAACCACACACTATTTTGTTAAAAGGTTTTATAGGAAATATATTATGCATTATGGGAAATATGTTATACATTACATGAAATATAGTATACATTGCAAGAAATATATACATTACAGGAAATATATTATACATTATGGGAAATATTTATATATTACAGGAAACATTTATACATTACAGGAAATATATTATGATTTATTGAAAAAATATTATGCATTACGGAAGATATATCATGCATTATGGAAAATATTTTATGCACAACAGGATATAAGCAAGTTGTAAAAATGTTGGGGTTTATTAACACAATACAGTACTGCAGTGCAACAACCTGTATTTTGTATTTTGAAATACAAAATATTTGTGTGTAAATCAAATATATATCATAAAAACTACCCCATGTTTCCTGGATATACTCCGATTGTCTGGACACAAAATTTCTAGTTCTCTGTCTCCTATTATCCATGAATTCTCAGCAGTTGAGAACATTTACTTACAATACAGTATTGTACATCAAGTAACATGAAAATATATGAGGCAAGAGAAAACAAAAAAATATGCAGAGACTGAAAGGCACAAATCCAGCAATCTTTTAACTACAGTATTGAGCAACATTTTCTTGCGTCAGTGACAGTGGGCAGCACCTACTGGGTCCAGTCTCCTGTTTTACAAATACCAGACGTCTGCTTTAACATTACAGTATAAATAAACTAGTTTGCTAGGCACCTGGAATAAAATCAATGTTTCCAAGAAAAAAAATTTCATCAACTCAAAAGACAAATGCAGCAGCAAAAGGGCTAAATGAACAGATGTCTCCTGAGAAATGAGATATTAAACGTATACTATTTCAACTATCAGTCAATGTCTTTCCATATCCTTCATTAACTGCAGACCTCTATTCATCCACAACTACTTCCTATTAAACTGTACTACAACTAACTTCTCATGCAAGCAGTTGGTCGAGATAATTTATTAATAAATTCTTAAACATACCTCCATTAATTAAGTGTAGGTAGAGTGTAGACAGAAAAAGTTGTTGATCGGGATGTGAGAGTGTTGTGGACCAGCTGGCCGGAGCCAGGATGATCTCCAACAATCGCAGGGGCGGAGCATGAGGCACGGGGGATACTCCTGAACACAAAATTCATTTTTAACATAACAGTGCCAGTATATAAAATGTAAATACAAATAAACATGACAATATCACAAGGTGCTCCTACCCAAGATACCTAATTAGGTGTAAAACTACTCCATTCAAATTGTCAAATTTTTTAAACATTCATTCCTGCCTCACCAAGCACTTTTACTCAGTTTTCTTAACTGTACAGTACTTGTCAATCATTGCAACATGCTCATCATTTTACCTCATCCACTCACTAAATCAGCACTACCCTTAAAACTACTCATTTAAATAAAAATTGCACATTATCATCCAATCACTCCATATGATTATCATTGTACTAAGCTTTCATCAAACCAACTAATAATATACTGAACTCACTTTTCCTCTGTTCCTAACACTATGCACAATCCTATATCTACATACTGTACATCAATTCCTCTGATAAGATAGCTTTAAGCTCAATCAACACTAATGTCTATTTCTTAAAGGTCTTGTCACATTCCCCCCCGACTTGTTCTCCCTAACTGGGGCTTTCATTACACAAGCTAGATTGATTCCCAAAACACATAAAATTGCAGTAAATCAGACATTCATTAAAATATTCAAAAATTTATCATGTTCAATATATTTAGTAATGTACACAATGAAATATAGTATATAAAGAGTGAAAAAACAATAAAACAAAGGTTTCATGGGTTATCAAATGTTAATACCATCCTGGGAGTGAGCGACAACTTGGAGAGCCATATTAGCCAGTCGAGGTACAAGATACATCCAGCGGGGTAAAGAGCCGCATATCCATTCTGCAAGTTGACGTTGTTCTCGTACAACCAATTGACAAGTCACAAGCTGAAAAACATTTTTTTTTTTTTTAATTTTTTTACCCAACAAGTTCCCAAGTTTAATTTCCTCAATTTGGCTTTTTGTATTACCAAAAGTTTTAAGTAATGATAATGTCTTCTCACAGACATAATAACATAGGATAAAAACCCAAACTTATGTTTTTGTGAAATTTATGTAAAGATTTACACCAAGTTTTTCACACTCTCCTGAGTGTTTTGAATACTGAGGTCTGAGTACTGTATGTGGTTAGGATGAGACTTTCATCTCAACGACTAACGATTATAGTCGTTATAATCGCACTTACTCATGATACCTAACCACATACTCAGACCTTGACAAAGCACTTAGGAGAGTGCAAGAGGCTTGGTGTAATTCTTTACATCAATTTCATAAATACTTAAATATAAATATTTAAATTTAGGTAAATATATATTAAAACAAATAAATTAGCTTTACCTCACACATTTTCCTCACTATTCAAATTATTCCCATTGAACAACTTGATAATATTCTCACATTATTCCTCAATCTGTCCATCATCATTATTCAATTACCTGTGATTAGTTTCAAAGCCTAAGGATTGGATTGGAGCCTAAAAAAAAAAAAAAAAATAATGAAATGTTCTTGTCTGGCAGGCCCTCAGTAATTCTCTGGTGTTACATGCTTGTATATCTAAGCATTAAAAATTATGGCAGGCCTCCCTGACCCCCACACACTGTTTATGAATGGAACTTGGGGATCAGAGAATGTCACAAAAGTGAAAAAATCTGCCAAAAAGGTTAGGCAAAGCAAAACAAGCTGCTACTTCAAAGAAAGAAACGAACAAAGAGGGAAAAACAAGGCAACTGATTGTTGAACCAGACTTCAGGAGAGGACATTATGGTGACCTTAGAAATTTTTTTAGTGAGTATAATTGGACAGACTTGATGCTAGGCAAGGAAGTGAATGAGATGTATGGCAAGTTTTGTGAAATATATGATAAAGGCACAAAAAAATTTATACCAAAACAGAGATGCAGAACTAGGAAACAGGATTGGTTCAATAGAAATTGCGAGAGGGCTAGAGACCGAAAGACACAAAAATGGAATCAATACAGGAAGAGGCCGAACCCCCAAACATACCAGCGATACAAAGATGCGAGAAACAACTACACGGCAGTGAGGAGAGAGGCAGAAAGAAATTTTGAAAAAGGGATTGCGGACAAATGTAAAACAGAACCAGGTCTATTCTATAAATTCATAAACAACAAATTGCAGGTAAAGGATAATATTCAGAGGTTGAAAATGGGAAATAGATTCACGGAAGATGAAAAGGAAATGTGTGAAACACTAAACGAAAAGTTCCAAAGTGTGTTTGTACAAAATGAAATCTTTAGGGAACCAGATACAATAAGAATTCCAGAGAACAACATAGAACACATAGAGGTGTCTAGAGACGAAGTGGAAAAAATGCTCAAGGAGCTCGGTAAGAACAAAGCAGCTGGCCCAGATGGCGTTTCACCATGGGTTCTGAGAGAATGTGCATCTGAGCTCAGCATTCCACTTCACCTGATCTTTCAGGCATCCCTATGTACAGGAATCGTAGCAGACGGGTGGAAACAGGCTAACATAGTTCCAATCTACAAAAGTGGCAGCAGGGAAGACCCCCTCAATTATAGACCTGTATCATTAACAAGTGTAATAGTGAAAGTATTGGAAAAACTAATCAAAACTAAATGGGTAGAACACCTAGAGAGAAATGATATAATATCAGACAGACAGTATGGTTTTCGATCTGGAAGATCCTGTGTATCGAATTTACTCAGTTTCTATGATCGAGCCGCAGAGATATTACAGGAAAGAGATGGTTGGGTTGACTGCATCTATCTGGACCTAAAAAAGGCTTTCGACAGAGTTCCACATAAGAGGTTGTTCTGGAAACTGGAAAATATTGGAGGGGTGACAGGTAAGCTTCTATCATGGATGAAAAATTTTCTGACTGATAGAAAAATGAGGGCAGTAATCAGAGGCAATGTATCAGAATGGAGAAATGTCACAAGTGGAGTACCACAGGGTTCAGTTCTTGCACCAGTGATGTTTATTGTGTACATAAATGATCTACCAGTTGGTATACAGAATTATATGAACATGTTTGCTGATGATGCTAAGATAATAGGAAGGATAAGAAATTTAGATGACTGTCATGCCCTTCAAAAAGACCTGGACAAAATAAGTATATGGAGCACCACTTGGCAAATGGAATTTAATGTTAATAAATGTCATGTTATGGAATGTGGAATAGGAGAACATAGACCCCACACAACCTATATATTATGTGAGAAATCTTTAAAGAATTCTGATAAAGAAAGAGATCTAGGAGTGGTTCTAGATAGAAAACTATCACCTGAGGACCACATAAAGAATATTGTGCAAGGAGCCTATGCTATGCTTTCTAACTTCAGAATTGCATTTAAATACATGGATGGCGATATACTAAAGAAATTGTTCATGACTTTTGTTAGGCCAAAGCTAGAATATGCAGCTGTTGTGTGGTGCCCATATCTTAAGAAGCACATCAACAAACTGGAAAAGGTGCAAAGACATGCTACTAAGTGGCTCCCAGAACTGAAGGGCAAGAGCTACGAGGAGAGGTTAGAAGCATTAAATATGCCAAAACTAGAAGACAGAAGAAAAAGAGGTGATATGATCACTACATACAAAATAGTAACAGGAATTGACAAAATCGACAGGGAAGACTTCCTGAGACCTGGAACTTCAAGAACAAGAGGTCATAGATTTAAACTAGCTAAACACAGATGCCGAAGAAATATAAGAAAATTCACCTTCGCAAATAGAGTGGTAGACGGTTGGAACAAGACAGGCAAACAACCCTAATCTTAATGCATTTATAGCTAGACATTTACTTTAAACAACTATTTACTTTGCATCATCTGCACACATCGCCACGCACAAGCCCAATTCCTGTGCGAGGTCTGAGAAAGTAGCAAGAGGACCCTACAGATGTCCAATCTAAGCTACACCAGACGAGTGAGAGAGAGAGATGGCAGGCCACAACTCCAAGTAACCTGGGCCACCACATAAGGGTTTGGAATAATTGGCTGCCTGTCTTCCTCATAGTTTATTTCCTTCTTTCAAGAAATAGAGTATTTTCTTTTGCCTAACTGTTTGGTCATGTTCCTAGTTTTGGCAGATCTCTAATCCCTAAGCTTGTATTATCTTAACACTTTCGCGCTCTCCGCAAAAGTCACTCAGCCAACCGAATGTGCGCGCTGCGTTTTTATCGCTTAAGCGTAAAAACAAAAATGTGTATACTCTTTTTACTCTTCTGACCTTAGTTCTCATGCTACGTATTTCATTTTGGTACCAACGTGTTCGCAATAAAATTCTCTAGAAGAACATCAGTAAAATAAGTCACGAAACATATAGGGATACCAGCACCAAATAAATAACTACGTAGATGACTCGCCGTGAGCGCCCATCAGCAACAAAATGTTTTTACTCTTGGGATTGTAATCACCTCCACACTTGTTCTACAGCGTTAATTTTGGTATCAATAGACTCGCAATGAAATTCCCAACACGGTGATATGAATATAAGCGTAGAATAATGATGCAGCCCGCCCGCAAGAGTGTGGGAAGTGGTGAAATTGTTTTCCGGTATCGGTGACGGGACGACGCACGGCGCTTTGAAAGTTTATACTTATTTCACTCTCATGACATTAATTTTTTATGTACGTCATTCATTTTTATGTCAATGTGTTCGCAATAGAATGTTCTATGTGCCCATAGGTAAAAAATATCAACAAAGCGTAAGTTAGAATAACGACAAATATAAAACAACGCTGGAACATATCAGTGAGCGTCAAACACACACGAAATATTTTTACTTTTGTTATGTTTGTCAAGTTTATACTTGTTGCACACAGTTATTTTTGGTTGTATATTGATCGGAATAAAATTCCCTAAACAGACATATGCATATAATACATGATATAGGGGAAGAATTACCAGTATAAACGGCTAAAGTCACCCACCTGCAACCCGTTTGGGACAAAATACCATTTGATCGAAGTTATCCACACCTTTCATGAACTTATTGTACCATGAAGCCTAGTGGTGAGAAAGAGAGCCTCATGGCGCGCAGTTTGAAACAAACCCAAAGTAAATCGGATAAAAATTGAATTTTATACAAATATTTTAAAAGTTGACATAACTTTATGTCCACTATGCGTTTACGTTAGACGAAACCGAACGCGCCGGCGCGTCCAGATAGCGCGAAAGTGTTAAAGAGAAGCCCAGATACAGGTACAGCTTCAGGTACTATACATAGGCCAGCATGGCTCTCAGATGTCTGGTGTGCATCTTAAACTTCACTATGCCAGTGCAAAAGTATGAGAAAGCTACTGAAGGAGAAAGGACATAAATTGTTTTAGTCTCATATTCTGCAGACCCAAGAAAAATATGAGGACTGAAAATGAAGTACCACAGTAAAACTGTTAGGGAACAAAAAACTTTATAAAACGTAATAATTATTGTACTATGCTTGGTTTGGAATCTGCTAATATACAAAATGCATATTTACCAATCTTTCACAGTCTTCTTTTGGATTAAATATTCTAATAAGTAAGGCAATTAATCTTATAGTTGAAGCTTCAGATATTCCCTGAACCTTAGCTAGTGCTAGTTCACTATCACACCGTTGTCGAAGACCTTGTTTTGTTCGTTTCTGACTCAACATTCCCCGTGTCCATGACTGAATAGTAAGAGCAGCAGCTTCTCTCTTTCGCTGTCTCTGAAATTGAAACAGACCAATTGTTAATATTGTAGAGTGCAGTGCTTATGAATACTCTGTATATAGTGTGTTTTGTAATTACAGGGATAGAGCAGTTCATCATTCATAATTTGTATTTAATTATAAATATTTTTAATTCTTACTGTCACTCAAAACAGAAAACTGCTGTCCCTACAGATAAGGTACTGTATTTGTAATTGATATATACAAGAGTTGTCACATTCTTGTACAGCCACTAGCACCACGTAGCGTTTCAGGCATAAACATTCAGGCATGTTCTTGTATAAAATTCTATATAGACAAACATTTAAAAGAAAAATTTGATACTGTATGTTTTAACTGAAGACAATCATGAAAAGTGTCCTCTGGCAAGCAATATAATGGCTCCAGTAGGAACAATGATTACAAGGGTGAATAATAAGTTTAATGTGTGGATGTTGCAGAAACAACCTGCTCATGCTGTTAATAATATGAAGAAAGATATACGAGTTGATTTCACTACCAATGATGTAGCTTATTGGATAGACCTTGAACTTAATGACTTAACACTGAGCCATTTCAGAAATCACAAGACTTTTACCAATGGCAAACAAACAAGAAATTTTTCGGTACAAAAGTGAATGCTGAGAACTACACTTGAGAATAGCAACTGTATTCATCATCCAGAGTTTGTAATTATTTAAGTGTAGTTACAGGATAAGAGCTATGCTCATGGTGTCTTGTCTTCTCAGGACTCTTTGTTGTATAACGCTTTGAAACTACTGATGGTTTTGGCCTCCACCACCACCTCACTTAGCTTGTTCCAAGTCTACCACTCTGTTTGCAAAAGAAAACTTTCTAATTTTTTTTATGGCATCTTTATTTCTTTAGTTTGAATCTGTATCCTCTTGTTTGCAAAGTTGATAGTTTCAGGAATTCCTCTTTGTCAATTTGGTCGATTCCTGTTAGTATTTTATAAGTGGTGACCAAATAACCCCTTTTTCTCATCTTTTAGTTTTGGCATGTTTAATGCCTTTCAGTCTCTCCTTGTAACTCTGTTTTTCAGTTCCGTTTCAAAGCATTATATAACGAAGAGTACTGGGAAGATGGGACACCACGAGCATAGCTCTCATCCTCTAACTATACTTAGGCAATTATGTATTCAATCAACCCCGTGAAGCTGGAAGTGCATTAATAATAATAATGTTATGATACATGAATCATGTATTTACTATACTAACCTCTCGTTCCTCTCTGTCAGATTTGAGCTGACTGAGAAGCTCTGTACGTTCTATATTCCGTGTTTTGCTGGCACCGCCCAACCTCTGCTGTGGTTTACGACGATAGTCGCCCTCAAAACTCCACATCTTGCCTAATCTACTATTAGCTTCCTGCAAGTAAAATCAGATTATATATTTATCATTTGGCCATGAATGATGGCATATTTAGAAGAAAAATCAGCCTTTCTAAAACACATGGGGTAGGATGATGCACTATGACCAACTGTTGCAAACTGTTGTTTGCAACAGTTGTAACAATATCACTCAACTCTCATTGCCACAAAAAGTTTGGATTATCTATTCCTTATTAACACTTTCGCCCGGGCATGACGCAGCATTGCGTCATCCGTTTACTGGCGGTAATACCGGGGATGACGCAGCATTGCGTCATCCACTTTAAATAATCGCCAAAAATCAGGTTTTTATCCGATTTTTTGGGGACTAGTTTTAAAATGTGCGCCGATGTCTTTCCATTTTCTTTGTTGAGCCTCGTGGCCCTCAGGTGGCTTGGCACACGCCGTGGGCCCATTGTTTTCGCTCCACTGTTGTGACCAATGTCGCCTCCCCTTGCATCTCAAACGTGTGAACATTTCGGCTATTTTCCGTGGCTATATTTCTTACTGCGGCTTTAGAAACTATCTACTCTTACTCCACGATGGATAGTGATCATGAACAAGGCCCTTCCAGGAAGAAAATTGTGAAAGAAAGGCTTGAAAAGGGAGGGAATTGGGAGTGTAGCTGGAAGGCGTCTGAGCGCTCACTCCCGGCTAACGCGTGGCCCGTCTTCAACTCGTCGGCGGTTGGAGCGTGACCAGGTTTTATATTTTATATGCTAATGTTCCTCTAGAGAATTCTATTGCGAACCCATTGAGACCAAAATGAAAGACCTAGGACAAAAATTGAAGTGACCAGAGTGAAAATAGTGAAAACATTATATCGCATTTGCGAGCTCCTGGGTAACTCGTTCGCACTTTCTCTGTTTGTTGCGGGTAATTAGCCGGGCTTTTGGAGTTTATATGCATTTAGTGCTAGTAGAGAATTCTATTGCGAACACAATGATACCAAATTTAATCTCGTAGGACGAGAATTAAGGTGACAAAGTTGAAAAGAGTATACACTTTTCAGAATTTACGCACGCTCCCGTGACACCCTGGGTCCCATATCGCACTATTGAGGGGTGGCGTGCGGGGTGAGCGAAAGTGTTAATCCAAACAGTGACAGATCACTATGCATTACTATTGCAAAGCATTTAAAGATAACATTTTGTGCTGATGTTGCAAAACAGTCTTTTTTTTTTTTCTTGGTGAACCACTGAGCGAGTATTCGCTCAGTGGTGTAGTATAGTCGGCGACTTCAACTTGAAATCCATAGACTGGGAAGCATATGAAGCTAGAATAGAGGAACCTGAAGATTCGAAAACTTCATCCTGGAAACATTCTTGTATCAACACGTTAAACAAGCTACGAGGGTGAGGGAAGGGGATGTTCCCGCCATGCTGAATATGATATTCACCAGGAAAGAGGAAATTATATTTGACATTCAGTACATTCCTGATTGTCATGACTTTCAAGAAGACCTGGACAAAATAAGTGTATGGAGCACCACTTGGCAAATGGAATTTAATGTGAATAAATGCCATGTTATGGAACGTGGAATAGGAGAACATAGACCCCACACAACCTAAAAATTATGCGAGATATCTTTAAAGAATTCTGATAAAGAAAGAGATCTAGGGGTGGTTCTAGATAGAAAACTATTACCTGCGGACCACAAAGAACTTCGTGTGAGGAGCCTATGCTACACTTTCCAAATTCAGAATTGCTTTTAATACTCTACATGGATTGTGAAATACTAAAGAAATTGTTCACGACCTTTATTAGACCAAAGCTAAAATATGCAGCAGTTGTATGGTGCCCATATCTTAAGCAGCACATCAACAAACTGGAGAAGGTGCAAAGACATGTAATTAAATGGCTCCCAGAACTGTAGGATAAGAGCTACAAGGAGAGGTTAGAGGTATTAAATAAGCCAAATTAGAATATAGAAGAAAAAATAGGTGATATGATCACTATGTACAAAATAGTAACAGGAATAGATAAAATTTATAGGGAAGAATTCCTGAGACCTGGAACTTCAAGAACAAGAGGTTGTATATTTAAAGTAATTAAACAAAGCTGCCAAAAAAATATAAGAAAATTCACTTTCGCAAACAGAGTGGTAGATGGTTGGAACAAGTTAGGTGAGAAGGTGGTGGAGGCCAAAACCCTCGGAAGCTTCAAAATGTTAAACGACAAAGTGCTGGGAAGATGGGACACCCATCCTATAAAACTTTTCACATCCTATAACTACACTTAGATAATTACACACACACACCCACACACAGATAGCCTGCTATCAACAAATATTTTTCACTAATCTTGTAAATATACAGTCTCCTATCAACAAATATTTTTCACTAATCTTATAAATATACAGTCTCCTATCAACAAATATTTTCTTAATTTTTTCTCAAGTTAACACTATTTCTGCAACTCTCAAACATCTATAAAGATAATGCAACTCTTAATATCAGTCATTAAATGTAGGAACTTTCTCAATTCCTAGTAGCACTTTCAGCCAGGTTACGGTCCAATTGTACACGAGCGTTTTGCATATAGTTTGTTTCATATTTGTTAAACCAGGCTGGCATATATGACAAATTGGATTATGGTATGTTAGGTTAGCTTGGGTTATGTCGATTAGGTTAGGTTTCAATACAATGAATCTGTAGGTGAACCATTTCCTATACAAAACAACCTGTATCCTTTCAGCATGACATTGGTCCTTACCCTCTACACGAGCCTCCAAGCCATGAATATTGGTGTTACGTTGGGTGTCTGTGGTAAACGAAGGTGACCCGAACAGCCTGGCTTCTGGTTAACTATGGCAACCAGAGTACCCAGGACCGTGATAAAATGAGGCGACCAAAACACCCTGGATCATGGTAAACTAAGGCGGCCAGAGCACCCTGGACTGTTGTAAACTATGGCAACCAGAGCGGCCTGCACCACATTAAACCATGGCAGCCTATGCAGCTTGGATCACAGTAAAACACAGAAACCACTGTAGCCTTTACTGTGGTAAACCAAGTCCACCGTAGACTGGACCGCTTAAACCAAGGTAAACAGTGAAGCCTGGACCGCAGTAAACCAAGACAAATAGTAAATCCTGGACCGCAGTAAACCAAGGCAAACAGTCAAGCCTGGACAGCGGTAAACCAAAGCAAACAGTGAAGCCTGGACCCCGGTAAGTAATGTCGACCTGTAATGTGTGACCCGCAGTAAACTACGTAGACTGGTGGAGCCTGGACCACGGTAAACAAAGGTAAACTAAGACGACTCCTGGAGCCGAGGACGAGACGACCGAAACATGACACAATCTGCCACTGATTGTTTTCATTCTATTTTCTCCACATAGCATGCTCTCTTATTCCTTTTTCCATGCATCATTTCTTGATATTTTAGACTAGAAATTAAATATTTACTGAAAAAAATCCTAAATTTTTCATATATATCGTAATATTTTAACTTGATATTTTTAATATTCCTGCTCGGAGAATATTTGTTATAAAGCATATTATTTAATACAAATTAATTGATATAAGCTTGAATTAATAAATAACAAAAATTACAAATATTATTTTATGGTATATCTCATTTAGAAATTGGTTTATAAAAAGAACCAAGATGTATTGTGAAAAGGAGCTTCCCGCCAGGCTTGAATTGTCAACATTGTCGTGGCTGCCTCGGCTCTCAGAGTCTCCAGTGTATAATTTTCTTTATAGTCAGTTACAATGGCTCTCAACGCACGGCAGCTTCGGTTCGCCACAGATGAGGAGGTGAGACCACTGTGTTTTCCTGGATAAGAAGTGTTAAATCTGAGTTTGCATTTTATCAGTTAAGTGATTGTCGTTCACAGGTGTATTTACAAAGCAGTCATTCATTCACTCAAAGCATTTACATTCCAGTCTCCGTGGTGTAGTGGTAAGACACTCGCCTGGCGTTCCGCGAGCGCTTTGTCATGGGTTCGTATCCTGGCCGGGGAGGATTTACTGGGCGCAAATCCTTAACTGTAGCCTCTGTTTAACTCAACCGTAAAATGGGTACTTGGTTGTAACAACGATTCTTCGCGGCGGGGATCGTATTCCAGGGACCTGCCCGAAACGCTACGCGTACTAGTGGCTGTACAAGAATGTAACAACTCTTGTATATATCTCAAAAAAAAAAAAAAAATTCAATTTGTCACAGATTTATAGAAGACATATAATAATAATAATAATTCACTGTGTCGAGGGACAGGAAACCCGAGTGTGTTCATACACATTAGGCTTTTATCGAGGTGCCCACGCCCCTTTCCCCAGGGTCGAATTACTGACCCCACACAGCATGTAATCCCCACAACAAACTCCTAAGTACCTACTCCCTGCTAGGTAAACAGATGCATTAGGTGAAAGGAAATGTGCCCAACCATTTCTGTCCCGCCCGAAATTCGAAACTGAAATTCTCGATCGTGCGTCGAGAACGAAACCGACTGTATTAATATAGGGTATTCCAGGTGCGGGTTGGTACATGACTACAATCTTCTTGGTGCCGATGATGAGGCCAAACTATATGCAGGCTCATGAGAAACTGTTCATTTCATTCTGCATTGTTCTGTACTGGCATTGAAGGCGCAGTCCATAGAGAGCAAGAAGTCTCTTACGACAATCTCTTATATGCTTAGATTGAAATCAGTTTGTGGTCTTACTTTGCTTATTTTCTAGGCCCCGCAAGAAAATCGTAAATGTCTTGGGGTCCTCGATTGCAACAAGCAGAATCAGTCTCGTCTCGTGGTCTCCTCAAGTGGAAGTCTGAAACTCCATACATCTAAGGGCAAGAAGAGGAAAAGGTAAATATCTGATTATCTTATTTTATCATCATGTTTCTAGGAATGTACTCTCATCATTCTACAGTATCGAAATCTTCTGTCCTGTGACTGAAAGCAAAAATGATTGTAGCAATTTACATTAATAAAAAAATATTCATACAAACTTGTATTATTAATTATAATAGTAGGAAGTTATTAAATTATCACAGCAGTTTCTTCTTAGATATTAAACATAGTGCATTTAAAAAATATAGTAAATTGTTTTTGAAGTTACAAATGTTTAGCTTCGTTCAACTATACTGTATTTGAGATTATTTTTGTGAGCAATACCAGCTACACTATATTAGGTAGGGGAATGAGGTATTTTAACATGGATTAAGAATACACAGAAATCACACTAATGTGATTTACTGTACTAGTATATAGATGAGAAAATCAACTGGAGCTCTTAGGTGACAAACCTGTGACTCGGGCACTACCAGCAGGAAATTCTGCCACTGTACCACCTTGACTTAATAGAGTAGCTTCAATAGACCCCTCTAGATGTCCTGTTGATTCAGTAGAATACCAGGATGTATAACTTACACAAGTCAGGGTGGTACAGTCGTAGAGTTTGCGACTGGTAGTGCCTTGGTCAGGTTTGTCATTTCAGAGCTACAGTTTATTTTCTTGTGGACTGAGAAGTAAAATGGATAAGTACTCATCATCACTGGTGTGTGATAATGCTGGCAGATGTGTTTGCATTTGTACAGTTTCCAACATAAAAAAAAAACACTTGCCAAGGGGAAAGCTATTTTCTATCATTTGCTAAAAGTAAAGTCACAAATGTTTGGTTGTCATAAACAATTGGCACTACATTTAAAATCTGAAGTCCTCCCCAGTGCAGATCCAATTCTGGAGCAAATCGACAAATCTTATTGTCTTTCCCTGAAAATGCTAATGTCTGTTATCCTACCTTGGCTCATTATTCAGTCTAGACGTAATGTATTATCAGGTCTTTCTATGGTTGTACATTTTCTATAATATATTCCTAGTACTGTAGATGTAAAAATGAAGCCATCTTATGCCCTGTGGGCTATTTTTCTGCCTCTCTCTCTTTGGGTGAAAGATAGTTTTATTTTTATTTGTTCAGCTTTGTTGTGTAATAATTCATATGCTTATTTCCGCAGTGATGAGAACAACGATATTGCAAATCCAAAACGCAAGACTAAAATTTATGAAGACCCTTTACCTGTTGTCAAGAAGAAGACTTTTTCGACAGTCTCTGTTCAGACAGATGAGGCACCCAATGCCACGATAATCCCAGACAAGTTAAAGCCCTCATCGTCCGTAACCGATTTGGCCACAAATTCATCACAGGTTAACAAAACTATTAACATGTTAACTAGTGGTAAGTAGTTTATTTTTTTTTTGGGGGGGGGGGGGTCTTAACACATTCATATGCTCATTTTTGTTAATTGGTCAAAAACACATGTTGGTAATATTATAAAAACATACTATTCTGTTCTGTTGGATAATGGGTAGTTTTTGTGGTAGTGTGAAATGGCATATGAAATTTTGTTTTTTTAGATACTGCTCCTCCTGAATACTGGGAAGGACTAGCAGAGAAGAGACGAGTTGCACTAGAAAAGACCTTAATTGAAAATCATGACCTTCACGAGGAAAATAGCTGTCTTCGACAAGAGGTGGTAGAATTGAAAAAAGAAAATGCACTGTTAGAGGAGATGGTTGATCAAGCAAAAGATCTTGCACTCTTAGTAGAGGTAAGTTAACATTGATTTAAGGCAGCTCCTTACCAACCATTAATGTTCAGTTTTAATGATCAAGATGTTGATTATTTGTGTGTTGTACAGTACTGTATTTTCAGTAGTCTCAAAATGCAAACAAAAAAAATTGTCGGCCCTTTGTTTTCCATTTTCTGCGTTGATCTTTGTTAGTTGTTAAATTTTCAAAATATATTTTAATACAGTATTTATAATATTCTTAAATCATAGCAATTAACATTATTAATTCTAGCATTCACAATTCGTCTTGCATGTGCTTGGAACAATCCAACAATCCTGCACGTGTTATGTTACTTGATAATTTGTCAAATAAATTGACTATCATATAAACTTTTATGGGAAAGTGGGGCTATTTTGTGTAATGTACAGATGACCACATGCTTTCAAGACACCTTGGGACTGAGACCGAATGAATAACTTGTCTATATAAATTGTTCATCATCCTGAAAATCTAGTGGAAAAAAAGTTTTATAGCATAGGAATAAGGATTGGGGAAGGCATGTTGTCCAACCACTTAGACTAGACCGTAGAGCAGTGGTCTCGCTTCGTGAAGATTGGCATTCAATTCCCAATTGTCTAAGTGGTTGGGTACCATTCCTTCCTGTAAATAAGTAAAGAGCTTGCTTTGATAAAGGTCTTTGAGAATTGTAAGTAAATATCTAGCAAGGTGTAGTTTTAAATTATTAGTTAACTGGTTATGGCTGGTTTATAGTTCTCTAGAGTATACTAATGCCCAAATTTAACAGCACACAACTTTCAGTCAATTACAGGTGAGATAGAGCCTGGGGAACACAAAGTTGGAGAAAGAAAAATGGAACAAGTTTAGTGTGCCGCTAAATTTTTTGATGGAGCATGTAACTGCTAGGAGAGAAGATTTTGCTCATTGACACCAGTTACTACTCGTATCACTTTAAATGGAGATTTTTTCACTACTTTTCTGGCTGTGTAAGTTTGTGTCATTTACAAATGAACACATTATGAATGGCTAAGGGTTTTATTTAAATTATGATTATACAGTAGTTACAGATTTTCATGACACCTTTCAAGTTTATCTTTGCAATATGGAATAAGATTTCTTAACCAAAGATATTTTGATGGATATTTTTGTACACGAGCAAATTTGACAAACCTTATGTAATAAATTTTAATTATTTCTTTGCCTGTTTTTACCCCATCCAAAATGTTGTATTCATTGTTCAGGTAGAATATTAAAATGATTTCTCTAAAGTCTTTTGCTGTTATATTTAACATTTTTTGTACCAGATACTATTGAAACCTGTAGGTAAAAACTATTTGTATAAAATAGGAACTTTATGAAATGATTAAAGCATGATGTCAATGCACGACTTCTGCCAAAGCCAGGCGTGAAGGTACATTTTTTTATACATACACTGAAGAACAATACTATAATATGAAGTCAGGTTCTGTACTTGATTAACAAGTATTTATATAATTAGTAGCTAAAGCAGCAGTTGGTGTAATGTTGGTAGTTTAAAACTGGATTTTATAATTTGAGGTGGTGTTGAAGTTGGTTGCAAGCTCTTGTGAATTTATCAAATTACTTTTTTCAATTTTTGTACCCATTGAAATGTAATTTTTTGTGAATAAATGAATTTAACGTGATTTAAACGTTTTTTTCTATGTTCATACTTCAGGTATGGTATGTGTTTTCCTTTGGGCAAAGATCGAGTAGTAGAGGGTCTGTATTAAAAGAAATACATGGTAGGCCTACAGGCCTCGGCTAGGTAGGCTCTCTTTACTCGGTCATGTTTTTGTGTATTTACTATAGTACTCTTGAATCTTTTCTGTTGTATTTATTTCAAAGGCATACCTTGACCATGATATTACCAAACCACTACTTACCTGTATCTTTAACATAGTAAAGAACTGAGTCAAACTTAAGAAAAACACTAATAGAGAAAGTCATAACTAAAGATAATGAGAAGGCAGGTGATTCGTTGTTGTTGTTGATTGAGGCGCAACAGCAATAGAGGGATTGGATGCGCCCTGGCTGCCTGGAAAGGTGATCATGACAGTGGATGAAGGAAAAGATGTAGTCCTTCAGACTGGTAGAACTTACACTATATAGTTCTGTCAACAAGCGAGCACAAGACAATATATGGAATAATTAGAGGGCAGAAACAATCTGTGCTTCCTTAGGAACAATCAATATCAGTGTAAATTGCTTGTACATGCATGCCAGAAGCCTATGAAATAAATTAGATGCATTGTGTTGTGATTGGTTGTGGTATCGCAGCTATACTGAACTAAGATTCTAACTAAGATGGTACGGCTCTCCATCGCGCTCGCACACACAAAATGCTGTTATCAGCCCTTTCAATGTGGAAGTCGCAGATGGAAATGAATGAAAAATCATTAATATTTCAGTAAATTGTTTTAATTATTTATTTGAACAAAAATGGCACCTGAGAATACTTGGCGATCATACAGTATAATGCAAAGGTGGACAAGATAATATGAAAATTAATACAAAAGTAAACTAAAAATTTCAATTAATACAATGCATGAAGATATACTGGTGTACTGAAGACAGCTACCATGGTATCAGACACACGGCATTGGCTGAGGGCAGATGACGGGTGAGAGATGGTGATCCAAAAGTACTAAGGGACGAGACTGGCTCTCCAGATTGTTGTTTAAGATTTGCTACCTGGAACAATAAGTTCCAAGCAGCACGGGCTATGGTGAGCCCGTAAGGAGGGCTCTCTAGGGAGAGCCCTTAATATAGTCCGGCGGTGATGACTCATCTGGTGTCAACGCAAGGTGGACATCTGGTCAACTAGCAAACTGCTAATTTGTGGCTGGCGGTGCCTTTGTGTTCAACTGTACCACTGCTAACTGAAGGCGGCAAACTGCTTGTTTGTGAAGGCAAATTACCGGTTAGCAGAGGCGCCCAGCTTGCCTCTGAGTCGTGTCAGGCCCTAGGGAGGTAGAGAGAGGTGGCAGGGCTGATAACTCATCTTGGCTGTTATAGAGGTGGACTTCCAGTACAGAGGCATTGAAGGTGAGGGGAAAAGGCAGTTCCACTGCTATGCAGGGGATTCACATGACAGCTCCTCCCCGAAGCCTTTTCCTAATGCCTGAGATGTCGATGCTGGAAGGAGTGTGGAAGCGGAAGGTTCCACTTCATGAACACGTGATAGTGCGTCTGCAACTATGTTGTCTGATCCTTTGATGTAGAAGATCTGGACGTTGTAGTGTTGTAGGTATAAGGCCCAACGAAGTAGACGCTGGTTGGAGAATTGGGCTTGTAGAAAACGAAGAGGATTATGATCGGAATAGATGGTGATGGGTTGGTGCCCTTGAAGGTAAGGTTCATATCGTTGCAAGCATAGGACGATGGTAAGTAGCTCTTCTATAGTGCTGTAGTTTTGTTGGTGAGGCTTCAGCTTGTAGCTGTAGTAGCTGACTGGTAAGACTTCCCCCTCTCTCTCTCTACTGCATCAGGACACCCTCAATGCCGGTGCTGCTGGCATCAACATTAAGGATGAGGGGTTGTTTCACATCTGGAGAGGCGAGAATAAGGTTAGTACACAGCAGAGTTTTCAATTGTTCGAAGGCAATGGATTGTGAGTTGGTCCAAATGTAATATCTGCATTTAGGGTTGCAGCAGGTAGACGGTTCCATGGGTTTATAACCCGGTGGGTAAAACAGTAATTCCTGTTCTCAGTCCTACATTGTGGCTTGTTGAGCTTGATGCCGTTGACCTAGTTTGTGTTATATCTGACCCTTTGAAGAAGTGGTCTTGAGCAATGTCCTCTAAATTGTTCAGCATTTTAAAAGTTTTGACGAGTCAAATATGTCGAATGATATTAAGTTTAATATATGAGCAAGATATAAGGGACTGACTGGAGTAGTGAATTTCGAACACCCCGAATTCCCCGGCCCTGGAAATGAGCGATCCCTGTGTAATGGCATTTGAGAATCATGCGGAACGATTACGAAATATATAATTGTCAGTACAGTATTAATACTGTATAGTGACCAATAAACTGGAATGAGGGAAATGGAGGCAAACCCTATACAAATCCCTAAATGTAGATACATTGGCGTGAAGGCTATGTAATCTAGACATGAGGTCAATTTAGTAATGTAATAATTAAGTATGGTGAGTCGGGGGTCAAGAGCCGCAGCTCAAGATGAGGGAGGCGCCTGGCGCGCGTGTCTTGTCTCTGGCGCAAGTCAACTCGCTCACCATAACAAACATGACGACCACCCCAGTAGGCGCTCTCCACCTCGGTCATGACCTCTTCATGATATAATATTTAACACCCACCACTCTTTGGACGTCTTATGTTTGGAGATTAAGGTTAGTGAGGGAGAGTGAGGGTGTAGGGGCGGGGTGTGAGGGTGTAGGGGGAGTAATGGGCGTGAAGAGGGCGGTGGTATTGATGTGGGCGTAGTTGTGATCGACTGACAGTCTGTCTCGCCACAGACGGCCCACAGACCGTCCACACACTCTCCACAGGTCACCGTCATTTGCTGTCACGCCACAGACACCCCACAGACCACCTCCTCTTGCTGCCTCACTAAGACAATATATTTATTCTCAAGTACAGCCTGAGACTGCTCTCTTGTCTTCACCAAAATTAGTTTTGCTCACTATTTTACTACTGGTATAAGAGAGGAGAGCTAATAAATAAATATGTGTACTATCTTCCAGTTAATAAAGTCTATTGGATGTGAACAGGAAGTACTGGACGAACATTGCCATGTATCTAAATTTCATGCAGGGAAAAGCTCATTCCTCTAGTGGTATGAGTTATGTTGCTGTTCTGCGTATGATTAAATCTGATCCGATTTGTATGACTATTTTAATGTACTTTGTAAAATGCTCATCAATGAATGCCTATCTTAAAAATAGCAGTCCCTGTGGAGCAGTGGTAAGGCACTCGTCCCGAGCTTCGTGAGTGGGTTCAAATCCTGGATGGGGAGGATTGACTAGGCGGCAGTCCTTAACTGTAGCCTCCGTTCACCCAGCAGTGAATGGGTACCTGGTTGTTAAACGATTTGACGGGTCAAATTCCAGGGAAAATTAAGATTAAGGACCTGCCTGAAAAGCTATGCATGCTAGTGGCTTTACAAGAATGTAAGAACTGTTGTATATATAAATCATCTCTAATCAAATAAAATTATGAATGAAAACTTTGAATGTTGCAGGTGTCATTTGAATCGTCAGTCAATTCAGAATCATTTGAACAATGTACTCTACTTTAGCTTATAATTGTGGATAACCTATGCTGGAAATAAGTCCATGTGGTGCTGTCTATTGAGTATATATTTGGATACAGAATAAGGCCTTTGAGAGTTTTTCTTAGAAGCACAGCAATTATTATTATCTTGTATACAAATACATGCTGTGTATTTGTGGGAATAATCCTGAAATCTCCCAAATCAAACTAAGATGGCTATATTGATCACTGTTATCTAGAATGCAAAAAAAAGCATCAAAACATCATTCAAGAACTAAACAATTGCTCAATGCCAGCTCTAGTTTTCATTCATACTACCTTGGCTAACTCCCAAACATAATACCTAATTAAAAGCTAACTTATGCAGAGACAGGACAATAGAAACAGCATGGCTGGAGATATTTTCCTTTTAATAAGTAATCAAACATGTAAACCCATAAACTTCAAATAAATTCCTATAATGGCAGGCTATTTTTTTTAGTATATTCAACACCTCACAACAGTGGCATGCATTTCCTTCATATGCATATACATATAGAAGAACATTGAACCTAAATGAATTTGTCTTGACCAATTAAAGCACTCGATTATTGTAACCAAACGTATTGAAATGTTAGTGGATATAAGCCTAACTGTAGTGGCTATGTGGGCCTACGGGCTACTCCAGGCAACAGCCTGTTGGACCACGTTCTCACAGGTCAAGCCTGGTCGCAGGCTGAGCTTTGGGAGTAAAGAACTCCCAGAACCCCCTCCAGGTAGAATCTATAACTATCTAGGAACTGCATGATATATCCTCTTCCTACCTAGATACTGCCCTATACATCATCCTACTACCTAGTCACTGCACCATACATCCTACTACTACCTGGACACTGCACCATACATCCTACTACTACCTAGACACTGCACCATACATCCTGCTACTACCCAGACACTGCACCATACATCCTGCTACTACCCAGACACTGCACCATACATCCTGCTACTACCTGGACACTGCACCATACATCCTGCTACTACCTAGACACTGCACCATACATCCTGCTACTACCCAGACACTGCACCATGCATCCTGCTACTACCTGGACACTGCACCATACATCCTGCTACTACCTAGACACTGCACCATACATCCTGCTACTACCTAGACACTGCACCATACATCCTGCTACTACCTAGACACTGCACCATACATCCTACTACTACCTAGACACTGTACCATACATCTGCATGCTACCTGTACAATTCACCATACATCATCCTCCTGCCTAGACCCACCATACACCTGCCTACTACCTAGACACTGCACTATACGTCCTTCTTCTACCTAGAAATTACACCATACATTCTCCTCCTATCTAGACACTGCACCATACATCCTGATACAAGTTAGAGTGCATCATACATCTTGCTATCTGGACACTGCACTGTATCCTCCTATTACCTATGCACTGTATCATACATTGTTCTAACTAGATACTGTACTATATATCCTAATACCTATTCATTGCACCATATATCCTGTTTCTATCTAGAAACTGCACCATACATCCTCCTACCTAGATACTGTACTGTACTATGTATCCTTTATAGACAGCACTATATATCCTCCCATTTCCTATGCACTGTCCCATACATTCTCCTATCTAAATACTGCACAATATTCCCTATTACCTGTATACTGTACCATACATCTTCCTAACTAGATACTGCACTATGTATCCTCATACCTATTCACTGCACCATACATTCTGCTTCTTCCTACACAAATTTCTCTGCATTAACAAAAAAAAAACTGCTCTACACTTTTTACTTTTTTTTTATTTATATAACATTTATCACATAGGTCCACCATATTTATTTTAATAAAAACTAATCATGTATACTGATCATAAGTGTTTATGGATATCATAGTTTTCCTTTATTTTAAGGACAGGATGAACATCATGCGCAAGTGGTGGGGGTCTGGGACGCGTGTGGGTGGGGTCATGGAAGGTATGGATGCTGTCAACTCCCAGGCAGCTCAACAGCATCTTGCCCTGGGACTAATGCACCTCAAGAAACTGTTTAGCGAGTTCTCCTACCCAACTCACCCACTCTCAGAACCTGAAAAAGAAGATAAGCTTTACAACATGCTTCCATTGTTCTGCAAGGTACAGTACATATTCTCATTTATTTCAGATTATAACCTTACTAAATGAGTCTGGTCTCAACACTACCATCAAACTGGACTTTCTTAATAGAATGGCAAGCCTATGTTCAATAATTACCATGATGATACTGTCCTTGTTAAATAATTTGGTATGGTATTAATTAACAGTGCTTTTGTTATGTTAGTCCTAGTAATAGATAGATGTACATTTGTCAACTTGAAAGATTCCTTGTATTTTGACAAGGATCTGACTTCACTAAAAGTTTCAACTTGAGTGCAGACAAGTGCTCTGTTTAAGTCTCCAGACCCAGCATTAATGATCCAGAGAGTTTGGCATCTTGTCCACTTATCATTAAGTGAGCAGGGTTCTATCCTCCTGTGGTCTCTGTATAACCTAAGAGAATCCAATCTGGTATCACAGAGGGGCAGGTTAGCTATTTGTTTAGCCTTTTTTTTTTTTTTTTGTCGGGGGGGTTCTGTTCCTCCATTATCTCTAGGTGGCATGAAGGAGATGCAAGGAAAATCGTTGGTTCCTCTTGCTTCTGGGTTGAAGGAACTGGGTTGAAGGAACTTCATATTGGACCAATCTTTAAAGAGCATAAGAATACAGGAAACTACAGGCCTATTAGCCTATTCAATTTTTATCCCCAATCAGATTCACTTCTATACCCTGGTATTGTACTTTGAGCCAACACTTGAATCGAATTGGCAATCCTATGTATTATGTTACTTGGTATCAATAATCAAAATTTTTTTTTTTTATTTGCATCTTGGAAAACAGCTATTTAGCCTAAATAGAGGCTTTACAACTTGTTTTTACTAAGGACCACTTACATTTATCAAATTTGATCTTTCTTTTACAGTATAATGCAAGCAGTTGGTAGTGGAAAAGATTTCAAAATTATTTACTGTACTGCACCCTGACATTAACAAAACCTATGATACTGCACCTCGAAAGAATTATTGAAACAGCAGAAGGCCTTTTGGCCCATATGAAAGACTCATTAGAAAGGTAAAGGTTAGAAAGGTAAAGGTGCATGGCATTGATAGGGTTATTCCTAAGTTTGGTCAGGGTATGGTTATTTCAAAATAAGCAGAGGTAGCATAATTGAAAGGAGGGCGTGAGAAACAAGTGGATTGTCCCAGGATTCCGTCCTGGGATCTCTGTTATTTACCATAACAGTACTGTATGTTAATAATTTAAACACAGGATTAAACAACAAGATGAGCAAATACAGATTGCCTAATGCCAAAATGTAGAATAGGAAATTAATTCAGAAGTATTACAAATAAATTGAGTAAAAGATGGTATAAATATAGGCTTTAAAAATGAATGAAAGTTTTGCTGGTGCATTTTAGTGCTAATGGTTCCTTCATCATTACCTCTCTTTCTTACTTTCATGGGCTTGGGCAACACTTGCTCATATTGGTAAAAGATTACCTAAATAATTGTTTGACGACTAGGAGGCCTGGTCGGAGACTAAGGCACGGGGGCGTTGATCCCCAAAATCAATGCAAGGTAACTGCAAGGTAACCCGACGGCTTTGGTATACAGTACTACCAATAGAGATCACTTCCAACCATCTTTCTTTTTGGGTACATTTCTGTATGTTATTACTGTCATATACAACCTATCAATCACAGGGGACAGTGTTTTGATTATGAGAATCTTGTGCAGATGACTGTTGTACTGGATTTTAGCTGTGTTTTTGTTTCAGCTGAGAATATTGTAGATATTGGACAATAATAGTTTATCTATTATGAATTTTTGTTCCACAGATTTTAATTTTGTTATGCTTCCAGTATATTTGTTAAATTTATATATTTTTGTTTCAGGTGTTTGGTTCTAGTCCAACTTCTGATCTACAGGAAAAATTTGGGGATGTTTTACTTTTTACCCAACATGTTAGGTAAGTTGATTGGCTTTGTATAGGCTTGCATAGTTGAAGTATTAGTACAAAAACTGTATACGGCTGTAATACCAAACATCACCCAGTACAAGGTACTGCACAATGTTTTATAGGTTTTATCACACTTCACACACACTACCACAATATCACTGGCATGCCTCTTTACCTGCTTGTCAGAGTTATTTTATGTTGCTAATTTCAGGTAATAGCTATATAGTCTTCCCAGCTTGGCACCTTTGATAATTACTTTACTTATCAGGGAATAACTTAGGTTTAACCATTTAACCCTTTATTTTCCTTCATATCTCAAGGATATTTATTTTGCAAAATTGGGGGGACCCTTGACAAGCTGCTGGCTTCCTGTCCCCGTTGAGGCTTCTAGATAGATGGTGGCTCTCATGTAAATTCAGGTAAAGCACTTGAAATTGGTTATAATTCCTCTACTATTGTGGGGCAACTTTGGAAATTTAAGGCATGTAAAGAGAAGTTAACCTAACGTGCGGAAGTTCTATCAGCTGATTCCCTCTTCCTGCATACTGTTAGATGCTTAATGTCATGCCTACTCTTAATGACACCCATCACTATACATAGGCATAACACCCTATAGGTACACTACACAAATAGCAGGAGCACTGTAAATAAAAAAGATTAAGCACACGTGCGTGTTCAGATATTATTGTGAGTGATGTAGAAAATGAGAAACTATAAATAGAATCAAAGTTAAGGGATATACTGTAAATTATTTCACATTAATGGACAGATTGGGTGAGAAAAGAGAGTAGTAATACTGTATATATATCAGAGAATAATATGTAGTACCAAACAAGAAAGTAAAACCTAGTAAAAAAAAAATAAAACCGTACCTCTTTGTTTTACATCATGTTTAGATTGTAAAAGGTTTTATTACCTAAAAATGTTGAATACATTTTGTAATTGCTATTGAATCCTAAAAGGGGCCCATTTTCAGCAAGTTGATGGTTACTGAAATTAGACGCCGAGCTTCAAATCAGTCAACGGAAGCTGCCTCTTGTGCCATAGTGAGGTTCTTGGAGATTGATAGCTGTGAAGAAAGTAGTAATGGTTGGATGCTGCTGTCTACACTGAACCTTCTGGCTGCTGGACCTGCCCAGCTCATTGAGGTATTAGCTCACAAATCATATTTGTCAGCTTTGTTGAGAGATATGTTGCTGTATCTTTGATTCCTTGTTTCCATATGGTAACTTCCCCAGTGGGAGGGAATGGATTCACGAATAATCTTTTCCCAACATTTCAGTTGCTTTCTAATGTTAACCTATTTGGTACCCACACAGTAGTTGGTAAAGATTTATACTTGCCTGTGTAATATTGACAATTTTTTTTTTATAAATTTATCAATATTTTTATTGTTTACTTAGCATGAATTGATATTGACTTCAGATTAAAGTCACTTTCTCCTTGTTTGACTAGTTCCTCTCTCACGAGTGGAGGCATCTTAAATAAGCCCTTTTTCTCAGTGGGCAAAGAGCGTCTCTGGTATGAAGCACAAGTTTGACTGGTAATGGCCAGTGCTTTAGCAGAGGGGACCTACTGAGGGAGGTGCCCAGAAAAGTTCTTACATTTGTATGTTATCAATGTTCTTATGTTTGCATGGGCTGAGGTTAATTTAGATAACTAAGTTTTATTATATTTCAGGTCATGACTGCTGCCTCACTACCATCAACACTAGTCAAGTGTTTATACCTCTTTTTTGATCTGCCCGAGTATGAGAGTCCTTCAACTGATGTAACGACTCTACAGTCAGATAATGACTCTACTGAATTCTCTCCCAGTGAAAGAAGAATTCTTCTTCAGAAGGTGTTTGTTCAGGTATGTAAAAATTTAATTCATAATGAAAAAGTTATCAGGTGAAGAAGTTATATGAAATCTTAGTTTTCCATTGCAATTCTTGTTATCATTGCATTTATTATGGTCCTCTGACCTCATTCTACTTCCTGTACCCATTGTTCTCTCTGAAGGCAGCCCTCAGAATTATTTAAATGGTTGACCAAACTCTCACAAGTCGAGCCTGTCCTCGGGCCGGGCTTGGGGAGTAGAAGAACTCCCAGAACCCCATCAACCAGGTATCAACCAGGTATCAACCAAGAATTTGTCACTTGCTTTTTCTCACAAGCAGAAATCTGAACTCAAATTATTATAAATTTTATTATAAACTAAAATTTTGTTGGGAATTGTAAACAGAACAGTTTTTCTTCGTTGTGTTGATAGTAGAAATCTTGATCAGCAATGTCATTTGAACTGATATATTGAAGAGAAATGTATTTTAAATTTTTGTGATGGAAATGAAGGACAAATTGTATGTGTCACACAAAGTAACATTACTCAGTCACCACCCCCTACCCTGTACATAGGATATGTACACTTGTCAGTGGCTAGACCATAAAATACTAGGGTTCTAGCTTCAGGTGGCTATGCTACCAGTGGTTTGGTTATGTTAGCCTGTTTTTGTATACAGTACCTTGAATTATCTACTAATGCACACATTTTTCATGTATGAAAATGCTTAAATGCTCCACTGTTTACTGCATACTGTCGGAACCAACGTGTAGGAACACGATATACATTAGTTGACTTTATTAGGAGATTTAAGTAATAACTAATTCTGTACACTTGAAATTAAAATGTTCATACTAATGATTTGCACACCTTTGTTTCTTTACTTTTTTGTGAAATAATTTACTGTTAATATATTTTAGTTGTTGGTGAGGCTTTGCTCCCACACTGCCCCAGCAGAAGAGTTGGCACGGAAGGACGATCTAACATTATTGTTCTCTGCAATTACTTCGTGGTGTCCCCAACACAATGCTCTCTGGAGGAAGAGTTCTGCTGAAGTGTTAATGACGCTTTCCAGACACGGACTTTCTCAGCCAGTTGTCAGCTATATTCACAGTGAGTTATTGGGCATTGTATATTATTATTTTAATTAACATGTCATTCTCTTCTTTTGCAGAATGGCAGTTATTAAGTGTAGTAATTTATAATTTTTTCCTGTTTTACTTCAGTGTACTGTACCCACTATTCCTTGAAAATGAACCTTTTTACTATACAGTAATGTGTTCCTGACCAAAAAAGTGTATTTTCTGAATTCTGTAAATCTAAAGTCTCCTTTTTGGAGCTCTTACATCTGGTTGATTCCTCTTTTAAGACCTCATTGTGAATGGACATTAGATCGTGCATTCATGGGGGTAGGACTGTGTGTAACATAGTGTTGCAGAGCAATGTGTCCATAAAAAAGCAAAGCCTCTGCCTGAAAATGCTATTGATTATAAAATGAGGCCTCTCATTAATGACTGGTTGGGCTATCATGTCAACTATACTGATTACCATTTGGTTCTAGTACCATGCTGATTTCTGGGTCTGCTGACTCAAACCAGTCTGCTTACTAGTTGACACTAGGAAGGAATTGTGATTGGGAAATGCAGATAGGAGGGCCTGTGACTACTTTTTGAATCCTTGGAGTTCAGTTCCTGGCCTTGAGGGTTTGTTACTTAAAATGGAGGTAGTTTCTTATTCCAACTCCCAGTATGTGTTTGACACCACCTCCACTCCCCCACAAGTGCATTACGTGGTTCTGGTGCATTACCTAGATATATGCCCTGCCTGTGCAGGTTTTGGCTGTCCCTTCTTTACCTGAATTTGGCTTGCCAAAATTTGTTTTGGTATATGCAACAGAACTAACTGCATCTGTGTGCCTTGTGACGAGAATGACTATACATGCCCCGAATGTATAACACAGTTCTGGATGCGAAAGGATCTCTAGTCCAATACTTCCTCCTAAGTTCACAATACAAAGTGGAACAAAATAGTTCGAAGACAAATCAGAATACCAGATAAGTACCCGAGGGGAGTAATCTGTCTGAGTGAGTCTCCTCTGTTGGGACAAAATTAATGTGGATAATAAACGTATAGCAATAGCCTAGAAGACTAACCATTACGAGCATGAATTTGCTCAAAACATCACGTAATCAAAGTCAATCGAATAAACAGATAACAAATTGCTACTACCTCTAAAGTAGATGTGTTCAGCTACCAGTATGTAAATCTCAAAATTAATTCTGAAAAAATGCAAAGTATAAAAGCCAAGTATAACATCTAAACACAACATTAAGCAATTGTTACTAGGAACAGCTCCTTGGACACCACCTAGGACAACGCCTTGGAGAGCTCCCAGACAGGCCCCCAAATTTATGTGATGGGTTGTGGTATTGCAGCTATATTGAACCAAGGTGATATGGCTGTCACATAAATAAAAAAAAAATACTGCATTGGCCTTTGCAGTGTTAAAGTCGCAGGTGGAAACAAATGAAAATCATCAGATAATTAATTAAAACAATTTACTGAAATAATAATGAACAAAAATGGCACCTGAGAACACTGCTAGTATGCGGCTGGCGGCGCCTTTGTGTTGAGGCGCCCCACTGCTAGTTGAAAGCGGCTAACTGCTTGTTTGTGAAGGCAAACTACCGGTTGGCTGAGATGCTCGGCTTGCCACTGAGTTGTACCAGGCCGTGCCAGGCCCTGGGGGGTACGGAGTGGTGGCAAGACTGATGACTCATCTGGGCTGGTGTAGAGGTGGACTTCCAATGCAGAGGCATTGAAGGTGAGTAGGAAAGGCAGTTCCACTGCTATGCAGGGGATTCACGTGACAGCCTAAATTGGATCCAAATTTTTTTGAGTTTGAATCCTCTTCTATATCCTAGATGGGGTATGAAATTCCAGCTTCATCTCTCTTCATCTGGTAGACAACTCCTGTTTTCCTTGGATAAGCTGCACTTTTTTGTTCTATATGCAGGCACTTGAGTAGAAGAAAGTTTCCCATATGATTTACATTTTTTCTTGGCAGCTCTTTCACTGCAGCAGTCAAGTGTGTCCAATTTGCCATTGCCCTTCCTCATGGCATAGGGGCATGGTAGCATCACATCCAGGTGCCCAGATTGCTTTTAGTAGTGATTGGGGCACTACAGGGCTTGCATCTGTTTTATGGAGTTTCTATTCTTATGCAGTGCATGAGCTCATCTTTGAGCAAATATATATTAATCTTCATTTTTTGTCTGCTGCTACAGCAGCAGATGCAGTTCCTGTGCTGCTGTTGTAGTAAAAGACTTTTATGTGACTTGCCAGTATACCTATTTCTTATCTTCATCCCTTCCAAGTGCTATATAGTCATACTTTCTCCTGATTATCTAATTACGTTTGTTGTCCAGTTTGAAGGACTTCCTCGTTGGTGGGGTGAGTTTAGCCATTATTTCTGTGATGTCTTTTGCCTGACTGTCCAGCTCGCTGTCTGGTCTGATTTGTTGTCTGGTTGCTGGCTTCTTTTGGTTGGTGCTTCTCTTATGTGAGGGGGGGTTACGGGGTTGTGTATTGGTGGCTTGTGAGTGATGTAGATTATGGGCTGAAACCCCAGGTGGCAGTGACTGCCATTTGGTGGTGGCAGAGTGAGTTATTACTGGAGTTGTCCACCCATGGTATACTGCAGTTGTCTTGATTTCATCATATTAATTTCATTCAGGCAATGATTTATTGTTTTGTCTGGCTTTGTGGTCAATCTCTGATCCCCAATATTCCCTCGCACCTTTGAGAAAGCCAAATTCTAGTCCCTGCTTTTGATACGTCAGCATGTATCACAGAGGCCTAGCATAATCATAAGATTTGGTAGTAAAAGTACTTGAACACCAGGGAGTTATTGAGATGTTCATGTATTTAAACAGAAAGAGGCATTTTGTTAATTCCATGCATGATTTTTACCGTGTGCTGTAACTCTACACTACCCTGTATGGCTTTGAGTGCTCATTGTACTCTACATATTCTTGCATTAATTTTTTTCCAGATAAGGGATGTGTTGGTCTTTGTGTAGAAAACATGGAACGGGGGCAAGAACTTTCTCCTCTCGAGATAGTGGAGATGTTTGTGACGGTGTTTTGCTTCCTGAAGGACTCATCAGAAGTATCCCAGACTCTTCTTGATGACTTCAGATCTTCGCAGGGTTATGCTTTTCTTGCAGAATTCCTTTTAAGGTATTTTTCTTTAGTTAGCAATATAATAAAAATATAGTAAAGGACCTTTATGCTTTGCACTATATTTATAAAAATAGCTTGAAAAGCATCTTTATCTAAACTAATCACATTCTGTAGTATTTAATAATTCTCTTCTGGTATTTATCATCACAAACTTTGTAAATCAATGAAAATAATCATTTGTTTTAACTTGATTCATTTACATTTTGTCTTCACATAATCAGCACTGTCTCCCAGCCAGGTCTTGGAACTAAACCTTTAAAAGATTATGCACAGAGTTAAATTAACTGATTATTTCTTGGCTATTTCACTTTTTTTGTTCATTATGACAAGTATCTTGGGGGTTCAGGGAAGGTTTAAACTAAATTCAGGTCAACAATTTGATCTGGACATCTGGGATCTTTTCAAGCTGTACTTACCAGTCATGCTTTTGCTAGGGAACCTCTACTAAGTTTAAAGCTGGCTTGTCATAATTCATATTTTTGCTAATTACATCCTAGTAATTTAGCAATATTCTTAAATTCTTTTGTTTTTCAATAGTGAATTTATCACTATTGCATATTACCTTCCATGCTATCATGGAGATGTCTAAAACTACAAAATTCATGTTTTATTTGATATAATAAATGAAATCTCAAGAGATAAAAATTAATCATATAACTTTTGTTTTTACTGTAGATTAGAGGCTGATACTTCAGATGAGAGCCGTGAAGCCCTAAGGAATCTTGTTTTACTGGTCTCGTCGCTTTCTTATTGCGGTTACATAGAGCTAAAGCCATCTTCTGCATCAGTTGGCTCCCTCTTCCATATACCAGGCTTCACGTTGCCTGTTCCATCTGGTAGAGGTGAGGAACTGTTGCACTGTTATGTAATATATTGTTGACAGTATGACCAGCATACTTGCTCGGGAAGTTGTGTTAGATACGTTACTTTGCTAGTCCATCTTTCGTGAATTAGGATTTTATGATCGTTCCTGTACTGTGAATAATGTTTTACAAATTAAAAAGTGTTATAGTGTGAAAGTTTAAATGAAATGATGTCATGTTTTAACAGGTGCTAGTGTAAGAAATGTGCAGGCCTTCAATGTCCTTCAGTCGGTGTTTCTGAGAGGCACAACTTCCAACCTTTGCTCTGTTGTTCTGGATGCCATATCAGCTGTTTACCACTCAGATTCTGCCAACTACTTCATCCTTGAACCTCAACATACACTCTCCAGCTTTGCTGAAAAGATCCATGCCAAGCCTAAGGAGATACAAGTTGGTGATATTTGACTCTTGAGTATTATTGCTTGTAAAATAATGAAGAAATTCACTATGACATCAAGATTTAGAAGATACCATAGCTAATGACATCTTTGCTAATACTGTACCTGCTAAGTAAATGTAGCATTAAAGTTAAGGACAATTCAAGTGAAAAGTTGATTGATAACTATGTGAGCTATGTATGTATGTATCATATTTGCCCAACTAGTGTGAGCTATGTATATATGTATCATATTTGCCCAACTCTAGAGCCCACGTTATTGTTGCCAAAGTATTTTTAAAGTTGGTGTCTTATTGTTAGAAAGCCAAGATCGCGCGCACATTCATTACATATACTCTACCACAATCCCTCGCTGCGTGTTTCTACTGCACATCGTCGCCACCAATTGTAAATGTTTCAGGGAAACTTGAGCGGTTATGTTAGGTAGTCAAATCAAATCAAATAAAAATTATTCATAAACGTAGTACATTTATAATTAGGAAAGTTTACATAAAAAAAGTAGAGTACATTAATTACATGTCACAGCTGCACAAAGAGCCTGCATAGCATGTACATAGCAATGGAGTTGTTGTTTTAGATTCAGATAATCAGAACAAAATTTCCATGTAGCACAGGCTATAGTGAGCCCATAAAGCTATGAAGAGCTGCCAGAGGACAGTGTGAAGCAACTTTTGTCTATTAAAGCAAGTATCAAACAAAATTTTGCTCCCCCCCCCCTTCCACCAATACTCTGGAAGATTCCATGGTACCTACCAGAAAGGCATTTCGTTATATTCAGTGCTGGTTTTGCAAATTCTTTTTAAGGCATATGAACTACCACAGCAAACATAGTTAAGTTTAGTTAATTTAGTATGCATCCCTTACCCATCTTATGATTGATAGTAGAAAAGGCTACAGAAGCACATAATGGGCTCAGGAGCTCAACCCCTATTTGTTGGCTAAGCAAGTTACACTTATGGCATATCATTCTGTTTGATTATTTTCCATCATGATAACTTATTTTTATCAGATAGCTATTGTCATTTGCAGTTGGTATGAATAATATAGATCCTGTAGAAAAATATAGGACTAAAAAAATGTTGAAAAATATGTGTATCAGTACTTTTTATATATTACAGGAAAAGTACTTCCAGCTGCTAGAATTTGTGGTGTTCCAGCTGAAGTTTGTCCCTTGCAAAGAACTCATCTCCCTTTCAATCCTGCTGAAAGCACAGCATGCTCTCTCCTGTTCCATCATATGCATCAACACACTACTCACTATTCTCAAGTACGACATATTTTATTAATTCTGTTACATCAGTACAATGGCACCTCCAAAATCTATTTCAAGTAATTTTAAACCTAGTCCAGATATCTAGATATTTTGTCACTTGGCAGTTATCACCAATTTTGTGGGAAGCTCTCATTTTGAAAGTTATACTAAGCATGTTAATGTATATTTGGACACATAATATAAAAATCAAAAATTTATATATTATATTAAAAAGGCTTACCCTACCTTGTGGTTATCTTGTGCGGGATCAACTGCCCTGTGGCCCAGTCTCTGACCAGGCCTTCTGGTTGGTGGTCTGGTCAACCAGGCTGTCAGATACAGCTCAATAAATATTATATTTATTTTTCTGTGATGGCCTTCAATGGCTTCCTGAAGCTATCTTTATGAGATTACTTAATGCAAGTGGGCCACATCAGGTGTGGGAGTGAAGTTTGGATACGGGAGTAGAGGCAAAACCTGGCCGCCGCCACCCTCCTCACTGAGCTGCAGCAGCCAGAAAGTCAGTGAAGCTTTACAAACAACTGGAAGCCTTTGTTTTGCCTTGTTCAAATGATTTCAACTAGATGGTTCTCTAGTAACAAACACAGATGATCAGACTGTTAACACTTTCCCTGCCCAATTATGCCTATTCCGTCACGGAACCAAAATATGGAATATGCCCGATGGCGCAAACTGCGTCATTCATTAAACAAAATTGTAGAAATTCCATTTATTGTCCAAATACTATGAGACATTTTAAAATGCACTCCAACTTCTGCCTCCTTCTCTGTATACCCCACGTGGCATCCTGTCCCAACCGTGTGGGCGCCCAACCACGCTGGAGGCTCACTGTTTTCGTGACCTCGCTCGTGACAGCCGCGGCCTTCCCTCGAGTTAAAAAGTTTCCCCGTTCCGGTTATTTTATCTTGGTTATTTGTTGTTACCGACTTCATAAACACTGCAAATTGACTTCCAGATGGATACTGATCAAGAACAGAGCCAATCCATGACGAAAGCATTGAAAGAAACACGTATGAGGGAAAGGTTATCGAGTTTGCGTCGAAAGTGTAGAAAAGTATGAGTTGTATGTTCTTATATGCAAATATCCCTTACAGCATTCTATTCCAAACCATTTGATACAAAATTGAATGATGTAGCACAGAAATTGAGGTCAGAAAGCTGAAAAGAGAAAAAATATTGGAGTGGTGAGCTCTCGGGCAACACTCGGGTTGCTTGCAGTGCGCGGCAGGTCTAAAGTATAGGAAAGTGAGACATATTTTCTTATATGCACATATTCCTTTAGAGCATTCTATTGCAAATAATTTGCAATTTTCAGAAAGCTGAAAAGAGAATAAACATTTGTGGGTGGTGGCGAGTTCACTCGTACGGCTCGGCCAACCTTAAGGTGTGCGGCGGGTTGCCTGGCGGGGCAGCGAAAGTGTTAAGTTGGTATTATCTGGATTAATATCTTGCAGTGTGATAATTATCAGGCATGTTCATGCAATTTGCTATACCCTCATCGTTCCATGTACACATTTTTAGTGTTAATTACTTTTTCTTGAAAGTATATGTAAATTAATTCAGTACTTTATTTCAGGCACAATGCAGTGTTCAAGGATGTATATCGGGAAGTGGGTATGCTTGAAGTGTTTGTGACTTGTCTCACAAGGTATCATGATCTGCTCAAAACTCTCAATAATGATGAATCACAGAGTAAAGGTTAGTACTATAGTTTTTACAGGTTTTATTGCTTAGGTTGATGAAGAAAATTTTAAATGCAATCCTATATATTTTTACATTATTACAAAAGCTATTTTTCTTTTTGAAAATGGAATCTAAACTTAAGTTTTGTATTGCATAAAATCTACTGTGCTACAGAACATTTTTAATAGATAACCCAATTCCTCACTCACTCACTTTCTTCTCTTTTAATGTGTGTGGGTTGAGAATTAATTTCCAGCCATGTTATTATGACCTATTCTTTACATTAGAAATAATTAAACCTAACCAAAATAAATTGATACTGCAAAATTAGAATGCTTGTTTGTCAAATCAAAGCACTAAATTAACTTGAATTTCTGTTCCTTAAGTCTGACTGGCTCTTCATGAGCATATACCTTGGTTCATCTATGACTTGCAAAATCTTACTTTGTTTATATTGTAAATTCAAAAAGCAGATATTTATTTTAGGCATATGCAATGTTTACATAAAATAAATTATAGAAAATGGTTTTGGTTCCTTAAATAATAATTATCTGAAAACATTGTGGTTATTCATTGGAAGCCAGTACCAATTAATACAAGTAACAAGTAATGTTTTTTGTGATAGAAGGAGGTTGCAACATGGATGAGAAATTGGGTTTCCTGGTGATGGAGGCTCTGACACACCTCCTCTCAGGAAACAGCCAAAATGCTGCAGTTTTCAGGGAGTCTGGAGGAGCCAAATGTGCTGTTGCCCTTGTTCCCCATCTGCATTGCCGACTCCAAGCATTAGGTAAGGTGCTTGAACCCCCCACACAAAACTATTATGATGCTACTGAATCATATCTTTGAAATGATAATACATTTGTTTGTGTTGTGCATGTTGAGATATGTGAACCAGGAACTGAGCAACCAAAGCTAACTTTACATTTTGTGGATTTATTACAAAGTAATGCATGCACTTGATGTGACCCTGGTTGCAAGTACAACCACACACACACACACTGCTCCCAAGATTTTATCATAGATATATTATGTTATTGTGGTCTTATTGCATATGAACCATGATACTGTAACACGGGTTCGGGTTCCTCTCTCTTTACTTCCTTCTTTCTACTCCCTCTACCCGTATTCTTACTTTTATTTCTAAACCAAGGGACTCCAAAACTTTTACCAAAGCCAACTCCACGCCACGTGGTCCTAAGACGATTGACCGACTTAGGATTCTACACCCAGTATGACGTGACCTAAGCTCTGAACAAAACCCTAGAGTCACCTCTGCTGCCACCACCAGACCAGTAATACAAGAGCAATGATCGAGGTCTGGATCGATCACGCTAATTAATCAACCTAGGGGCTTGATCCCCACTATAAACGATGACCTTGAGTGTGGAATAAATTACACGGTAATGATAATTCCGATTCGATGTTAGAATCGGCGCCCAATGCAACTCCGCCTCGTGTGGACCACGTGACCAGGACAAGTATACACATAAAACACATGGAAACAATAAAATGCAAATTAATAACAAATTTAATTTATTACAAGAAAACTAAAACAAAATCTAAATGTGTTCACTCCCTATCACTTTAACACTCCCTACTTGACCTGAATGGCAAATGAGAAGACTATTTCTATACATAACCATAGCAACTATACCTCTATGTTTTCCAGCTAAGATGTTGGGCTGGTCTCGGGGAGAGGTAAGATGTTTGACCTCTCCCAGCTGCTTCCGTGACCACACTGACTTGTCCTCGTCTGGCCTAGCCCAGACTAGAACATTGTATCCTTCCGCCTAGTCAAAGTTTTACCAAGTTACTAGCCAGGTTTAAGTTATAACAATTAACCTCTGTTGTACTTAATTGATCCAGACTGGTTGAATTATTTTACTGAATTAAATTACAAACATCTAACGGCAGAGCTGTTCCCGATCACAAAAATGGTTATTAAAACTTTGAGAAATAGTAGACCTGTCAACCCCTGATGACCTATGACCGCCGGTCACTCCGCTTTACAAGTTAGATCTGATTCGTGACGTCACTGATGGTGACTTAAACTCAATAATACAGTATTCTCAGTGTGATGATTGCTTGTATCAGCAAATGTAACATGGCTGTAATTGCAAGTTTGGTGTATATAACAGGAGTAATGCAGCAGCTGATCTTGGCCAGTGGTTGTGATGACGACATGGGGTCCTTGCTGGGCCTCTTACATTCTGCTCCTTCAGCAGAGTTGCAACTCAAAATTGACATCCTGAAGGTAATTAGCAATGTTTGTTTAGGCCAACATTGATGCTGCTTTTATTTTTATTATCCAATAATATTTTAACATGAAATACTGGAAGTGTTATTTAGTTTTAAGTTTTGCACAGTAGGAGACAGTTTTTAAATTTTTCACTGTGATAAAATACAGTGTATATAAACAATGGAATTATAATTGTTATGTTTGTTAACTTTGAATTGATGAAAATAATTCTGATATAGTATTAACTTTTTCAGTCTCTCCTTGTTTGCTTAAAAGAATCTCACCGAACAAGAACTGTATTCCGCAAAGTTGGAGGCTTTGTTTATGTGATGAGTGCCCTTGTGAGTTTGGAAGGTAGTTTGGGGGATGTGGTACCACCAGCCTGGAGCTCTGTTCCTTCAAGACAAATTCTTACCCTCTTGCTCAATGTTTTCAACACACTTACTACTGCCATGAGATATGAACCAGCTAATGCCAAATTCTTTCATCAAGAGGTAAGTTTTTGAGAGATACTGACTGTGTGTGTACAGTATGTGAGTGTTATTACATATTTGCAGTTTTTAGGATAGAACTCAAACTTCAGGTATCCTATCTTCTTTTTTACATTTACTTATTTATTTATTTATAAGTTTTCTTTATTTTTTATGGAACACATCTCTCTTTGTGATGTTTACATGAAGTCCATCATCTCTAGTGGCCTCAACGAGCACAATAAACTGGTGATTTGCCAACATCATCCTTATTTCCCATGGGAATCACATACCCATGGTCTGTGATTCCATGGGGTTTATTGCTCAATGGGTGAAAACATTGTCTGTCCTGCATTGTGGCTTGTAGAGCTTGAAACTGTTGCCTCTTGTGTAAGTTACATTGGCTCTTTTAAAGAACTAGTCTGGGTTAACATCTTTCATTTATTTAGAATTCTAAAAGTCATGATAAGGGCTCCCTGTCTTGTCTGAGAAATAGTAAAGAAATTATTCACAACAATTTTGAGGCCAAAATTATAGTATGCAGCAGTTGTATGGTGTCCATATCTTAAAAAAGCACACCGAGTAGAAAAGGTGCAATGTTTGTGTGTGAAAATTTTCATTAAATAATGTTTAATTGTCCTTTTTACATAGTTGGTGTTAATGGGGATGGCAGTGATCATGAAAATGTTATGAAATTCATGAAATATACTATTACATGAATATATAAATAAATAGGTATAAATATTACTTGAATTTTAATTAAGTGTAAAATACGAGAAGTACTTACTCTTGCTTTTTGCAGATTTGCTATACCAGCTTCTGTGATACTTTACGCCTCCTTGGGTGTTTTATGACGGACACTCATATTCAAGAGAGCAACGAGGAAACCTTAGATTTGGTACTTAGCTCTAGCGTCACCGAGGAATCTGACTTGAGCACGGCATCATCTTCAACAATTGGAGTGGACTTGAACACTTACCACACCATATTTACTACACCTATTTTGGAATACATGTGAGTAGTGCCTGTCTTCATTGTTAGTATTGTTATAATATTTTGAGTGTTAGCTTCATCATAGCCACCACTCTCTTAACCTACACCCTAACTGACCCAGACCCTGCCCTTGTCCTAGCCTGCACCACAGGCTTCCTTCTCTGCCCTTTGTTGTGCCCTGCTATTATCTCTACTCTTGTCCCAGACCCTTCCTCTACCACTTCATATGCTAAGTGGAATGCATTTAATGAAAGAAATTATCAAAGCCACGTCCATCTACTTTTAAACATTTTTATGAACGTCGAGAGAGGTAATTAGTGTGCCAGATATAAATGGCTAGGAAATGGAGCATAAAGAGCTAGGTCCTACTCCTCCATAGTAATGGCACCCCCACTAGGATTAATGTCCCAGGGATAACCAACACCACGTAGCTGAAAGATTGAAGCAGAGGATAAGTCCTTTCAGAGGCTCTCTACTTCTTGTGCCCTGATCTTATAAACCAGTGAGGGAGGGGGGGGGGGGGGTTGGGGTTGGGAGCAGAATAAGTGAGAGTGAGCTCTGGGTGACCTCGGCTGCCACCTGGTGGTAGTGAGGCAGATCATAATTAGGGGTATTTATCCAAAGCAAAGACAATGATCATTTGGCTTGTTTCCTCAGGGTATCTAATTTTTCTCATGCAGTTCTTGCACTTGTATTTTCTAGTAGATTGTTTTTCACTTTTGTTCAGTCTTTATTCCTCAAGCTTCCCTCTCCACATAGAGCAATCCAGATTTTGGTGCTGGCTCCATTATGCAAGGGTCGATCTCGGAGGCCTGGTGCAACTCCCTAAGGCATGGCTGGACAAATACTTAATTCGAGGAAACTACCGAAAGCTACACCAGAAAAGGGTGTTTCATTACATTCAGTGGTTCAGGTATTCAGTTTCAAGCACTGGCTTCCTCCTCTCCATTTTGTTCTTTATATGTAATCACCTCATCAGCACTATTTTATCAGAAATGACTAATAATATATTAATGGGCAATTTAGTAATGACAGTATAAATATCAAAGGAAATCTACATCGTGTAATGACTGCGGGAATAAGTTGATTGCCACTCCAATAGCAAATGGTTGATACTGTATCTAAATGATACAGTTTACGATCACTTTCTGGACCAAATAAATGTATTCGAGCTATCCCATCATAAATAAAGTCAAAGCTGTAAGAAATATAAGGAATTATTATTGCAAAAATATATGCTGTACAAAAAACTGAAAAGATATTTATTAGTGTTGGCAAATGGTAGTATGCCTGAAACACTCACTGCCAGCCTTACCTAACCACTCTGCCAACCTCTCTCTCTTTACACACACACTATCTGCACTACAGGGTACTGCATTTTAAAATATGAAATTTATGAAATGTTCCGTTCATAATACCAGGAGCTTTAAATACCGGGAACTATGTATCATATAACAAGCGAGAATCTGGTGGTGGTTTACTTCAGAAAATGCGTTCAGTTCCTGCCAATATTGCTTAAGTGGATTCTTGCCTATGTGGACATCCTCTAGCATACAGAATATCAATTGGGTAAGGGAGAATTCCTACTGTATGTCATGCTTAATATTCCTTGGGGTGCCAAATGTTCAAGTTTGTTTGCTTACCAACCTTCTTCTGCCTTGAGTTGTAGCAATAAACTTACTAATAACAAATTTATTTCTTTAAATTACAAATAGTACTCTTAACTGTGTTGAATTTGCGTCAGTCTGGTGGCTAAATAACCTTACTCGGCTTTCTTTATCAAATCAATTTCCACTTGATGGCTAAAAATAAGTCATGAAGGAAAACAAAATTCTCACCTCTAAGCAGATTCTGACTCCCCCCCCCCCATCCCTCCCTTTACCTCCTTGGTGCTCCATGAGACAGAGCCCAGGAGGTCCACCAAGGACCTCTTTCTCTAGATCATGTTCTTGTCAACCTGTTTCCCCACTGTGACAACTATTCAAATGGTCATTGCCAGGGCATACTCTGGCAAAGTTAAAGTGACAGTATTTAAAAATGTTAGTCTCTCTTGAAACTGGGATGTGAATGTCATTTATGGCAACATGCAATGAGAGAGGATAGTAAGTATATGTCTAGGTATTACTAAATTACTGTGATAACTTTTGGTGGAATGATACCAGCTTCAGCAGCCTGCTGCCTTGGCAATTGAAAGGAAGCTAAATGGCGAATCATCTGATGTGTTATTTCCATTGAACAAAGTTCTGTTTTCAGTTATGTGATTTAATAAAAATGAACCTGAAAGTTTCTGATCAGTACTCCTGTTTTTAACCTTACATTACATAGGTATGTGTTGATTATTGTGCATCCTTAAGGTTAAAATGAATAATTTATCAGGCATGTAAGTATTGGCAATATAGACATTTGTCAGCATCTTGACTGATTATAATATTCTGTCAACATGAGCCTGAGCTTTACACTCAGCACCTCAGCTAATTACTTAATCACATATGCATTCTGGTTGTAGAGGTTTTTGGATAGAATTTGTGAACATTTCTTTCACAGACAGCAGATTAATTGTGCATTTTCCTCTACTCTCATTATAGACCACCACCTGAAATTCCTGTGTCACTTGTGCGCATTGTGCAGATCCTGCAGTTGATGTACCACATGGCTCTTGACGCATTTGATAAAGCTACCGGTCCCACCTTCAGCCCTCCTGATATTGGCATGTCTGGAAAAGATGTAAGTTTGTTTTGAGATATTTAATATTAATTGAATATTTTTCATCTCCAAAAAATTTAATTTGCTTTATCTTTTGAAATTATGATATACATTATTGTTAATTTTAAAATATAATATATTCTTAAATTATGAAAATATGTAAGTTTAGTTTGTTAATTGTTTTCTAGGTAAGAAAGACTGAATAAATGATGATAGTGAGAAACCAGAATGTGAGGGTGCATTGAGATCCAGAACATGAGGGGTGCGTTGAGATCCAGTATGTGAGGGTGGGAGAGAGCCAGAATGTGAGGAGGGGGTGAAGAGTAGAATGTGAGGGGAGAGACTTGAATGTGAGGTTGTTTGTGAGATCAGAATGTGAGGAGGGGGGAGGGGGAAAGACCTGAATATGAGGGTGAAGGAGAGGTCAGAATGTGAGGGTGGGAAGAGGGAGACCACACATCACACTGCCCTCCTAACCCCTTGCACAAGTTCCCCTCCCCACACATCTATCACCCACATATCACAAACACCCGTCTTACCCCCTTTCCATAACTATTCTCTCTCACTTCTCAACTCTGCCACGCACCTTGCCACCCTCTTGTGGACACAAACAACCTATTATCTTCACTTATTTTCTCTCCATCCATATTATGCTATTTTGTTTAGTACATTTTGATGTTTCAGAATAAGGTGATGGACATCTCGCCAAGCAACAAACGACCAGTTGGTGGCCTCAACTTGGGCCCTGCTCCAGCAGAACCAGTTACTGTCCACGCAGGAGTCATAACAACGTTGCTTCATCTCTTGCCATCCATACAGCACCCGTCTCATCCAAAGCTGGCATGCCTCCTCCAGCTCTACACAGCACATCTTATCAAGGTCTCTCAGCAACATTTATTGAATTTTGTAATAAAAATATTCAATTTCATGTTTTCATCTTGATCATTAATTTTATGCTATATATTTTTGCCATTAAAAGTCTCAGTGCTAATTGGATGCTATAAGTATTTTGTATGGCTGTACACATGTTCACTTCAGCTACAACTGTAATGATATACTGTATATATATATATAAATCACTCTTGTGTCATTTTATTATGACACTTATTTAAATAATGCACTGAAATTTTTTGTAAAATAACTGTCATAAATATATAATAATTTTATAAATCAAATTTATTTAATTTGATTGTATCATCGAAGATTTAAGTTGTGATCTTTGCATGTTCAAGCATATTCCATGCTGGTTCTTCTTACTCATAATAATTATTTATTTCTCCTTGGGCTGCTGTATGATTTTCCTCATTTCTGGTGTCATTTGAGGGAAAACATGCTTAATACTTTGCTCTGTATGCTTCAGAGTTGATGCATTTCTCCCTCTCTATCTCTTGGTTTTTTGTATGAATATTTATGACAAATACTAATGTTTTTGGGTGGTGTTACCGTAATGAACACTTTGGGAAATTATTTTGGTTGACAATATGAGTCTTTGTTTACAGTATCCTTCATGACAGTGCTGGACAGTCATACTGTAGTTAGATCTAAAGCTTTAACAATTTTTTTTTTTTTTTTTTTTTTTTTTTTTTTTTTTTTTTTTTTTTTTTTGATATATACAAGAGTTGTTACATTCTTGCTTTAGCTATTTTAAAGTGAATTAGTCAATTTTGTATGCATAGGAATATATAGGCATACCTGATATACATGTAGGTCTATATGTATATCTCAGAACCTTACAATATGTTGTGGTAATTGTGTGGTTTTTGCATTTTCATGATAGATAGATAGATATATATATATATATATATATATATATATATATATATATATATGTCGTACCTAGTAGCCAGAACTCACTTCTCAGCCTACTATTCAAGGCCCGATTTGCCTAATAAGCCAAGTTTTCCTGAATTAATATATTTACTATAATTTTTTTCTTATGAAATGATAAAGCTAACCCTTTTCTCTATGTATGAGGTCAATTTTATTTTATTGGAGTTAAAATTAACGTAGATATATGACCGAACCTAACCAACCCTACCTAACCTAACCTAACCTATATTTATAGGTAAGGTTAGGTTAGGTAGCCAAAAAAAGCTAGGTTAGGTTAGGTTAGGTAGGTTAGGTAGACGAAAAAACATTAATTCATGAAAACTTGGCTTATTAGGCAAATCGGGCCTTGAATAGTAGGCTGAGAAGTGCGTTCTGGCTACTTAGGTACGACATATATATATATATATATATATATATATATATATATATATATATATATATATAAAATGTCGTACCTAGTAGCCAGAACTCACTTTTCAGCCTACTATGCAAGGCCTGATTTGCCTAATAAGCCAAGTTTTCATGAATTAATTGTTTTTCGACTACCTAACCTACCTAACCTAACCTAACCTAACCTATAGAGATAGGTTAGGTTAGGTTAGGTAGGGTTGGTTACGTTCGGTCATATATCTACGTTAATTTTAACTCCAATAAATAAAAATCGACCTCATACTTAATGAAATGGGTAGCTTTATCATT